>NC_080744.1:62244376-62547407 GCF_020826845.1 Diceros bicornis minor | reverse complement strand
CTACCTAATCTTATTATTATTATTGATGATTATCCTTACACAGGTAAGGAAGGGAGGAGCTGGGAGTCAAACTCAGGATTTGAATCAAGCAAACTACCCTGATCCTCTCTTCTGTTCCCCTGCCCCTGCCCAATCCCTTTCTTCTCCCCTGGAAGAAATCTGAAAATTTGGAGAGGGCATGGTCTGTCCTTCTGCTCATCTATTCCAGGAAAGGGATGCAGCTCCCTGAACCCAAGTATCTAGAAACCACCCATGCTAGGGCACAGACAACCTGCCAGGCCTCCCACTGGATGGTCAACTCCTCCATACAGGAGTGCAGTCTTTTAATTCACTGCCCTATCTCCAGGGTGAGGAACAGTACCTGGCACATGACAGGCACCCAAGACATCCTTGTTGAATGAAAGAACCAATAGAAGAACCCGAGAAGCCCAGAAACTGTTCTACCATCAGCAGGTTCAGCAATGAATCAGGCCCTGACCTGGGGGAGCAGGCAGCCCTTCCTCCGGCTGGTGGTGAGCTAGGTAGATGAGAAATCACCCCTTTAGTCCTGAATTGGAAGGGGGGACCTGGAGGGGAGGATTTCTTTTCTGGATTTTGAGGCTCGGCATTCAGCTTAGTCCTTTTGGGAAACCAGTGACGGAAGGCCTCTTTGGGGCTCAAGGAGCAAAGAGTGAGATACAGTGGAAAGGGCATGGGGTCTCTGACTGCCAGCCCTCTGGCTACCCCTCACTGGGGCAAGTTATCTAAACTCTGCGGTCTCTACTTAGGATAAGAAAGTAGCAGTGAATGTTTATGGAGTTCTTAGTAGCTAAGAAACACTGTTACATTCACTTAGTTCTCCTAATGAGTCCAGTCTGATCCCCATTTTACAGCAGGGCAACTGGTGCCCAGAGAGGCAAAGAAGCTGGTCCAGGCTCACAGATCTGGGAAGTGGCAGAGCCAGGATTTGAACCTAGGCCTATGGCCCCCTGAGCCTGGCTGCTTACCGACTGAGCCCCACTGCCACACTGCCAGTTTCTCTGCCAGGTGCGTTGGTGAGAGCTGCAGGGACTACCGTCCTTCCATCTCTAAAAGGAGTGTGTTGCTCCCTTCCAGCTCCAAGAGGCACTGGTTCTCTAGCTTGTGTGTGGGTGTGTGTGTAGCAGGGCTGGGTGGTGGGTGGCTTCTGGCTGCTTCCATCTGACAGCTTGCCCTATCGCACCCCCAGCTCCTCTGGGAGGGACATCATCTCTCCTGGGTGGGGGGTCGGGGTGAGGGCAGCTGCTGGACGGAGGAGCAAAGGAATAGAAGGCAAAGGAAAGACGCAGAGCTGGGCCCGCCGGGGAGAGGGCCTCCGTCTCCTTCCTCCACCTCTCTCCTGGGAGCACTCTCCTCTCCTTGAGATGTCAGCAACCCCTCTCTCTCTGTGGCTGCTGGAGAAGGGCTGGGAGCACGAGGCTTGGAAACACATAGCGCCCTTCCCTGCCGCCTGCCAGCAGCCCTCCCTAGCTGCAGCAGAAGCTATAAAAAGCACAGCCCTTCAACAATAGGTGACATCACCCAGCGGCGGAAAGAGCTGGATTCTGCCAGATGCCAGGAAAGTTACGGCCCCCACCCCACCCTCAGGACAAGAGCCCCTTGGGAAGGTGCTTGGGTATGTTCCACTGGATCCCTGGAGGGATGGGGTTAGACTCCTGAGGACCTCCTCACACGGGGGGATGGGAGGCCGATCCTGAGGGACACGGGGAAAGGACTTCACTGGAGATTTTTCAAGGGATGGGGGTATGGGAAAGGAGCTGGGGGGGTAGAGGCTCGCCAGATCCCCTCAGTGTCTTCTGAATGTTCTGAGACACACAGGGGGGTGGAGTGGGGGTGGGGAGTGGGTGTGCAGGCACTGCCAGGAGATGCAGGCCAGACCCGCTGGAACAGCTGCTCCCCGGGCCCCTTCGGGCTGGTTCTCTCCGCAGGCCAGGTGTGAAGCGCAGGGCCTGGCACATAGTAGGTTTGCTGACTGACCTCTTAACCGTGGTTCTGGGTGTCGTGTGTGATGCGCAGTAAGCTGACCAGTTGGGCTGGAGGGGGTAGAGGGAGGGTGTCTCAGCGGCCTGCCCCCTGAGGTGCTTTGATGGAAGCGGGAAGGGCAGTCAGAATAGCCCTGGCAGTGAGGACAGGCCTCCCCACCCCACCCTGCGAGCTGCAGGCTCCACTGCCTTCACATCCCACCCCTCCCAGGGCCGGTTGAGGATGCCTGTGCTCCGTGTGCCCTCGGTGCCCCGCACAGCTTTGCAGAGAGGACGCTGAGATTTAAATATTGAGCGCTTGATGGATCTGAACTGTCAGCCCTTCACGGCTCTGAGCCTCAGTTTCCTCACCTGTAAAAGTAGGGCTGCTGGTGAGGTGCTCAGAGCGCTGGCTGGGAGTCAGGAGACGGGGTCCCAGCCCTGCCTGTGACAGGGACTCCCGGTGTGACCCTGGGCAAGGCACGTCCCTGGGGCCTCAGTGTGCCCTTCTCCAGGAAGGGCTTGGCTCCAGCCTCAGGGGCCTGTTGGCCCCCCTGCCAAGATCCTGGGCCCTGAGGCTGGGGAGGGGTGGAGACCTGAGGGGGAAGGCGGGGGCTCTGAGCCGCTGCTTCAGGGGCAGCTGGACTGGCAGCCGGAGCAACAGCTTAGTTCCTCTCTGGTCTGGAGACTTAATCTCCTTCTCTCTGGATCAGCAGCCCTGGGCCAGCCCCTCCCTCCCTGTGCCCCAAAGCCCAGGGTCCTTTCTCTTTACAACCCACCCCCTGCCCCCCTCCCCCTCCCCTGGGTACTTCCCTTCTCTCTGCAGAGCCACATTCCAGCACTGTGCAGCTGGCTTGAGCCCCACCTCCTCCACAAAGCTGGCAGTGACCCCTCCAGCCCCAGTAGCTCCCCTTGCCTGATCCCCGGAGCGTGCAGCGTCTCCCACACACTGCAGGCGTGGTGTCCGGCTTATGCTTGGAGGGCTTGAGAAGCACAGGTCTCACTTCAAAGCTCAGCTGCTCACCCTGGCATCCCAAGCCTTCTCTCTGGCCCCAACTTCCTCTCCTGCCCACTCCCCTCCCTGGCCACCCCAAGACTCCAGCCACATCAGATGACGCCGTTTTCCAAGCATATCATATGAACTCTGCTGTGCTCTGAATGTTCATGTTGCCCTAAAACTCATATGTTGAAATCCTACCTCTCAATACGTGGGGCCTTTGGGAAGTGATCAGGTCGTGAGGGGAACCCTCACGCATGGGATTAGTGCCCTTATAAAAGAGGCTCCAGAGAGCTCCCCAGCCCCTTCCACCATGTGAGGATACATGAGAAGAGGACCCTCACCCGACCACGCTGGCACCCTGATCTTAAACTTTCCAGCCTCAGAACTGAGAGCAATAAATTTCTGTTGTTTATAAGCCACTCATTCTGTGCTATTTTGTTACAGCAGCCCGAGCACACTAAGACACCCTCCCTCCAGGTCTTTGCCTGTACCCTCTGCCTGCGCCTCCTTCAACCCTTTCTCTGCTGTCAACGTCCTGCTTTTCCAGGGCCCAGCTCTCTCTAACCCTCTGCCCTGCCTACACCTCGGTTAAAATGAATCCCTCTCTCCTCCCCATGCACACAGCCCTCTGTGTGACTTCGGTGGCTGCAGTGACATCATTCTGCATTCTTTTTTGGTGAGTGGGTGGGATCCTGTCCCCCTACTGGCGGGGTTTCCAGGGCAGGACTGGGAGTAGCAGGCATGGTGCTGGGCACAGATCTCCTTCCATCCTCACAGCAACTGCCAAAGGGACGTATCATCATAACTGTTATAAAGATGAGCAAAACGGAGGCTCAGAGGGTAAGTAACATGCCCAGCTGGTAAATGGTGAAGCCAAGGTTCAATCATGGGTCCACCAGATTCCACGGTCGAGCTCGCTCTGAAGCCCAGCATCCAGAGCGTGGTGGGCACACAGTGGTCCTTCAGGCAGCACGTGTGAGACTGAAGAGAGCTGCTTGGCCTGTGTGGCCAGGGCTGGGGTCTTAATGCTCTCCTTGAACACACAGCATGGATGTCTGGTTTCCTAGCAGAGGTCTCAGAGCATCAGGCACCTCTCAGGTGAGACAAGCTGCTGAGCTAGAACCCGGCAGGGCCACCAGGGCCAGTGAGCCCTCCTGCCCTCGCCCTGATTTCGGCAGAAGAAGTTTGGACCTGTGGTGGAGCCAGAGTGGCCAGGGACTCCAAGAGCCCCGGCCTGATCTGTCCCTCCCTCAGCGAGCTGGACACCGCTCTTCTCTTTCCAAGCTGGCTCCCCTGGTGACACGAGACACTGAGAGGGGCCTGAGGCTTCCAGCACAGACTCTGGATTCACGCCATGACGAGACTTCGCAGAACAGAAAGAGCACGGGCTGTGTCGCTAGCAGCCCTCCTCTGCTTCCTAGTTTGTGACCTGCCCCCAACCCTCAGTCTGGGAGTGGCAGTGCCTGTTTCTCAGAGTGGCCGTGAGGGCTAACTGTGTAGAAAACGTCCAGCCCAGAGTGGGTGGAGGAGCTTGGTATAAGGCAGCCTTGAGTTTCAGGGGTGTTTGCTCCCTGATGGCTGGTGACAGTTGCTCAACACGTCAGCAGGCAGGGATGGAGCCGGCTGTGGTCGCTGGCACTCCTTCTTGGGCTTCCTGCACCCAGAAGAGAAGGATGGGCAGCACCTCCACCTGCTCTCTCTCCCACTGAGCCCAGTCCTTACCTGCACTGACCACTGAACTCTCCAGCCCCCACCAGCTCCACTTGCGTCCTTCCCAGCCCAGAAAGCAGCCAGTGACCTCGTTCCCCCCGGGGTTCCTCGCCTGTCCTGGGATCCATCACCTCATGCCCATCCTCTGGCCTGCCTGTTCTCTGACCCCTGGTCACTGTCCCCATTTTGCTGAAGAAAGTAACCAAACCTGATGGACCATATTCACCACAAGTTCCTGCTCTCTCTGCTCACACGGGCCCTGCCCTCACTGCTGCTGCTCTCAGGAATCCTCTTGGGTTGACTTAGGGCTTTGACCTTCAGGTGGTCGTCCATTCCACTCTCTTAGCCCCCTCCCTACCACTCCCATTTACTAGATACTGTGCCAGCTGACCTCCCTCCAACATTATTAACCAGTGGAGACTATTGAAAGAAAAGAGAGTGAATCTCTCTCTCTCTTTGGATAATGGATTAGTTGGGCTATATTCATTCACTCATGCATTCATTTGTTTATCTTTCCTTTCATCCATCTGTCCATTCACCTTCATCCAGTCACCCATTCATCCAGTCATCCTTCCTTTGTCTATCCATTCTCCATCCATTCAGTCATCTCTCTACCCATCAATGTAATCACCTATCCAATAATCTATCCATCTATCCATCCATTTAGGCTTCTGTCCCGGCATGCATGCATCCATTCATCCATCCATCTATCCATCCATTTAATCATCCATCCCATCCAATACCTACTAAGCATTTCCTAGGTACTAGGCTCTGTGCTGGATGCTTAGGATTCAGAACCAAACAGGCTATACTCTCTGCTCCAGGGGCTCACAGTCTAGTCTGGGAAGACAGGAGACATGAGCTCTGAAGTTCCTTCCAGTTCCAGTATCCCAGGAGTCTATGACCTGTACCCAGGCTATGCCGGTGAGCACTAGGTAGATGCTTGTGGCCTGACAGCAAGGCTGATCTTCCTTCACCTGGGAGCACCAGGGGCTCGGGCAGCCTCTCCACGCCAGCTCAGCTGAGGCTCTGAAATCCCCTCTTTCTTCCAACCTGGTGTGTTGATGTTGCTCAGGGCAGTGTGAGGAAAGGCATGGGGCCCCTCTCTAGAAACATGGAGGCTACCAACAACACTTGACCCTACCTCTACCTGTGAACATTAGCAGAGCCCGGGGAAACGGTGGCCAGAGAGCAGCTTCAAATTTTACTCTCCCTGGATTCTTTATCTCCCCTCTCCAAAATCTCTCTGCTCACTTTCTTCCTTCTATCTCCATCTCTCCTATCTGTTCTTTCTTCCCCTTCCCTCCCTTTCCTCCCTGCTCCCTCCTCCTCATTTCCCTTCTCCTTTTTCTTCTGCCTTCCCATTAAGTGGTGGGACACATGGACTTCAATTTCTGGGCCACTATTGTGGGACAATTCACAACAATTCTTAGCCCAGTGTCCTTCCCACACCACTGTGGGACAATTCACGACAATTCTTAGCCCAGTGTCCTCCCTAAAACCACGGCTCACAGAGGACAGAACCAGATGGCACATTTGCCACGCCCAGCCTGCAAGAACAGGGGCTCGTTTCCTCAGGGCTCATCCATTTCCTTCCTTTCTCCCCTTCCTCCTTGTCCATCATCTTCCTCTCGCCCTTCTCCTTTTGAGACCATAGACGAGTGCTGAATCATATACTTAATCTTTTTGTTCAAATTTTCACCTACGAAATCAACACCTCCAAACAAAACAATGCTAACGGCACAAGATCTGCCAAATAGTTCATGGATTCGCTCCCTCAGTCCTTTTCCTAACTCCCTCCCCACCCTAGGGCTAGCTAGAAGGATGACAAAGAGGACAGAAGAAGGGCAGAGAAGGGAGAGAGGGGGGAATTTAAGAAGGGAGGCCTCCAGGGGGAAGCAGGGAGGAGTCCCTGTGGGCCCACCCTCCTCGGGGAGCACCCCTCCTACTCACCGACGTGTCCTCCGAGCACGAGGCAATGATGTTGTCGATGAAGGGGTTCCACTTGATGTCCAGCACGTTGCCCTGGTGACCACAGACCTTGGGGTAGTTGGGTTCAATCCTGCCCGTCTGCCGAGGACAAAGAAAGAGAAGGGGATTAGTTCGATGGTCCTTGGGTGGCCCTGAAAGGAGAGCCTTTATTCTGGGCTTCTAAACCGGACTGGAAGGTCCTCGAGGATCCACCAATGTCTTATTCGTCTTTGGGTCTGTGTCAGGCTGGGCCTAATTGCTCTGTGGCTGCGTCCTCCCCAACACTGAATGGTGATGGAGCGGGCCACACTGCAGAGTGGGGGGGGTGGCATCACTGTTGGTCCATATGATGCCTTTGTGCAAATTAGGAAAAGGTGCCTCTTCCTCAAGTAGACAAGTTTAAAGTCAAGATGTTACTATCCACCTGAGTGACCAAAGCCTGGTGGGCAGCAGCCCTGGCAGCGCATACACCCGGACACTGGGGTCTCTGTGCTCTCCCCAGTACCCATACTCGTCACCCGCCCACAGGAGGTGCCACCGTTAGGTTTAGATCAGGAGGCTCTTTGCTGCTGCTGCGGGAATCAGCAGAGAGGCCTGAATCTCTGGGTTCACCTACACACTCTCATATACATTCTTCTGCCCATGATGTGAACAATGCCGCTCCCAGATGTGGCATCCTTGTTCAGTGTGCATCTTAAACACCTGTACGTAGTGCCCTGTGGTTGAAAGCATAGTCTTTGGAGTCACACAGTCTTTGGAGCACACACATTTGAATCACAGCTCTGCTTCTTTTTAGCTATGTGGCCTTGGGAAAGTCAATGAACTTCTCTGAGTCTCGGTTTCTTCATGCCTAAAATGAGGATAGCAACACCCACTTAGCATTGTCGTGAAGATTAAAAGACCTAACGTGCTTAGCAAAGGGCTTAGTGTGCAGATTATCATCATAATGAACGCTCAGTATAGACAGCAGTTATTATTATCATACAGGTTAGATGACGCCTCCTCCTGGAAGTCTTCCCTGATCCCTCAGTGGGTTAAGAGCGCCTCTTCTGTGTGCTCACGGCATTCTGTGCTTCCCTCTAGTATAGGCATGACCACAGAGAATGGCAGTCTGTTTCTATTTGTCTGTGTCTGGGGACAGGGTCTGTGTCTGCTTTGTCTCTGAATCTCCAGCTCCTTACAAGCGTGGCACAGAGTGGGTGTTCAGTACATGACCTGAAAGACATCCTGTGAGGGGAATGGAGTCCACCAAAGATGGAACAAGGGATGTGGGGATGAGAGGTAGGGAAGGGTAGGCCCATGCTTAGGGCCCATAACGGTGGCAGGAAAGGGAAGGAAAATTGTAGGCAGAAGCTATGTCTCCCTTCCAAAGTCTTTTCAATACTAGCTTTTGGGGGGTGTTGAAGGAAACAAGGTTTTTCCAGTCACTGCCATCTGCTATCACGGTTAGGAGGTCAGAGGCACCTTGGGCGGGTCATCCCTCACTCTCCTTTTGGTTCCGTGACTGAATAATGAGGAAGAGAACCAGTTTCTGCCAAGCCCCTGCTCCACGTGCCTTGCACTTCCCCAGTGTGGTGGGCAAGAGTTACTTCAGAGGGTGTGTCCTGTCTGACCTCTTCCCCACCCACCGCCTGCCTGCATCTCCATTAGCTCATTTCCAGACTGTTTGATTTTTTGTGACACAGCAATGGCGAGATGAGTAGAGAAAAAACAGACCTAGAGAAAATGGCAGTGGTATGGAGGGTGAGGAACGAGGCAGAGAAAGAGAAGGGAAAATGTCTCAAAGGTTATGCTCAGGAGAACTTCACTGACACTGTGCATTGTGGGAAAACTAGAGAATGCAGCAAAGGGCTCGGGAATATTGCTATCAGACAGAAATGAGATCCCCTCCAACATTCTATGAGGGATGCAGTTCCAATTGGAATATCTCTTTCAATTACTTTTGGGCTGCTGGACTATGTTTCTTTAGATGAGCCTCTGAGCAGAGACTGAGCCACATGGGACCCTGGGATTTATTAGGGCTACACATTATCTTCTTGAACTCTCACAACAACCCTGTGCATTAGGCATGAGGAAATTAAGGCCCAGAAAGGCTAAGCAACTTGCCCAAAGTTGCTCAGCTGAAAGCGAAGCTGGGATTCCCACACAGGGGTGACTCTCAAAGCTGAACTTTCTGAACCCCACTGCCCATTGTTAGCCAGCTCCCCTCCTCGAGCTCTGACTTCCATGGGCACACGGGCCCTGCACTGTCTGCTTCCACAGCTCACTTACTCTCTGAGAGAGCCATTCCTTACATCTGATCCCAAAGGCTGCACTGGAGCGATCCCTGAGCAAAGCAGTCTGCATTAAGCTTTTGGCACCCAGCCGAGCCCAGGCAAATCTGAGGGGCACCGAATCAGTCCATAGGTGGCCATCAGCTAAGAGCAGCTTCTGGCCAGCAGCCTGTGGAGGATGCACAGGAGGGACAGGTGAAGAAACATCACTGGAACCTGTTCAGACGGGGAGAGGCCAAAGCCCTGCATCGGGAAGGGAGTAAGTCTTTCAAAGCAGAGAATGACCCTGATGTCATGTATACTTCCAGGTGGGCCTCTCTTACCACAATGGATGCATTTCCCAATGGCGTGGATAATTATGATTTTCAAGACCGAATCACATTGTCGTTTACATGAATGGTGACCGCTGGAGTTGTGCAGTGTACAACCTGCTGGCTATACGCAGCAGCCCTGTAGGGAAGGAGCCCCTCTCAACCTGGCAGCTCTGATTTTCCCATTGTACATAGTAGGGTTCCACATAAAATTTTGTTTGTAAGACAAGTTCCACTGCTAAGAAGAAAAATTTGAAAACCACTGTTCCATAGAGAAATTAAGCAAATTAAAATACAATTATTAACTCCAGGAAAACAGTTGTATAAGAAAGCTTAATGTAATCATAGTGATAATGATGTATGTACAATATTTACATAGTTTTAATAACGTAAATCCTGAATATTTATTTAAACAAGAGTTGTGTTATAATACACTGGCAGGACAGAGGTAGGGAAAGTGTGTGCATGTGTGTGTGTGTATGTGTATGTGCATAGAAAGAGGGGAGACAGAGCTGGAAGACAGCCAGATCCTCATCTTCCATAATAGGAAGTCAACAGACGATGTCCAAGATTTAAAAAATCTAGACACAGCAGTAAAAGCTTATAATTAAGAAATATGGAGATAAGTGCAAAAAGAAACAGCTAAAAGCAATGAAAGTAGCTACATTTAGGGAGTAGGAAATGGGGGTATACCAGAGTGGGACAGGGATTGAGGTTACAGGCTGTGGTGTGCTGGTAAATGCTTAACAACTGGTTCTCCAGGGAAAAAAAGGCTCTCATCTGTAGCATTTGCCAATTTCCGTGGTGTAAGTATTCCCGCCATAGCTAACTTCAAGCTACTTAGGTGAAATCACCAAAAGTAGAGTTAGAGACTCACAGTAGCACACCGTTATATAATATTTCTACCATATAGATATAATAGATGTAAAGAATCACAAGAACACAGATAGTAATAAAATAAGTAGGAAGTAATGAGTTTTTAATATTTACTACCTCTGTTTTTAATATAATTTATGTAATTGAAAGTTTGCATAACTTAATTTTTAATAATGGCCGTGTTTAACAACTGGCTTGCAAAACTCCTAAAAATTTAACTATAGGCTCTCGTGGGCCAGTGCAAGCCGACGCCAACACATCACTTACAGTACCATGGGCCTTCGAGTCCTATTAGCCTTTATGACCTCTGCACAATTATCACTCTGATAGGCATAAAAATTAAAGAACAAATAAAACGTACATAGCAGGTGTTCTAAAGGAAGCTTCTTCTGAATTTTTTAAAAATGTGAATAATCCTCCCCCCAGACCCCACAAATGCCTCTATTTTCTATTCCAATTTAGGTAAGGGGGTGTGGCTACAGACCAGATCCAGACCTGACTCTTAATTGCTACACAATACTGCCTTCTCATACTCGTACTCATACTCACACTAACACTCTCAATAGTACTCACACTGATACACCAACGCCAACACTAATAGCTATTATTAATATAATATTATATTAATATAATCAACTTCAATCCTCATAGCAACCCCATCTTACAGCTGAGAACACAGAGGTTCAGAGAGCTTCTAAGGGAGTGAAGTCAACGTTTTCCCATGTTTCATAACTGTAGAATAGGGTTGAGATGGTCAGCTCACAGAACTGTCCCAGCAGTAGGGCTCTCAGGGTCCTGGGGTCTAACCTGCCATCTGGTCCTGGAACCCCAAAGAGAGCCTCAGGCTCAACAGAGCCGGGGCAGAGACCCTGCTGCGCGGGGTGGGGCGGGGGAGCCTGTCACCTGGAGTCTATAACCACCAGGGAGATCCTCATGCTGTGGGTGTGGCCTCATCCCAGGGGCCTCAAAGGACCAATCCAGCCCCTCTTTCGCAGGGATAGACCTTCAACATCAAACATCGGATGGCAGCTGCTGCACGCCCTGAGTCTTCTCAAGGCGGAGCCGGTGCTGGGAATCAGGCTGTATCTCAAACATGCCCCATCTGCCAAAAGACAGAACTGGGAGGGGCTGGGACACAGGCCTCTCTACAGGGCGGGAGGGAGCGTGAAGGAGGGCAACTTTCCCGCAGGTCCATTGGGCAGGGTGGCTCAAAGACTTAAAAGGTTCAGAGCCTGTGATGAATAATTCCACTTTGGGAATCTATCTGAAGGAAATCAACAGAGAAGCACACTGAGACATTCACTGCTGGGTTATCTATAATAGGGAAAAATAGAGTAAATACCCCAAATGGGGCACTGCTATAATGAGTTACAGTACACCAATATAACAGAACATTGTGAAGTCATTTAAAATCATATTTTCAAAGAATATTTAATGACACGGGAATTTCTCAAGATCTAATGTTTAGTGAAACAGTCAGAATTAAGTTATACACGTTAAAATGGTCCCTACCTATTAAAAAATACACAGTCGGTAAGAAAAAACACCAAAACGTTAATAGTGGCAATCTCTGGCTGGTTGGATATTAGCGGTTTCCAATTCTTCCACAATGAACAGTTAAAATTTTTATTAAAAAGGTAGATATTAAAAATACACATATATACCCCCCTCCCCAATAGATTTGATTGAAAAATATTCCTCTCTGGTTTTGGTCATACAGGACTTAAAGAAATGAGACGCAGCCTGGCGTCTACCAGGTTCACACGTTTCAGAAGCTTTTGTGGAACATAAATGTGTTTGCTTATACAGGCTTCTCTACTCCCCTGTTACCACAATGATGGTTTGAGGGAAAATAAGACCCTGGAAGTTGAATAAAATTGTATAATTAATTGAAAGTGGGTTTCTGAGTGTGTGTGTGCGTGCACACGTGTGTGTCTGTGTGTGTGAGACACGCGTGCAGCAGCTGAGGCCAGGTCCTCCCTTGGAAAGGCTGGTGGGTGCTGCTCACCCAGCAGGCTGCCCAGGACCGTGGTGGGTGCTCTGGGCCTCAGTCCCGACTTTATCTGAACCCAGTGAACCGACTGAGGACAAGATATTTTCAAAACAACCTGCATTGCAGCTTCAGCTTCCTAGAATCTCCCATTGCTGCAAAGCTGAATTTTGTACACAGAAGCGAAGTTTTCCTACCTGGGGAATCAGCTTAGCGAGGCAGAAAGAACAGACCCTGAGCAGGAGTTCTGGGACTCACCTCACTGGCTGAGTGAGTTTGAAGATGGCCCCTGGCTTCTCTGAGCTTCCCAGAGTCCCAGACCCTGGGCTAATGCCTTTCTGCTTCTTCGTGGCTCCCTTTTTACTTTACAAAGCAAGGCACGCCTGCAACCAGAGCGCCTCGCTTCTGCCTAACAGCACAGAATATAGGGATCCAGGTCAAGTCATGGGAGGGCAATACTAATGATAACGATGAAAAAGACAACGATGGTAATAGAGACCATTTGACAAGAGCTTACAAAGGGCTGGGCCTTGTTCTAAGCAATTTATATACCTTATTTTATTTAATTCTTGTAACAACCCTATAAAGTTTTAGTAAATCCTTATAAACCCTCCTGTAACAATCCATTTTATGGATGAGAAAACTGAGCTCTGGGACGTGACTTGCCAAGGGTGATGTAGCTGGAAAGCGAGCAGCTGCAATGTGCACTGGGTGGTGTCTGGCTCCGAGACACCTTGGCTATGCTGCCTCCTATTTCAGAATGTAGGTGAGACACTTGCTAAATTAGGGGAAATGTCATAAATCAGGAGTAGGACCGCAGAACTTCTAGTGGGGTTCTCATAAGGAGCTGGCTGGCAACTCCATCGGGAAGCCCCTTAAAATTGCTCTTGGAGACTCTCCCTTCCCTCCCTCCTCCTTTCTCAGTCTCTCCCCTCCCTCCAGTGGTTCCCAAACTTTGCAACATTTTAGAGTCACCTGGAAAGTTCCCAAAATCCCAGCGCCCAGGTTGCACTCCATACCAATTTAATCACAGTGTCTGGGACCGAGAAGCCAGGCAACAGTATTTTTTAAAATCCCCAAGTGATTCCAATGGGCAGCAAAGTTTGGGAACCACCACCCTCGAGGCTCCATACTCTGCTGGGGCCTCAAGGAAGCAGCTGCAATCCTCATTCATTCTAAGACAGGTCCGAGGCTGCCGGTGTGGGGGTGGGGGTGGGGTGAGACAGCAAAGAACATTACTGCACATTTAATACGGGCTCATTTGCAGAGACCACAGACAGAGAAAACAGGAAGATAAGTCACATCAGGTGATATGTGATTTAAAGGAGGAGCCAGGGCGATGGAGAATGCTGAGCCAGCAGCTGGGTGATCTAACGCTGGAATCCCAAGCTTCCGTATGGGAGACGTTTTTGGATGGGCCACCCAGGTCATCACATTTCCTCCCCACCCCGGTCATCACACTCCCTCTTCCATGTGCTGCCCCCTGCATCCCAGACCATCCGGCCAGGCGCTTGCGTTCTTCTCTGCTCTCTCTCCTCGGGATGGAAGTCGATATTAAACGCGGGAGTCATTATAAAACAGGCACCACAGTCCTTCTCCCCAAAGCCCTGGGTGAAGGTCAGGCCCCATGTCCCAGCCTCCTGGGCCTGAAGGAGGCCTTGCCCCCAACACACAGCGCTTGACTGTGAGCACTCAGTCAAAGCAATCACACATACGCGCTCTTAATTAACACTGCCCAGGGAAGGTGTGACTCAACAAACGGGGAAACTTGCCCCTGGTCGCCCCACCTGGCAGCGTCAGCCAGAACGAGGCTGTGCAGGTCCAGAGCTCTGGGGCCCACCATGGCCTTCTCGGCAGGGGGCAGAGGGGGGTCTCATGTCCCTAAGCATCGTGTGCCCTTCATCCAAAGTGTGGGTGCCCTCACCCCACAGTGTGCCCAATTTGCCAGGGACTGTCTCAACACTCTTGCGCACACACACACACACACACATTCACACATTTATACACCCTCCTCCCACACAAGCTCCTCTCCGTGGCCGTTTCTGCACAGGCCTCTGACTGCTCTTTCCCTCTCTCCATCCCAGTCATAACTCACTGCTCTCATGTCCCATATTTCAGGACCCTGCTCTCTGCAGCCAGTTAACCCAATAAAGGAAAGTCTTCTAGGGAGAACGCTGGGGGATAACGGACGAGTCCCTTTCTCCTCACAGGTCACATATGCGCATAGGGACAGGAGACTTTTAGAGGAAGCCTTTTGGCCCAGAGGTGAACTCTCCTGGGTTCGTAGACTCTCCGGCATTCTGCTGGGAGATCTGTTTTGGGTGGAAGGCTTTATTCATGCCAGGGCTCATAGGACTGTCTCGTGGGATTTCTGAAGCGGGTTCGCTGATCTGTCACCATGCCTCTAGTATCTGCCCTCTTCAGTTTTCTCTCTCCAATCCATCTTACATACTGTTGCCTAATTTTCCTAGAGTACAGCTCTGTTGCAATAACTCTCTCACTCCAAAATTTTCAACGGCTCCCTATTGTCTAGACTCTAAAAGTTCAACTCCTTATCCAGACATCAGAGCTGTTGTGTCTCAGCTTAATTTTGCTTTGACACAATCCCTCACCCCACTGCTCATGCCACACACATGACTATACACTCCTCTCCACACCCCCCGCCCCCACAATGCTCTTGCTACCTGGATGACCTTCAGTTCCTGGTTCATCCCTGCCCTAGGCCATGAGCACCATGAGGACAGTGACCTTGACCAAGGCATCTCTAGGGCCTCATTCAGTGCCTGGCTCATAGTAAGAACTCAAGCTGGGTGAATGAATGTCACCCTGTCCCCACCTCTGAGTCTTTGCCCATGCTGTTCCCATAGCCCGGACACTGCTTCCCTTCTCTGTGCACACCCATCCTTGGCACCCAGAAAATATCATCCAGTGAATAGACAGATGCTCTCTCCCTTCCCCATGCTGGGAGATAATTCTGGATCCTGTTCTTCTGACTTGAGAAATTCTAAATCTGGGCTGATTTGGGGTAGATTCCGGGTCAGAAGGCAGAGAGTGAGATAAAGGTTGTGAATGTTCTGAAGTTAGAGAGAAGTTCAAAGGGAGACCTCAGAAAGCCTCCTAACTTCCTGTTTTGACTTTCCCCGATTCCTTTATCTTTGTGTTTTTCCGATGGAAAGGGTTTGCTGGTTTTTCAGGGGAAAATCCCTGGGGGCTATGTAGGCGTGCCTGTGCGTGTGCTGGGGGAGGGGGTGGGTCTCTCTGGGGAAGAGCAGTAAGGAATTCTGCTGCTCCTGGTGTCTCAGCTCTTGGAGACCAACTTGTTCTCCAGGCTCCAGGAAGAGAGGGGATGGGGCCACCTTTGTCCTCGGTTGAGGGCTGTGTCCTTTTGCAGATCCCGGAGGAGAGATAAGAGGCTCCTTGAGCCCGGGATAGGAAGATGTTGAGTGACAGTGAGTGTGTGTGTGTTAGGGAGGGGGCTGCCTGGGACCTCAGGTTTCCTGATTATCTGCCCTTTATACAAAACCCCGTGCAGAAACATAACGAAGAAACTTCTACTATGCCTGGCAGATCTGCATGGGGTGGGGTTTTTGATGGGGTGTCCTGGGGTGTGAGTTTCTGCCCCTGGCTGCTCACAGCACGTGGGGGAGCCAGACAAGAGCAGGACAACTGCAGTGCAGTTGGGGAGCTGTGCCGTGGGAGGGCAATGCCCAGGGCTGTGGGAGCACAGAGGGACAAGTACTCAGCACTAAAGCCTTTCCAGAGGACGTGCCGGAGACCCATAATAGCACACAGCCCGGGACGGCATGGGCGAACGCTTGAGATGGAAGGACCAGCCCCTGCAAAGGCCCGGGCATATTGGGGAAAGCCAAATAAGTCGAGAGAGACAAGGCCACGGAGGAAGGCCCAGACCAGACGGTTCAGGAACTTGCTGGCCTCCTGAAGGTTCTGGACTTGATACCCCATGCGCAGTGGGGAACCACTGATGGTTTAACGCGGGGGAGTGGACAGCAGTGGGATCCAGATGTGCAGGCAATTACTACAGAATGAAAACTATGTTATGTTCGGGGAGCCCAGGGGCCCGAGGAGGGCAGAGAGGGGCCCCTCCCCAGGAAGCATGATTCCTGGCATCCGAGGCCTGAAGTGTGATGGGGCGGGGGGCAGCAGAGAGAGGGAGTCTCCTAGCATCCCAGCGCCCCCATCACATCCCAGCGTCCCACAGTGGGGAAGGAGGAGGAGTAGGCAAAAATCTGTAACTATTGGAAACATGAAAGAATTGGCAAAAAATACATGACGGCACCTATGAAAATTGTGGGGAAAGTCTCAGTTTTGCTTGTTTTCTAACGAGTAGAAAAGCAAATTTCTGGTTCAGGCAGTAAATCCAAAGAAAAAGAGAGTGTTCGTGCCATCTCGAGCAGTGGACACCAGCACCGGCCTTCTCCTCCCGCCACAGAGCCAAGGTCTCCTAGAAGGTGGGGAGCACTGGGCACAGGGGTCTGGACCACCGGGGAGTTCAGCCACAGGCTCTTCAGTGTCTCCCCGCTTCTTGGCCCCAAGCAGGCCTCATCCTTCATGCCCCTCCTGGAGCTTCTTCCACCTAGTGGAAACCCACCCCAAATGTGGGTGACCGGGTGAGGGACAGAGGCGTGCATGACCCTGAGGGGGAGCCAGGTCAAGGTCAGGAGCAGTGCCCAGGTCAGCCCTCTCCTTTTTGGCCCACATCTGCTGTATCAGGGGCCATCTCAAGAGAGGCCCCACCAGACGCTCTTGTGTTTTTCAGGGGCTGCTGCCAAGAGTATAAAAATCCCTCCTTCCCTTTGCCGCCTGGCCCAGGGAAGGAGGAGAGAAAGGGGCACCCTCCGCCTGAAGCCCTTCCTGCAGACTCCCTGCACAGGCCTCCTGTGAAAGGAACTCGCTCAGAGCTATTTTTGTCCAGCCCGCCAGGGGTTCGCGGAGCATCACTAAACTCTGTTCCAGTGGGCAGGGCAGCAGCCTGGGAGTCAGGGCACCTGGCTCGTCTCAGCCCTGCGGCTCCCGGGCTGGGTGGCCTGGGACAAGGCTCTGCCTCTGGTCTCAGTCTCTCCCTCTGAAAAGTGGAGACATTCTGGAGGGACGGAGGTAACAAACACGGGCACACTTGCTGCCCCTCGGGCTTCCCTCTCTACAGCCGGCACTGCTAGTTGCTCACTGTGTCCCACAATCCTTCCCGGTGATCAGAGGGAGCAAATGAGATGAAGTCTGAAAGCCCGCCTGCGGCCACGTGACCCCCTAGAGCTCTGACAGCTGTTTGCTAAGCCTCTGAGACCCCGGTATGTCTCCACATTCAGAGCGGATTCCCAGAGCCTGGATAAGTTAATCCTCACGAATGCCTTCACATCTGCCCCTTCCTCTGCAGGCCCCTGTGCCCCCCACCCCAGCACTCCAGCAGTCTTCCAACTGGTCTCCTTGGTGCTGGTCTCTTCTCGAACGCCAGTGTGAGATCGGAATTCTGTGATTATCACCTTCCTTGTGCAGCTCCTCCAGAATCTTCCACGGTTGTAACAGTGTGTAGGAGCTTTGGCAGTTGGGTCTCCAAGCCCCCTTCCTGCTTTGGAGGACTCTCCTGCTGTGTGCGGTACTGATGGATGCAGTGCCTCACCATCCATCCTGAGAGCTGAAGCAGGGGTTCCTCCTACCTAGGGTCCTCTGCTGGCCAAAGAGGGGCATGTGACCGGGCTTGGCCAATCAGACCCTTCCACCAGGATGGCCGCGGACTGACTGAACTTCCTGCTCTGGGCCCTGAGCTGACTTGGTGCTCACCTGTGTTCCAAGTCGTTGTTCACCGCCCCTAGCCCCTTGATCTGTGAAGGCCCCAAATCCCTGCCTGCTTAAGAGGGCCGGGTGACTGCTGTGCCGGCAGCCAGGGATCCTGACGGGGGCAGCTCCCTTGCCCCTGCCTCTTCAGATCTAGCTCATCTGCTTGGCCTTTGAGGGGCCCACACACCCTGTTCCCGCCCCCACCCTGCCCCGACCTTACCGGTCAGGTGGCTCACCCTACTGGGGTCACACTTCTCAGACTGTCGAGAGACAGACTCCATTTTAAATGTGATGTCTCAGGTCCTAATAAAACACTGAAATCTCCCTAAATCCTAATATTTTGCTGCCCACACCTTTTCTCAGACTGCTCCTCACATCCAGAGGAAACACAGGACCTCTCTGCTAGATTATGCGTGTCCCAATCCTTGGCTTGGGAAAATATGGTCCTCAAATCAGGGCGCTCCTCCCTGGCCCATGACAGCATCTCTCCCCCCACCTTCCTCATGACACCCATCCTTAGAAGGACCCACTCCTCTGGGCCTCCGCAAGCCCTAATCCTCCTTCAAGAGCCAGCCTGACTCCTGCTCCTGCTGAGATGACTCCTCTGGCTCCTCCACATCCTGTGATCTCCCCTTTGTGTCAGCTTTCACAGCCTTTCTCCCCATAACCCACCATCTGTGATAATACTGGCTCTCATTTCCTGAGCGCCCTCCCTGTGTCAGACCTGAAACCAGGTGTTATTTCAATTATTTACCACAATCACCAATGAAGTACATATCATTGTGCCCATTTTACAGATGAGGATACTGAAGCTCAGTGAGATTAATTAATACAATGGCAAAGCCAGGACTCAAGCCTCAGTCTGTCTGACTTCTGAACTAGAATGTAAGCGACATAAGGGGTGGCGTCGGGTCTTGTTCTCTGCCGTAATCCCAGTGTCTGGAATCGTGCTTGACTGATGGTAGGCTCTCAGCAAATTTTTGTTGAATGAATTAATGATGCCATAAACTGTGGACTTAATCAGGGTCCCCTGCACAGTTGCAAGGGTTGTGTACTGCACATCTCAAGGAGGTGGGGCAGGGTACCATTCACACATTGTGCAGCCTTCTTTGGTGCTCTGGGCCTAACCATGATGCTGCCCTGCTTCTCAATTTAGCACTGCCTTGTATTGTTTGCTTTATTTCATGGTTGTTGGTTGCCTTCCCTAAGAGATTATCAGCACCTTCATCGTAAATAAGACAACCATGCAGGATTCCCAGCAGAGTGTGGGACGCAAGTGAAACCTAAGAAGTATAAGACATGCTTCTTACGCCCTCTGGCCCCAAACACAATGTCAAGTCTATATTCAGGACCAAATGATCCCCTGACCACATGCTGCCAGTCGCACGGATGCTGCTTTGCTCAGCAGTGGGAGGGCATCACAGGCCCATCCACACGCCCCCGAGCTGGGCCGCTCCTCCGCCTTGCCTCTTTGGGATTATCCACTGAGAGAACCCACCATCCACCAGGAGCATACAGACTCTGCAGGGGCCCAAGGCCTGCCACATTCCTTGCCCAGACACCACCAAGACTGCCCACATGGAAGCTGTGAAACCCATGGGCAGGGCAGGGGACCAGGGGTTCAGACCCCCAGCCTTGCTCCATCAGGGACATCTAAGACGTCCCAGAGAAGGGGCTGCACCACCTCCGAGGCAATGGCCCTGGAACCTTAATGGCCTTGAAAAGTCCCTGTAAATGGAAAGAGAGCAGCCCAATCCTTGGATGCCCCACCCCTCCCAAGCATCTCCCTGCTGAATCTGCTGAGGGTGGGGGATGCTCGGGGGCGGGGCTAGGGGGAGAAGGAACATATCGCACTACGAGCTCCAAGGAACTGGGGTCTAGTTTCAGCTCTGTTCACACAGATGAGTGACTGAGCAAGCTCCTTCCTCCCAGGCTTCAGTTTCCTCATGAGACAACAAACGTAAGCTCACTCCACACAGTGCCTGGCACCAAAGAAGCACTCAATAAATATTAGTTGTCATTGTCATCTGCAAAATGAGGGTTCGTGGGGCTGGCCCCGTGGCATAGTGGTTAGGTTCGCATGCTCCGCATCGGCAGACCAGATTTGCAGGTTCAGATCCTGGGCGTGGACCTACACACTGCTCATCAAGCCACGCTGTGGCAGGCGTCCCACATACAAAATGGAGGAAGATGGGCATGGATGTTAGCTCAGGGTGAATCTTCCTCACCAAAAAAAAAAAAAAAAAAAAGGGTCCATGTTCCCCTCTGCCCCGTGCTCTGCACATGCCTCCCCTGTACCATGTTCAGCGTCTCACGGCTCTGTCTCCCCCACCTGACGGTGAGCTCTTGAGGGTGGGTGTGCGTGTAACCCATCTTTGCTCCCCCAGACAGAGCACAGCCCCCGGCACACATGCTCAGAAGTGTCCGCTGAACAGAACTGACACATCAGGGCCCCTGCAGCTCTGACGGTCTGTGGTTATACTGAACCTCCACCCATGTGCCCACCAAACACAGACGAGGAGTCTCCCTGGGCCGCTAGAGATGAAACCCTTCCTTTGTATGTCAGCTCCATGACAATCTGTCTGGTCGCTGCTGCATCCCCAACACCTAGCACAGTGCTAGGCACACAGGAGACTCTCAATAAATGTTTATTGAATGAATGCATAAGTGAGAAGCAGGTGACACTTCCAGGAAGGCCCACGCCCTCCTCACCCATCCAGAGGGCCAGGGCAGGGACTGGCTGCCACTGTCAGGCAGAGCTGAGCTGTCAGAGGGGGCAGGGAGGGGACATAGCCCTGGCACGCCTGCCACCTGGCCTCCAGCCAGACCCATTATCTCCCAGTGACCCGGGGCCTCTCATTCTCCATCCATAAATGGGAGCACTGGGGGATGCTGCTCTGAAGTCTGCGGGTGAGTGTTCAGGGAGCTCCCCGCGGGAGATGCGGTGGGCCCTGGCCTCTGAGCTGGGTCCTGGCCGCCCCACCTGCTGGTCCCTGGGATGCACTCAGCCGCTGCCTCTTCCATTCTTGCCCAGTGGCCCTGCAGCCATCTTCTGGGGGCTGTGTGTGAGGGAGGGCAGAGAGGGCCCCCATCTGCACAGAAATTGGGGCTTCCTCGTCCTCCAGAGCCCACACTCTGTGCCACAGAGCCCTACCATTCTGCCTGGCTCCTCCTCCGGGCAGTGCCTGGCTCGGTGGTCTCCCCAGACCGGGTTGGGGAGGGACTCTAACCCCCTGGGGTTGCAGAACGAGCCGGCAGCCAGCGGCATGGGTGCTGAGCAACTCCCTGGGGATGTGGAGGGCACGTTAGGCCTTAGCCAGGAAGGGACAGTGGCACTTGGGGTGCAAAAAGGGGCTGCTGTCAATTACAGAAGGTCGGGCAGGAGATTTTTGCTGAGGCTTAATCTCTGCTTCGGACGGGTAGGAAGCCCGAGCCCCATCCGGCCCCACGTCTTTCTGCAGCTGTGGAGAACCTGTGCCCAGTTGAGCTAGGGGATCAGGATCTGTTCTTGACACGA
This sequence comes from Diceros bicornis minor, assembly GCF_020826845.1. Classification (NCBI taxonomy): domain Eukaryota; kingdom Metazoa; phylum Chordata; class Mammalia; order Perissodactyla; family Rhinocerotidae; genus Diceros; species Diceros bicornis. The sequence continues at coordinate 62,525,987 of NC_080744.1, read as the reverse complement.
CAGTAGTGGGAATCTGTCCACCCAGCCATGGGTGCAGGAGGAAGGCAGGAGGGAGGAGGAGGAGAGGGAGAGGAGGACACACACACAGAAGGGGGCTGGGCAGTGAGGGAGTAAGCCCTCTGACCCGGCAGGGCTGTTTCATAAGTGGATGGGGCAGCCCAGGGTGGGCCATCTGCCAGCACACAGTCACCAAGGCCTGTGGGCGGCAAGAACAGCTATTTCCTTTCTGCCCACGGAGGCCTTGACTTTCACCTCCTGAATAGCCTTTGCCTCTCCAAGCAAATCCTCGAAACCCCTGCTTACAGCCTCATCATCCCTCCCAGCCTGGTCTTTCCCACAAAAGCCACCTCCCAGCTGCCGGAGGAAATGTGTTCCCTGCAGCAGGAGGGCCCTTGCTCCTCAGCCTCGCCTGACAGAGGGAGGTCTCAGCTCCACCACTGCTGTGCGGCCTTGAGCCACTGTCCCCTGTCCGGGCCTCAAGTGTACCATCCGTATAATGGGGCTTAGTGCTGGGTGACCTCTGAGGTTCTGGAATTTTCTGATTCGTGGACTCCCTTCAGGATCAATGGAGGTGAACGGCGATGCACCCCGTAAATACAGCAGGGGGAGGAATTAAGTCCAAAGTGAGGGGAGACGTGCAGGAAGGGCTGAGGAGCAAGCAGCGGTGGGACACTGATGGGTGGCCCAGAGGAGCTGAAAAGTGTGCACGTAGGGCCCCAGGCCTGGTGGAGATCGCAGCCCCAGAGGCACTGTTAGAAACACAGAGCTTAGGCCTCCTCCAGATCTACTGAATCAGGGTGTCTGGGGAAGTAGCATTTTAAACATGTTCCCCAAGTGGCTCCGATGTGCCCAGACCAGCACGGAGGTGGCAGTGGGCATCTGGGAGCCACTGCAGCAGCAGCCTGAGCACCAGCTCGGGAGTCTCACGGACCGGGGTTAGAGGCCTTCCTCTGTGGCTTTCTGGGAATGCAGCCCCATCTCACAGGGAAACAGAGACAGCATGTGGACAGGCCTGGCACCTAGTGGGTTTAGTCAGTGGGTATCCTTGCTGTCACAGCAGCCCCCTCACCCTCCGTCCCTCAGTCCTGACAGCTGAAGAAAATGACCTTCAGCTAGATCAGCCCAAGGAAGTTGAAGGCCAAGGTGGGCCAGGAAGAGGAGGAGGCTCTGCTTGAATTCAGGGTCTTCCCTTGGAGTGTCTGTGCAGCTCACGACGACTCCCTAACATCCTCACCCACAGATGCCAGACTTGCAGCCATGTTAACCACCCCAACACACATACAGTAAGCTGACTGGATCACAATGAACATCTAATTCAAGCTGAGCCAATCAGATTCCTGATGCACTGTCTCCCCCCGCCCATACATACAGCTGATTGGACCAGGATGAACATCTAATTCAAGCTGAGCCAATCAGATTCCTGATCTGCAACCAACCCCCACCCCCACACACATACACACAGCTGATTGGACCAGGATGAACATCTAATTCAAGTGTGAGCCAATCAGATTCCCTGACCACCTATTTAAAGTTGTAACTATCCTTTATCCTCCCACATCCCTGTCCTCTTCCCTAATTTATTTCTCTTCCTAGCATTAATTACTTTCTATTATATTCTGTGGTTTACTTGTCTGTCTCCCCGACTAGAATGCAGGCCCCATGAAGGCCAGGATGTTTGCCTGTTTTGTTCTCTGCTGGGTCCCCGGTGCCCCCTAAAGTGCCTGGCCCATAGGAGGTGCTCAGTAAAAACTGGTTGAGTGAATGAATTCTCTCCCCCAGGTAATGTGATAATGGCTAATATTTACTGAGAACCTACTATGGGTTAGTGTTTTCTAAGCACTTTGACTATGTATTAACTTGTTATCTTCATTTTATGGATGACTTGCCTAAGGTCACACAGGGGGAGAGGCAGAATTCAAAGCTGTCTCGCAGAGGCTGGGGGTGTGTGCGTGTGTGTGTGTGTGTATTATTCTATTAATGACCTTACTTTTATGGTTTACAAACATGTTTATAATCATCTTGCTTGAGTCTCACCAGTCCCTTGGGGGAGGTATTATTTCCCTAATTTTAGAGACGAAAGAACTCAGGCTCAGAAGAGTTAACGAACTTGCTCAAGGTCACACAGCAAAAAAGTGACAGAGCTGAAACTAGAACCTAGGACTTCGCACCTTCCCCCTAAGTCCCCAGTTCTTTCCAGACCCTGGGGCAGCCCTCCTGTGTCTAGAAGATGCTGTTCCTGCCCTCAGAAGCTTACACTTTCCCTGTGAAGATGGACTAGAAGAAGGGACAGATCTGCAGGCCCAAGCAGAGCCTGACCTGACTGAGGAAGGGAGTTAACACAAGCTTGTGTCCCCTCAGTCACTGTAAAATCCACACGAAGGACTGACAGCAAAGCAGAAGGCAGGGGCTGGAGGGGAACTCCAGAGCATGCTGAAGCGGGTACGAGCACCTTAATTCATGCTGGATCAGAAGTATTTTCGCCATCATGGCTGCCTTCCTCAGATTACCTTCTGCTCTATTTCCCAATTAAAGTATGGCTCACGGAGCTTAGAACAATACCGCACTTCAGCCTGTGGTCTGACCAGCACAAATGGAGGGGAACGATTTCCTCCTGCTTTCTGACTCTAAGATCTTGCTGCCTTACAGAAGGATCTCTGACTCTCCAGTTGACTCATATCTGAAATTCCACCATTAGGGATTTATTCCTTTGCTGGTACACCTTGCAGCTCTTAACATATACATACTACTGAGGAGGGCATAGTGGTGGGAGATGCTGTTGGTCATTGCCAACTCATTCTGAATGAGCTTTGGGAACTTTCCTAGAGGCAGGTCTGACAGGACAGAGCACGAGGGCATTGGTGGAAAGGGTGGAGAGGGGAAAATAAGAAAGAAAGACTAAGGTGGCCGGGGTCAGTGCAAACTCTTAACCTCAGCCTTTGCCTGATGAGGTCATTGTGCATCACTGAGTTTGGTGTTCTTCATGCTGCATCCCACAGAGGAGCCCCTACCCATGAGCCTCTCTGGTGGTCAGACCCCCTGCCCCTCCATCCACCATCAGTGTGAGGCCCAGAGAGGGGAGGGCACTTGCACAAGGTCACCCAGTGAGTAAGTGGTCGATGGCTATGCCCAGGGCCACACCCAGGTTTGCAGACGCCCAGGTCAGTGCTGAGTCACAAGAAGGGGGCAGTAAGGTCACCCTGAGAAGACAGAGGGCACCCATCAGTTACCCGAGGGCGGTTCCCTGGCTTTACTTCCATGCTACAGACACTGGTGCGGCATTTTGCTGATCTTGCCCGCCTTCCTGGAACATCTGTGCAGGGGATGTCCCCCACCCCCTCTCCTGAAGCCCCCAGCGGGGAGCTCTCAGACCCCAACTGGTTGCTTCCCATCCGGAAAGCCTTGCCTGGCCTGAGGACAGCCTTGTGTCCAAGCAGGGGAAGCTGTGTTACCGGCATTCCACCAGCAGAGGGCGGTGGCTGCGCTGCTCTCAGCAGCATCCAGAACTGTAGACTGTGGGAGGAAACAGCCCCCTCGCCTTCCTGAGGCTAGGGTTCCTGAGACACACTCCAGCCTTGGCTTGAATGCTCCCAGTCAACTGCAGCTCACTACTGTGCTCAACTTGCTAAAAAATTCTTATATATATTGAGATGAAAATCCACCTCCTCGTAATTCTCGCCATAAGTGCCTAGCTGTGCTCCTGGGGCCACAAGGAAAAACTCAACCACTTTTTAATTTGCCGGCTCTCGGGAGTTGGAGTCCCTTTCCTAGTTGGCCACCCACAGTGCTGTGGGACTTGGGGCAAGACACTTTGCTTCTTTGGGTCTTTATATCTTACCTATAAGACAATGGGCTGGACCCTGATAAATTCTAAGGCTCCTTCCAACTCGAACGTTCCAAATGATGTCCCTTTCACAGTTACCACTGAGGGCAGAAGAGGGGACACTCTGCACCCTCCACTCTTGGCCTGGGTTTCGAGCCCTCACAGTGGCTCCCAGGCCCTCCTTTACGGCCCCTCCAAGCTACAGGCTGTTCTTAGACCTTCCCCTCGGGGTTTGGGTTCTCCTGGCTGCTGCAGACTCACTCCCACTTCCACCTGAGCTCGTCCTCAGCCCCGGCCACGGACACCTTCCACCAAGTGCACCTGGCCAAGTGCCAGGTGGGGGCTGCTCGCAGTCACTGAGCTCACCCCTGGCTCTCACCATTCCACCTGTGGTCCCACGACGCCCGGCCACTTGGTGGGAAGTGGGGAGGACAGGGTCTTAGGTGGGAGGGTCCCCACCTCCTGACCTGGAGGTGCCTCGATTTGTCGCATTCCCTCTCCACCTCCCCCCAGGCCTCTCTGTCCTGGACCAGGATTCTTCTTGGTTCTCTTTTCTTCTCCCTTCCAAGCTGGGCCACCGCCTCGCCTGTGGTTTCTTTTGAGAGTCAGATGAACACACTGTCCGTGGGCATTTCTGCTTTAATTTCAAAAGTCATGCACACTCAAAGAAGACAGTCTGAAAAACACCCCAAAAGTACACCCCCCCCCAACTCCCGATTACCAAGTTGTTCTACTACCCCTATCCCCGGGGATAATCACTATTATTTTTGGTGTAGGTCTTCCCTAAGCTGCACTCAGTGAGCAGGTGGAGTAGGGTCCTTTCATTCCTGTTCACTATCCCTGTGGGCCCCCATTACCCCATTTCCAGGGCTTCCAAAAACGGCGAGCATAGTCAGAATTTTGCAAGCTGACACATAGCCCCCCACTGCCCCCTGGACCACCACGTGTTCCTGTAAAGCACTTGAACCCTGGGATGTGGTGGTGGGCAGCCTCCAGGATGGCCCCTGCAGTCTCCACCCTTGTGTAGCCCCCTCCCACATTGCACCAGGGCTGGCCTGTGGTGCTAACAGAACATGGCAAGAGCTATAAAGACTTGTGTTTTCTGCCTTGGGCTCTCTTCCTTTCTTGGATCGCCCCTCGGGGGAGGCCAGCCGCCACAAGTGAGGACACAGCCTACGGAGAGGCCCAGGAGGCAGAGAACCAAGGCCTACTGCCAATAGCCATGTGAGTGAGCCTGGAAGCCTAAGTTCCCCCAATAGAGCCTTCAGATGACTGCATCCCCAGGGGACAGCCTAACAGCAACCTCCTGACAGACTCTGAGCCAGAACTGCCCAGATCAGTTTTGGGGTAATTTGTTATGCAACAACAGAAAACTAATATAGACATATTTTCCATTTGTGTGAGGGAGGCAGAAGAGGCGTTACCATCTCAGACTTCAATATGAGAAAACGAGGCACACGGCAGGTCACCCATATGGGTGAGACTTTCACCTACACGTGGGTCCAAAGCCAGTGGGGAGTGGATCTGATGTGTGAACTTTTCTGGGTCCCCAGTGTGGTCTCCAACCACTGACATTTCAGAGGCTCCCTCCTCATTTTTTGAAAAAGTAGTAAAAAAATAAAAAAGGTAGGAAAGTTGAGAAATATAAATAAGGGATAACTGCTATTACGTCCTGGTGAATATCAGCTCCATTTAAACCCGGTGGGAGAGAGTTTCATTTTGTTTTTTCCTGTACTATTAAATATTTGTTGACATCACCATTTTTAATGGCTGTATTGCATTTCAGAGTATGGCTGTCGCACAGTATATTATGCAATCCCCTGCTTCTGGATCCATAAGTGGTTTATAATTTCCAATACTTTAAAAAGGCTGTGGTAAATATAGCTGAATCTTTGTACACATTTGTGATTTTTTTTTTTAAAGGATAAATTCCTAGAAGTGAAAATGCTGGGTTAACAGGACTGCACTAAAAAAATGCTTTTATTATGAATTTTTAAATGCCCTTCAAAAAGGTTGTACTAATTTGTATTCCCATCAGCAACTCAAGAGAATGACCATTTCCCCACACCCCTGACAGCACAGGCTATTACAATATTTTTAATTTGCTCATTTTTAGATGCAAAATAAGACCTCATTGTTTCCATTTGCAAGTCTTTGATGCCTAGGAAGGTTGATTATGTCTTCATTTGCTTGTTGGACATTTGCATTTCTTTGCTTGTGAATTATCTCATGAAATGAGGTACTCAATTTTTTTCTAATGGGATGTTTATCTTTTTCTTAATGATTTATAAGAGCTCTTTGTATATTAGAGATATTAACTCTGTATTAATTCTTCATCACATTTATTGTCCCTTTTTACTTTTGACCCATCTACAAAAACCAATGACTCTAAATATTTCTACTTTGCCTTCTTGGTCCCTATCCAGTTCCCTACCCAGTTGGTTATCTATAAGCAGTCTGTTATTAGCAGGAAACTGTCAAGGATTTCTTCACTGAGCCCTAAAACCACCCTGGCAATGTTCTCTCCAGTGAGCTCAGATTTCTGGCCCAAAGGCATAAAATCAGGGCTAGCTCAGAGACGGCCTCACTCATTGGCCCCAAAAGAAGTGGGGCAGCCCAGTGATAGAGCAAAAGTCAGGGGTGGTCACAGGAATGGGTTCCTCTTGTTAGCTCTCGTGGCCCCGGTGCACTCCTGATTATGCAGAGCACTGCAATCTCTTTCAGAGAACACGTCCTACCCACTGGGCCAGAAAAATCTCCCACATTCTGCACACCCACACCCACTTTGCCCTGGCCAGAGAGAGGCCCTGTCATGATTCCTATGAGGGAGCCCGCCCATTCACAGGTTGGCAAAGGTACCCGCGTAGATTTCAAACACTCAGATGCAAATAAGCCAAGGTCCAAGTGTGAACAAGGTGCTCTGCTTCTCAAGGTCAGGTCCTGTCTCAGGCCTTCTAAGGGATGTATTATTATGTGTGTTTCTTTGCTTAGCTCAAGTCAGAGGCACCCTTGAGCTTGAAATCCTCCAATGGCTTCCCAGGCACCTAGTGAAAATCCAGGCTCCTCGGTAGGATCTCCAGGGTTCTGGGTAATCTAGCCCCTGCCTGTCTCTCCAACTGCATCTCCCAAGCTCTCCTGCTCACCCACGGTGCTCCCTTCATGTTGGCCTTCTTTTCTGCCTCAGGCCTTAGCAGATGCTGTTCCCACTTGCTAAGACACTCTTCCCTGTGGCCTTTACATGACTGGCTCCTTCCCGTCCAACTTTTCAGAGAGGTCCTTCTTGACCATCTTCTCTAACAGATCCCTCCCGAGTCTCTGTCATATTACTGAGTCGGGTTTTTTCCACAGCACTATCCCTGTCTGAAACAATCTTAATGACTGATTTGTTTCCTTGTTGATTGTCTCCTTGACTGGCCCACACAGCTCCTGAGAACAGGGACCTTGTCTGTACACCTTGTCTGTACTGTCCACATGGTCTAGAATGTTCTCTGATCTTCTGTAGCTCTCCTTGCTGCTCCCCCTCCCCCTCTCTCCTCCATTCATGCCTCCAGATTGCCACGTGGCAACTGCAGACGACCCAGGCCATCTTGCCGACTGAGGCTTGCTACGTGCCAAGTGTTCTGTCACCTCTTGGCCCGCATCATCCTGTTTTCTTCTGGTTCTACCACTTTCCAGCTATGTGACTTTAGGTAAGTTACCTAACTTTCCTGTGCCTCAGTTTCCTCATCTGTAAAATGGGGCAGCCCCTGTTTCACAGGGTTGCTGTGAGCATTAAGACAAGGAGCAGTCCCTGGCCCAGTGTACGAGCTCCACAGGGGTGGGTGATTATTGTTCTCATAACGACCCTGAGAGGCAGGATTTATTATCTCCACTTTATAAATAATGAAACCAAGGTTTTAGGGTCAAATAGCTCAGCTAGGAGGTAGCTGAGTCAGGATTCTAAGCCCCGAAGCTCATGACTTCACGGACATATATTCTAATTCTTTTTACAGAGATGAGCTAAGTGGTCTGAAGTCTCTCTCCCTTTCTAGCAACTCCCTCTCCACAAATACAGAACTAGCTGTTTCTGTATTCCTGCAGCGTGAGGCAATGCCCACATTATTCCAGTCTTCAGCAGGCTGTCCCATCTCACAGAGGGTGCAAACTGAGGCTGAGAAGAGGCATGCAGGGGAGGAGAGAAGTCAACCTGGTTTCTTGACTTTAAGTTCCCCGGATACTGCTCCCAGACACTCAAGCAGGTGGCTTCTCCACATGGGGGAATGGCCGTGGGCAGCTGGGTGGGATCTGCTGGAAGCCTTTGTCTTGTCCACAGGGCCTCGCCCATCGCATCCTTCACCCAGAGGCTTACATTCAAAGCTCTATAGTTAGGCAGACTTGGGGCTTTGGCTAAGACTGTCACCACCCTGAGCCTCAAAAGGTTTCCCCATCCAAAAGGATCCTGGTCCAGCATCCTGGCAGGACCCTGGCTGTTGGGAACAGAAGGATGAGTGGGCATTGTCCCTGGCCTTAAGGAGCCCAGGAGGTACTAGCAGGAACAGGTGTGAAAACAGACTGAGACCCCCCAAATGGCAGGGATGGTGGGAGCAGAACCCGGTGGCAGAGCAGATGAAGAAGCACAGTGGCTCCGGGAAGCTTCCCCGAGGTGGGGCGCTGGAGCTGTGCGGGGACGAAGGAGAAGGGCATGGAGGTGGGAAAGACCAGGACTGGCTCAGGGTTGGGGTAGGGGTGGGGTGAATCCCCAAGGAGGGGAGAGAGATTCAGTGGAGCCAGGGTAGGTGAGGACTTAATCCGGAAAGGGAGGGGAAGCTTGAGGGCTTTCAGAGCAGGGGAGGGCCCCATGAGAATGAGGGGAGATTTGGGAGGGGTGAGGCTGGGGTGAGGGACACCCAGTGACCACCTGCCGAGGGCCTTCCTCCTGCAGACAGGCATTTCCATTGTGATTGCGAATCCTCTCGCCACCCGAGGAGGAGTTGAGAGCCATGACCCAAGGCTCAAGGCCATGCAGCTAGTTTCTGGCAGTGCCAAGATTTGAACCCAAGTCTGCCTGACTATAAAACTGTGTACTTTCTTTTATATCTTTTTTTAAAAAACTCAAGGAGGTGATTGCAATAGTATAAATTAAAAATGACAGGGGCTGGCCTGGTGGCATAGTGGTTAAGTTTGCGCATTCTGTTTCGGCGGCCCAGAGTTCGCTGGTTTGGATCCTGGGCGTGGACTTACTCATCATGCGTCAAGCCATGCTGAGGCAGCGTCCCACATAGAAGAACTAGAAGGACCTACAACTAGGATATACAACTGCGTACTGGGGCTTTGGGGAGAGAAAAGAAAAAAAAAGAGGAAGATGGGCAACAGATGTTAGTTCAGGGCCAATCTTCCTCAAAAAAAAAAAAAGACAATGCAGAGGCCCTTCTGTCCCCCATGGGGTTGAGAGAGACACAAAGCCCCTGTGGCCCCATCTTTACCCGTCCCCCAGCCCCAAGCCCCCACACCCCCGCCCTGCTGCCCTGCTCCAGCTGTCCAGGAAGAGCTCATTCAGGGGAGGGGAAGCACCTTCTCAGCCCACTTCCCTTTCTTTGTCTGGGGCTCTGCCAGAAGGGGCCAGCTGGGCAGGAGCAGGAGACAGAAAGAAAGGAAGAAAGGAAATTCCCACCAGGTGTCAGGAAAGAGGCTGTCTCTTGGAGAGGCTATCGCCCCCTCCTTGGATCCCGTAGAAGTCTGGGATACTGTGGGGTGGGAGAGGCTGCATCCTTTGCCTCCTTTCACCTGAACATCACCCCAGCCTGCTCCCCTCTACTTCAGACACCCATGTGACACCTCGGGCAGGGCACTAAACTGCCTGGGGCCTCACTTTCAGTATTAGTACATTTGAGCTTCATCTGATGACTTAGCACAGGCCAGGTCCTGTGCTACCCACAGAGAATGTCCCCAAGGAATTCTCCATCTGAAGCCCCTTCCCCACCTCAAATGGGGCACCCAGCATTGGCAAGTACAGTAAGATGTTAATGGTAGACTCTAGGTGGTGTTCAGTGCAAAACTCTTTAAACTTCAAGGTATGTTTGAAAAGTTTCATAATAAAATGTTGGCAGAAAAAAGCTATCTTTCTCAATGCAAAGTATTTAATGGGGAAACATTTGACGTATTGCCATCAAAGTTAGGAATAAGACACCACTATTATTTAACACTTCCCTGGAGGTACAATCCAATGTAATTAGAAAATAAAAAGATATGAGAGGTATAAAAATTATAAGTAAAGAGGTAAAATTATCACTACTTGCAAATGATAAGATAGTATCTCTAGAAAACCTAAGAGAAAACACTGAAAAACTACTATAAACAATTCATGAATTTAGTAACATGATGGGATAAAAAACTGACATACAGAAACCAAAGGGTTTCAAATAAACAATCACCAATTAGCAGATATAATGGAAAAAGGGTCATGTATACAACAGCAACAAAAAAGGTAAATGCATATAATAAGAAATGTATAAGTTCTATGTGAAAGAAATTTTTAACATGCTATGAATGGACACAAAAGACAAGAAAAGTAAACTATGTTCATAGATAGTTAGACTCAACATCATCAGGTTGTCCACTCTCTTTAATTTATTCTATGAATTTAACATAATCCCAATTCTAAAATTAAATACTAAAACAAACAATCAAGAAGAGGCAGCTAGGGGCCAGCCCAGTGGCGCAAGTGGTTAAGTGCGCGCACTCCGCTGCGGCAGCCCGGGGTTCGCTGGTTTGGATCCCGGGCGCACACCAACGCACGGCTTGTCAAGCCATGCTGTGGCGGCATCCCATATAAAGTGGAGGAAGATGCGCATGGATGTTAGCCCAGGGCCAGTCTTCCTCAGCAAAAAGAGGAGGATTGGCAGATGTTAGCTCAGGGCTGAACTTCCTCACAAAAAAAAAAAAGAGGAGGCAGCTAACATTTGAGAAAAGACAAGATGAGTGATGACTAGACCTATTGATACTAAAACATGTTATAAAGCCTTAGGAACACAGCATTGTGGTCTGGTACGTGAATAGAGAGCAGATCAGTAGAAAAGAAGGGACAGTCCATTAATACACCCAAATACATACAGAAATGCAGAATGTAGCAAAGACGGCATCTCAAATCAGAGGAGGAAAGTTGGACAACTGGATAGCCATCTAGAAAAACATTACATTGAAACTATACCTCATACTTTACACCAAAATAAATTTCAAATGTATCAAAGATTTAAACATAAAAATGAAATTATAAAAGTACTGGAAGGCCTGGTGGGAAGACTACTTTATAACCACAGAGAAGGGAAAGCTTTTTTCCCCCCTTTTCTTTTTATGGCTGTAACATTGGTTTAACATTATATAAATTTTGGATGTGTATCATTATATTTCAATTTCTTTTTTTTTTTTTGTGAGGAAGATCAGTCCTGAGCTAACATCTGCCAATCCTCCTCTTTTTGCTGAGGAAGACTGGCCCTGGGCTAACATCCATGCCCATGCCCATCTTCCTCCACTTTACATGGGACGCCGCCACAGCATGGCTCGACAAGCAGTCCGTCGGTGTGCGCCCGGGATCCGAACCGGCGAACCCCGGGCCACTGCAGCGGAGTGCACGCACCTAACTACTTGCGCCACCGGGCCAGCCCCTATATTTCAATTTCTGTGTGGATTACATCATGTTCACCACCCAAAGACTAATTACAATCCATCACCACACACGTGTGCCTAATCAACCCTTTCGCCCTCCTCCCTCCTCTCTTCCCCTCTAGTAACCACCAATCCAATCTCTGTCTCTATGTGATTGTTTGTTGTTAAGGGAAGGCTTTTCTAACCACGGCCCAAGATCCAGAAGCCACCAAAGAAAAGACTGGCAAATTAAACTTCTTGAAACTTAAAAGAAGATATCTGCATTGTAAAAAGCACCACTTGAAAAGTATATTTGCAACGCACATCCTAAACAAAGGGCTAATTTCCCTAATATATAAAGAACTTATTAAATCAATAAGAAAAGAATCAATGACCTGCTAGAAAAATAGGGAAAGGTTATGGATAGACAATTCACACAAAAAAGGAAATGCAAATAGATTTGAAACATATAAAGATATTTCAACCTCATTTTTAATAAAATTGCTACTTGAAACCTCTCTGAGAAAGTTTCCCACATATCATCTTAGCAAAAATTTTAAAAGTATGGTAACACTCCAACTTTAAGGGGGTAAAGAAACAGGTCCACTTATACTTTGCTGGTGAGAATGTAAATTGTTACAACCTCAATGGAAGACAATTCTGTCAATATCTATCAAAATTTCAAAAGCACATACCTTTCCCTCCTAATTTGAAAATTTTCACTAAGGTATATTTTTATCCAATAAAATACAGAGATCTTAGCTGTACAGCTCATTGACTTTTTACATATGTATGCAGTCATGTAACTACCACCACAATCAAGATACAGAACATTTCCATCATCCTAAAAGTTTTCTCACGCCAACACAAAATGCAACAACAATTCCGACTTCCACCATCACAGATCAATTTTGCCTGTTCTTGAACTTTGAATAAGTAGAATCATATAGTGTACAGTATTTTGTATTTGGCTTCTTCTGCTCGATATATTTTAAAGATTCATCACGCTGCTGTGGGTGTCGGTAGCTATTCTTTTTTTTTACTGCTGTGTACTATTCCATTTTATGAATCTATCACAATTTGTTTATTCTGCTGAGGGGTGTCTGGGTTGTTTCTAGTCTGAGGTTATTATGAATAAAGCGGCTATGAATATTCTTTTACAAGTCTTTTTTGTGGATATATGTACTCATTTTTCTTGGGTATTAACCTATGAGTGAAATGCTCAATCATAGGATAGACATTTGTTTAACTGTATTAGACACTGCAGAACAGTTTTCCAAAGTGGCTGTAACATTTTACATTCCCACCGGCAAAGTATGAGAGTTCCAGCTGCTCCTCATCCTCATCAACACTTGATATTGTCAGTTTGTTTAATTTTGGCCATTATGGTGGGTATATAGTAGTAACTCATGGTTTTAAATTGCAGTTTCCTGGTGAGTAAGGATGGGCACAGCATGTAGATAAACAATTCACACAAAAAGGAAGTGCAAATAGGTCTTAAACATATAAAGAGGTTTTTTAGCCTAAGTCTTAATAAAAATGCCAAGTGAAACTATGCTGAGAAAGCAGTACCTCTTCATAGGCTTATTGGCCATTTCGATATCCATGTCTATGCGATGCCTGTTTAAATCTTGCCTTTTTATTTTTGCCCATTTTAACACTCAGTATAAAGGATACCAGTGCTTTGTTCGATAGACGCATTGCAAATATCGCCCCCATGTCTGTGGTTTGCCTTTTCACTTTCTTAATGGTATCTTTTGATGAGCAAAAGTGGTTTTTGGTTTTTTTTTTGTGTGTGTGTGTGTGTGGGGAAGACTAGCCCTGAGCTAACATCTAATGCCAATCCTCCTCTTTTTGCTGAGGAAGATCGGCCCTGGGCTAACATCCGTGCCCATCTTCCTTCACTTTATATGGGACACCGCCACAGCATGGCCTGACAGGCGGTGCGTCGCTGCGCGCCCAGGATCCGAACCTGCGAACCCCGGGCTGCCGCAGCGGAGTGCACGCATTTAACCACTGCACCACCGGGCCAGCCCAGAGCAAAGTTTTTAATTTTGATAAAGTTCAATTTGTCTGTTGTTTTTATAATTATTGCTTTCTGTGTCCTGTTAGACAATCTTTGCTTACTACAGTGTCAGGAAGAAGTTCTCCTCAGTATGTGTGTGGGAAAAGAGCAAGATACAGAGAGAACAATGCAAGTAGTGTGCTATCTTTGTGTAAAAAGGGATATATCTATCTAGATATAGATAGATATAAAATTCCAGGAAAGACACTTGAGAAACTCTTAACACTGGTTGCCTCCTGGTAGAAGAACTGAGTAACCGGAAGCTAGGTGTGAGGGGCAGACTTTTCACTGTGAGTCCTTTGATCGCTTTTGAAGTTTAAACTATGTGAAAGTTTTACTATCTGAAAATAAATACTTACTTATAAATAGATGATATTCTAAGTGGGTAAGATTTTCCACATGTGGATGTCGGTGAGTAAGGGCAGTCCAGAGAAGGGAAGAGCTGGAGCACACGCCTGGAAGAGGGAAAGTTGCAAAGTCCCACATGTCCAGGGGCAGTGACAGCATTTTACAGACCTTTGCCCAGGGTCTCGTCATGGCCTCAGTGTCGCACTCCAACCAGCACGGGCTTTCACCGTCCCAGGTGTAAGCCCTCAGGGAAGAGCCTACCACTATCAGCACTGTATTGGGGTACTTTACCGACCCTTGTTCCGATCCCAAGGGGCAGTCTTAGGAAGGGTGTCGATCGGACCAAGGAGGAAAGAGAAGCTCAGAGAGGTTATGTAACTTGCCTAAGGTCACATAGCCATGAAGTAGCCTACCTGGACCCAGGGCTGTGCATCCTCCCCTCTCCAGAACTCTGTAAGACTGGGGTGGGAAAAGGGCGGTGCAAAGAGTTAAGCACTCAAGAGTAAGCAACCAGGCTCTTCCCTGGCACTTTCTCAGGCAGCCCCTCCCCCTCCCGCCCAGGTTGCTGTCTGGCCTCGGGCCCCATTTATGCACTCCCCGCATCCCTCCTCCCAGCCGGCTGACTGCAGGAAGGAGGCACAGATGGCAGGCGAGGACGAGGCCCCCAGCCAGGCTCCCCCAGCTGTCGCTTTGGAGAGCACCATGCATCTCCTCCTCCTCCTCCCTGGAACAATTGGGAGCTGGCCAGCCTGGCCCCAGCTGTTCCCTCTCCAGGTCCAGGGCTCCTGCAGACCCACGCTTCTGAGGCCTTTGTCTCCAGAGGAGGAGAAACAGACTCCAGGGACGTCAGAGCTGGATAAGACCTGAGAGGACAAGGGGTCCAACCTCTCATTCTACAGCTAGGGAACAAAGGGACTTGTCCAAGGTCACAAGCAGCCAGGCAGTGAAGAGAGGCTCCCTCACTGCCAGCAAAGTATAGGATTTGGGGGCGCCCCATGGGGGTCGGGGGTGCTCATGCAGGTTGCATTGGCCCCTCCCCACCAAGATTCAGCCAGAGCAGTTCTGCTCGTCCTGATTTTATACAGTGATAACGTCTGTGATTTTATTTCAGGGGCCTTTAACCTGGCTCCATAATAGACCCTCTAGGAGGTCTGTGAGCCTGGAGAGGAGAACAATTGCATCTATATTTTCACTAGACACTAAAGGAAATTTAATATTTCCTTTGTTTATAAATGTAGGCAACAAACCCCAGTAGGACTGGCTGAACCTATAACTTTTCCATCAATAGACGTCACAGATACTTTCAGATTACATGACCCTGTTACTGCGATCTCAAAATATTGTTTATGCTTTGAAATTACACTACTTGTTAGGTCCTCCACTTGGTCATGTTATTAAATGCGTTAATATAAAAGCACACATACTACTATATCACAATTCTGGTATACACTTTGATAACTAAATTTCAATATAATTGGTGTCTTTGTAATCCTATTTATTTTATTTTACGTACTTAAAGACTTTATTCTTTGAAGGGGTCCGTGGGCTTTTCCAGATTGCCAAAGGGGTCTATCTCCTGCCCCTCAAAGTTAAGAACCTGTTTTATTTGAACAAAATGTTCCAGTGTTAAAAACTAAAGTTTGAAAACTTTTGTACTATATCTATAACCTCCTAAGATTGGTAAGATTGAGGCCCAACTCCCTTGAGATAAAGGAGTAAGCCCGGGGTGGAGGAGGGGGCGCTGGTGCCCTAGATGGGGAGCCCACGTGCACACCCTGTACCAGGCAGCCTTCCAGACTTATGTAACACCTCGCTGAATCCTCAGAACAGCCTTGGGGTTGAGACTAGAGTTTCTCCCATTTTGCAGCTGAGGAGACTGAGTTAGATGACTTGCCCAAAGCACATGGCTAGTCAATGGTGGAGGTGGAATCTGAATCCACGCAGACCAATGCCAGAGCCTTTGTGCCTCATCACTGGGCATCCTGCTTCCAAGCCTGTCACAGAAAGTTCCTAAGGTGTTGCTGCTGGCTGGGTGCTTCTCATGGTGGGGCTGAGGTGGGGGGAATGGGCTCCTGAAGGGTTTGCTGCCCCAACTAATTATCTGACACATATGGCACTAACTAGCTGTGCAAACTTGACCAAGTGCCTTGCCCTCTCTGGGCCTCAGTGTCTCCAACTATAAAATGCAAGGTTCTAAGCACTGCCACCCCACCTTCCCCCTCCCTTGTTCACCGGGGACCCACTTGGAAACTTACGCATAGGTTGCTTAGCAACTAAAATCAAGGCCTTGTCTGAGTGGAACGGAAAGGGGGTAGGACAGGCTAGCACCACGCCATGCTGATGCCACAGAACCATCTCTTGTTTTAAGAGGCTGAATGCTGTGACCACCTCCCCACCAATCAAGGTGACCTGGCCCTTTAAGAGCCTTGGGATGGGGTTGGGGGCAGGGACATGAGGACGGCCATCCCGAAAGGGAAACTGCCCTAAGGACTAAATCAGGCCTGCAGTTTCTCAGGCCAGGCAAACACACACTCATTGTTCTGGAAGCTGCTATGAGAAGGGCCAGTTAGTAGGGGTCTTGGCCAAGGTCTCAGGGTTCCCTTGGCCCCTAGAGAGATGCTG
This sequence comes from Diceros bicornis minor, assembly GCF_020826845.1. Taxonomy (NCBI): domain Eukaryota; kingdom Metazoa; phylum Chordata; class Mammalia; order Perissodactyla; family Rhinocerotidae; genus Diceros; species Diceros bicornis. Next base: position 62,509,512 of record NC_080744.1, on the reverse strand, counting down.
TTTCAAGCCAGGCCACCTATGTTCCGCTGCCCAGCCCCTTACGCACCCTGTATCACTTTTGTCCCCTAGTGTTCAGAGTCCACGGACACGTGAGGAGGGAGCGTCAGAGGCTATGGCCCCCAACCTGAGAGGGCAGACACGTCTCCTGAGGGCCTGGGGTGGCTGCCTGAGTGAGCAGATCTCCCTGCAGCCTGAAGTCTCACTCTTAGCAACACATTCCTTTGGGTCTCAAGAGTTTGGTCTCCTAAAATCTCACCCTAACCTTAACCAAGTGCACATTCCCTGGAAGTCACTGTCATCACTAACACCTTAGTAGTAGTCTGATTAGGACTCAGAAGTGGCTGAGCGCAAGGATTCCCGGGAAAATGCTCAGAGGGCGTCCAGGCATGCCATGCAGCCTTGGATAAGACACCTCTCTGGGACTAGGATTTCTCATGGGCACAATGAGGAGCTTGGAACAGGTGACGGCTGGAGTCTCCTCTGACTTGGGCATTGTGTCAATGTAAGATTGGAATTGGGGCACCGGGAGGTGGGCTAGGGAGGGGCATGGGCTGTGAGGACTGCGTGGCCTCAGGCGGGCTCAGAGCATAGAATCTCAAAGTCACACCCACGGCCCGGCCTATGCCTCGGATGTGCCAGCTAGATTCCCCAATCCCAGCACCCTCTCCCCCCAGCAACCTGGCGCTTATTACAGTGGTTATAATAACAGAGGCAGCACAGCTCGGGTTTATTGAGCACCTGCTGTATACCAGACCCTATGGTAACCTTTACACACCTGATCTCATGTAACCCTGGCAGATAGGCAGACTCCAGAGAGGCAGGCAGGCTGACGTCAGGCGCCAAAGGGGGCCCAGACCCCTCCCTAAATTCCCCTCCCTCCAGCACTCAGCCTGATACAGCCATATCAGTGTGCCCCCTGGAGACCCCGCACCAACACCCCCATTCCCTTTTGGGCTCTGGGTGCCTTCCCCTCCAGTCAGGGTGGGGCTCACTGCTGGGAATGCTCAGGGATGGTACCGGACAACCGAGACAGTAGCGAGAAGGGAAAGACACGCTGGCTGCAGGCTGGGGAGCCCGTGGGCTATTTCTGGGCCTGGGTGGACTGAGGCAGTGGAGAGGATGGGCGAAAGCCCTTGGCATCCATCCTACAGCTCCTACTTACTGAGCACACACTATGTGCCAGTCTATACGCCTTAAGGGCTTTATACAGCACCTTAATTGTCATCACGGCACTCGAGAAACAAGGACACACCATTATCATTTCACAAACAGAGACAGCGAGGCACAGAGAGGTTCCATGTCCAGGGCTTCACAGATAAGGGATGGAGCTAAGATTTCGAAAGCTGTGGGATGCTCTAGGCCGGAACATCTGGGCAGAGTTAGGGCCCGGGGCCCGAGTCCACAGCGTCCCAGTGAACCAGGCTCTATTATTTCCAGCTTCTCTGGCCCTGCTAGGACTGAGGGGAATGAAGCTCGGGAGACGGCTGCGGAGGCCCCAGCCCGAGGAAGAAGGACAGGTTCTTTGACCTCCCAGGATGCCCACCAGCCAAGCTGCATCCTGGCCCCTGCACCTCAAATCACCAGAGAGCGCCCTATCCCACAACCGTGAAATAAAATAAGGGAGCTACGCTTCCATTCCTGCTGAAGAGCTTGCCTTCACTTTTCTCAAAAATAAGCAGTCATTCTTCCAAAAAAGGGAAAAACACAAAGCAGAGCTGTCAATCTCAGGCTTCAGACAAATGGAATCAAGTTGCGACTTCTCTCTCAGAGCACAATTCTCCCCCCTTTCCCAAAGTCACTGTACATTCAGGCTGTCACAGGCTTTGAGATGCAAATCGCACCAAGCGGAAGGCAGCTTGAAGAACAAAGACGGACTAGGGAAAGATGTGAAAAATGGATTTGGAAAAGGCTCTCTGCATTCCCTGTAGAGAGGGAGACCCCTCTGCAGAGAGGACGGGTGGTGAAGATCTGGGGCTTTTTTACGGAAGAGAGAAGGATTGAGGGGCTCAATGCTGATTGTGGGGAGTGATGGGGGGAGTTGTTACAAAATCTGGAAGAGAAACAAAGTCTTTGGGTGAGCAAAACAGTCTGATTTTGTTACAGTCTTCAGCACTGAGCTGGGCACTTTTTTTCACCCTTCTTTTGATATTAGGCCTCAAACATGCTGTGAGCCATGGAGAGAAATGGTCTGCCAACTTCTGCGTGAGATTCCACAGTAAGAGCAGCTGGGTCAGGAGACACTGTCCTAGGAGCTTTGAGGGAGGAGGCAGTGCCCCCTTCAGTCGGGGCATCTCCTGCAGAGCACCACCTTCTCCCTGCAGCCTGGAGGGGAGGGGCGCCCGGGACCAGCAGAGAACCAGGGGGAGATAGGGCACAGGGCCTCTGGGACCCGGCCTCAGGTCAGCCCAGTGCCCCCTGGCTGAGCCTCACTGTGTGCAGGCCCTGTACACATCAGACATGGTCCCCACTCCCGGGGGTTCAGAGTCCAATCGAAGCAGTTAACTGGACTGCAAACTTCATGCCGACAGGGACTCGGTCTTGTTTATTGCTGCATCCCCGGTCCCGACACTGTGACTGAAACATAGTAGGTGTTACTATGAACATTTGTTGGATGGGTAGAAGGATGGACGGATGGGCAGGTGGATGGATGGGTGGACTAACCACCTAGAAAATAAGGCAGCATGTAGGAAGTGCTCCAATCTTGACAGACACAAAATGCCTCCGGATGGGTATCGGGATGGGGAAAGCCTCATGGCGCTGGCCCTGTTTGAGTTGGGCCTTGAGGGATGAGAAGGACTCATTCTTACATTCTGCACAATACCTACCAGCACACTGGTGAGGACACATCTGAATAAAAAGATGTTAGAAGGGAAAAGAATGTGAGACCTAAATTGAACTCTAAATATCATGTGGTCCAACCCCGTCATTTTGCAGAAGGGAAAGTTAGGGCACAGGAAGGTTAAGTGACTCACATAAGGTCACAAAGCAACTAAGTGGCAAGGCAGGGATTCAAGTGAGGTCTGTCTGCTTCTAGAGCCTGATCTCTTAGCCCCATCCTGTGCTGTTCTCCTGCTCCAGGGCTCTGCTCTCCTCACTGAGATGCCCTGTGGATTTTTGCTAGCATTCCTGCCCCAGCCCACCTCCACCACCCACTCCTGCATGGCTGGGGAGACCTGGAGGAACTGGTTAGGCCTCCCACCCTTGAACTTCTTCTCTCAGAGACTGGAGAAGAAGCAGGAGTGTGCAAGAGGAGGCCACACTGACTGGGTTGGAGAGGAGAACGCAGCACCCAGAGACCAGCGCCAGAGACCAAGGGGGCGATGTTTTGCCACCAGGTCGTTGAGACTGAGCAAGGCATGGGGTTGGGGAGGGGAGGCCACAGGGCTTGTGCAAGGCAGTAGGAATGACCCCCACCTGCAGACCAAGCCCAGCATCCCAATTCCAGAATCGGGTTATTGTCATTACATGCAGCTAAGTCTGAACATAAATTACCAAGGGACTCCAGCTTCTGGAGAGTGCGATGATGTCCCATCATTTGTAACTGCTACCAGAGAGCAGTTAAGATGCAGACGTTCAACAGGTCCCTTTACGTACCATGGAGTTGTTTCCTTGAGCAAGACATGGGCAGGACCCTCTCAGGAAACTCCCACCTACCCAGCTCACCAATGGGGTGCCCACAGGTCTCTACCAGGCCTGACATTACTTGAGTCCCCAGTGCCTGGCACGGTGCTGAGTGCCCAGTCTATACCCCGTGACTAAAGGAACGATGCCATCGTGTCTGGTCTCCTGCTCCAGCATACCTCTCTACCTCTCCTTGCCGGCTAAAATTGTTGCTTCAGTCCTTTGGAAAAGCAGCTTCCCCATAGAGTCTAAGAAATGCCTGCTCTCCTGACTTCCAGAAGAGAGGGACACATGTGGTATCAGCACAACAGAGGAGCTCATCAAGTACTGGTTGAATTCATGTTCAAGGAAATCCTTGGAGATATTCAAATGACAGTAAATAATAGTAACACAAGGACCATTTATAGACATGCCTCCCCCTCACCCTCTGTGAGGGGGCCAGTTGGGAGAGTCCTGGGTTTAAATTCTGCCACTTGGGTGCTGTGCAGTCTTGAAGGAGTTGCTTGACTTCTCTGAGCCTGTTTCTTCATCTGTAAAATGGGGAGAATAACTGTACTTTCTCATGGGACTTGAGGTGAGATTCAAAAAGAGCAGGTATGTTAGACCCTCGAAAGCTCCCTAGGTGGTACTAGCCTGCAGGCAGGGCTGGGAACTGCTAGGTTACAGTGGGAACGCAGACTTCCCATGTCCAGGCCAGGTTTCTTTCTTTTCTGCCAGGTGCCAGTTGGGGTACCAGGTAGCTGGCTAAAGCTTAGGCATGCGAGACTCTGCTTCCAGCCTTGGCCTTCTTATGGCCTGGACGTGGAGGCGGCAGGCGGCCCCGTGGAGCACAGCAGGAAAGGGGCGGCGCACCTGGGGAGGCCTAGTGGTTAATCAGGCCACTGGGCACAGTGCCCGGTCTCTGGAATATTCATAAGGCCCCTCCAGCTGTGCCAGGCAATCAGGGTGCTGATTGCTCCCCCATCTGCAGCTTAACATTCCACTCCAGAAAGGAGAGAGCTGGCGGCTGAATGTTAACTAGGGAAAAACAGGCTGTGGCCTTCTCAACAGCAGCCTGAACAAGAGCGGGGGAGACAAATCCACTCCTTTGAGATCTGCCAGCCACCCAGAACTGAGCCGTTCACCAGAGCCACGGGCAGTGCAGAGAGTCATGCATTCAGAAATAAGTGAGCTGGTTTCAGGTCCAGCTCCTGCCCTGACCAACTGTACGCCCGTCTCTGCAGCCTCAGTCTCCCCAGCTGTAAGATGGGGATGGCTCTACCTTCCACCCAAGAGGATTGATGAACACAGAGTTTGTTGGACTAGGGTGCTGTTCAATGGCAAAGCATAGTCATCGTGGTCGTTTGTAGTTTTTGTGGACATGGCTTCCAACCCCAAGAAACATTTTTAGTCACAAATATTGGAATCTCCAGCAAGCTGGCTTTGAGAGAAACTCAACAAAGGGAGAGACACGCCTGAAGAGTCGGAGCCTCTCTCAGAAGGCTCAGCGGCCTCAGAGCAGGGATGTGGGGTTCCCAGGCTAGTGCCCTTCTCAGCCTGCTCCAACCTCTTAGAGAAGCAAGAAAGGAATGGGAAGGACAACTGACAGAAGACAGGAAAAATTCAGAGAAGAACTACAAAAGCAGACAATGTTCTGTGGCTTTCTGGTTGCTCAGGAAAAGTCAGGGGCCATTCAGCATAGGGACAAAAGCATGCCACCACGAGTTCATAGCTCATAATTAATGCTTCTGGCAATGATGAGGATTTGCCAAGAAATGGCCCAAGTCTCTTCTGTGTTTGTATTGAATAATACAAGAAACTGTTTCGAGAGAGATTTCTATCAAACTGAGGGGAAAAACCCAGAGCTAAAATAATAGAAGCTTCTCCTTCCTAGAAAATTGACCCATGTGGAGCAGCTCCTCTCTACTGCTGCCGGATAATGAAGGGTTCTGACTTCAGCATTATTGTTATTGTTTGTTAGCCCTGCCTGCTCCTCCCCCCAGACCAGCCCGGCCCAGGCCTGCAGGCTCAGCCCTGACCACTGTGGGCAGGAGACTGCCAGCCTTGACCCCGGCTACAGGGCCAGGCAGGAGTTTGCCCTGACTCCTAAGCAGCCCCTCTTTGGGGGTGGGACCCTGCTCCACAAAGCATCAGACACGGGGCCCTGCTCAAACTAAGTGAACTGCTCAGATCAAGGAGCTGCCTCCTCTACCGTCCCCACCGCCACCCCTCGCCCTCACTGTGGGTACTTAGTCAACAAACCGCTTTTATTGTTTTTCCTCTAAAGTACAAAATGTTAAGTCTTCATCTAAAAAAAAATCTAGAAAATAAAGCTAAGGAAAAAGAAGAAAATGAGAGGGCTCATGATTCTAATACTCAGAGATAACCATTTTTAACATTAGGTGCATATTCTCCCAGTCTTTTCCAGATAGGTAGATGGATAGATGGATATTTTTTAATGGGATTAATCATATTTTATCTTTTTTTTCACTTAACAGTACGTCATAAAATCTTCTCTCTTTAAATATTCCCCTGCATCGGTGGTTCTCTTAAGTGGGGTCTGGGGACCCGTGGGGATCCCCAAGGCTTTTTCAGGGAGTCTATTGGGTTAAAACTACTTTCATAACAATACTAAGACATTATTTTCCTTTTCACTCTCATTCTCTCAGGAGTGTACAGTGGAGTTTTCCAGAGGCTGCATGACTCTGTGATATGGCAACAGACTGAACGCAGAACCAGACACGCAAATTCAGCCGTCTTCTGTTAAGCCACACTAATTTAAAGAGATTTGCAAAAGTGTAAAACAATGCCATTCTAATTTTTTCTGTTTTGGAAAGTACAGTTATTTTTCATAAAAATATGTTTTTCAGGAGAACATGAAATAGGTTTATTATTGTTAAGTTAATTAACAAATACATATTTTTGAATTCCTTCATTTTTATTTTGAATATGCTAAATATCGATAGAGATAGCCCACATAAGCAAAAACTCTTCGGGGTCCTCAGTAATTTTTAAGAATGTGAAGTGATTCTGAGGCTGAACAGCCAAGAGTGAATGCTTGGGTGTTTCTGATTTGTTAACCCATTTCCTCACTGATGGACTTGCACGTTGCTTCCAATTTTCACTATTATAAAAGTGTTGCACAAATCCAGTACTTAGGTAAAGTGAAAACTTCTTAAAATTAGAGAAAACCACAGAAACCAACTGGTAGGGTGAGCCATCACTATCAGCCCATTACTAATCAAATTAAACAAAATGTATCATAGAATGTGAACAAATAAAGTTGAAAGGTACGTGTACACTGAATATGCATGTATGTATGTGTATAGATACATTGTATATTTCTAGAGAGAGAGACTTACACTCGTAAAGAGGACTTTTTTTCCTGCTGTGTTTTTCATGAAGTGTTTACAAAATCTGATCATATTCTAGACCAGTGCTACTGATGGTATAAAACTCTTTGGTACCATTACAGAAATTGAGACGAAAGGTTTAGAAACTTTTAAGCAATTTGAGAGAAAAATTTTATTTCTGTAGAAAATAATAAAAAATTGATGTTTGTAAAGAAATTGAGTACTAAAAAATGCTGCAAACATTTTTTTTTTATATACTTGAGAATAACTCTATAAGATAGATTCCTAGAAGTGGAATTGCTGGGCCAGTGGACGTGCATCTTTAAATGTTAATAGATATTGCCAAGTTGCTTCCATTTACTAAGAGATGTAAATACACCAAATACACCAAGAGTGTATTTGAGTGCCTGCTCTCACACCTCTGGCAATACCAAAGATAATTATTGTTTTAAATCTTTTCCTGTTTAGAAGGTTAAAACAAACATTTTGTCTTCTGTGAATTGCTTATCTATATCCTTTGCCCACTTTCTATCGAGTTCTTTTTCTTATTGATTTTTCTGGAACCTTTATATATTCTGGACAGGAATCTCTTGTCTGTTATATACTGCAAATATTGTACTCAATTATGTGGCTTGCCTTTAATTTTGCTTACATGTCTTGTTGTAGTACAGAAACTTTACCTTTTAAAAAATTTAATCTAATCTATTAATTGTTTCCTTTATGGTCTGGAGGATTCTTGATTGCTTAGGAAGCCTTTCCTCATTGTATGATTTTTAAAATGCTCTCCATTTTCCTCTAAGACATTTGTAGTTTTCCTTTTTCTTTTTCTTCTTTTTTTTTAATGTTTAGACCTTTGATCCAGCTGGAATTAATTCTTGTTACGGGGTGAGGCATTGACGGGTGACCCTTGTAAGCTGTAAGTGGCGTATGGCAGGATGCCAGCTACGGGCCTGAGCCCCAGTGAGCAGCAACCCACACATGCTGGGGACCTGCAGGCCTGGTGAGGCCAGAGCTGAGCTGGTTCCCGAGGTAGACAGATATCTGAGCCCATCTAGTTTGGGAAGGGAGGCAAGCTACATTTCAGAATCCTTCTTAATGTGTTACAGTTGCGGTGGGCACCTGCAAAGTTGACAAGCAGAGCTGCCGACTTTCCCAAGAAAGTACCAAAGCATCTTTAACGTACTATGCAGTTCACCAGGAGCTTTCATGTCCCTTATCCCACTCGATGCCAATATCACAGATGCAGGGACAGGAGAATTTAGGATCCTCGTTTTACCGTTACAGGAAAAGAAGGTGCAGAGAGGTTAAGTGACATGCCTGAGGTCACATAGCCAGCAAGCGGCAGAGCCCAACTAGAACCCAGACCTCCTGCCACCAAATCCACAGCTCAACATCTCTGTGCATCAGGCTCTGTCCTCAGTGTCTCTGCAGCTGCCCGCTTCGGTGGAAGGGAGGATCTGGCCTAAGCCTTTCCCAAATCTGTGCTCCCCCACTGTGGGTAGAAGAGACTGGAAAAATCCATCCTCCACCAGCTGACAGGGGATTTCGAGAACCAAGGCTTCCTTCCGCGTGCACCTCCTCCTTCCCTGAGCCGCTTGGCGCTTGGCGGAGGGTGGGAGTGGAGATGAGTCAGGCGGGGAAGGGACAGCTCAGCCATAAACAAGCGGGACTGACAGCGAGCACTTTCCCTGAGGCGCGTGACCTCCCACGGGCCTCTGGGGACCCCGCTTGCACGGCAGAGCTTCAAAATTTCATGATCTAGGCTTTGCAGATTTAATTTGCTATATTCGCGAAGGCAGCCACAGAAGGGGGGAAACCTTTAGACAGGAGGTGGGGGATGAGGGAGAAGGTAAATTATTTCCAGTCTCTCCGTGGAGAGCTTGCAATGTTTTTTTAATGTGTGCCATTTTTGCAGATGCCTAATATGCCTATGGCGGGGTCGTCATCCCTTCCAGCTCCAAACCAAAAGGACGTCTAGGACGCAGAATTGTAGGGCTGAACCTGGTTTGGAGATCAGTCGTTCCAATCCCTCGGGTTGGAACCACATGTACCCCGAGGGAAGTGACGTGTCCAAGTGCACCAGGGAGGGCTAGGGCGGTGCAAGGCGCCTACCTGCTCCAGGGGGATGACGAGAAAGGAGCCTCCTCCCGCACTCTCGGTGACGATGGCCAGGAAGCGGGCGTTGACAGCGCAGAAGTGGTTATCGTGCACATTCTTGGTGATGGGGATCCCGTCGAAGCAGTGCTCCCGGTTGGCCACTTTCCCGTAGACGTTCCGGAACTTGGAGCTGCGGTACTGCGGACGCCAGGACATCTGTGAGGGGCCAGGAGAGACAACGGTCAGCCTGGCCACTGCTTCCTGAAGGGCCTGGGCTGGAGGCTGGGGAGGGGGAAGCTGCTCCCAGGCACGCAGGAGGAGAGGGAGCCCTGGTGCCCCACCTCAGGACACGGGGAGAGGAGAAGGAGCCTCCAAGAATTGTGTGCCCGGCCCTGGGAATTACTCTTTCCATAAAGTCCTACAGGAGCAAAGACGGGCATGAGGGCATTCACACATCTCCTGCTTTGGGTACACACTCCCATCCCACCTACATCCCAGAAAGGATGTAGGGTCCTTTCACTTCTAAGGGAAGTACCATGTGATAGAGCAGACCCTCCACCCAACAAGTGTATGGGCTGCCTCCTGAGTGCCAGAAAGTGCCCAACTCAGTAGGGAGGTGCAGAGGGAGGAGGCTGGGTATTCACATACACAGAGAACACTGCTGATGACCATGGGTGAGGGAGGAAGATGTCCCCCTCTATGTGTAAAGAGGCAAAAGGCCACCCATTACCATACCCTCCTCTGGTTCTCTCTAGGACTTCTAATCCACAAGTGCACCCTCAGAAATCTCTTAGTCCTGTACATCATCATCATCACCACCAGGCACAGAGAGGTTAAGTGACTTGTCCAAGGCCACACAGCTAATGAGTAGGGCCATGAACACAGGTCTCCTGACTGGAAATCTGAGACTCTTTCCTATGCCAGACTACCCTTTGTAGCCAGATTTCTTAATGTTTGGCCCACAGATCACCTGTTTCAAAATCATCTGGAGTGGAAGAGGTTTCTGAGCCTCCTGCATCATTTGTTAGAAATGCTGATTCCTGAGTCCCAGTCCAGACCTACCGAATCCGATATTTTGGGGATGGGGCCAAAAAATTAGCATTTAATCCAGCTTCTCCCCGCCCCCCATGAGACAGAAGCACACTGAAGTTTGAGAGGCCCTGTTCTAGAGAAAGGAATGAGTGGTACCCCTCCCCAGCCCTCCCTACCCACCATCGAACACACAGACTTGAACCAACCAATCAACCAGCTCCTACTGCACGCCTGTGCCACACTGTGCACAGCGGAGAACACAGGTATGCACGAGGGGGTGGGTGGAGGACAGGATGGGCAGCCCACCGTGCAGACCAGCTTTGCTGTAGGATAGCGCCTCCTATGGGGAAGCCCTACAAAGGGGCCCCACAGCAGATGGAGCCCGAGAAGGTGCTCTCCTGGCACATACACGCATCCAAGTGCGACGAGCCACACGCATGTCCCCAGCCAAGGGCCTGGCATACAGCAGGAGCTCAATAAGCGCTTTGTAAAACGAACATGCTTCTGACCCGACTTTGCCATTGTCCATCCCTTCTCCTTCCTGTCAAATCTCCTGATGTGCCTGGAGTCTCCCACTCCGTCTCAGGGCAGAAAGGGACAAGCTCATTTCTTCCCATGAACTTTCCAAGGGGAGGAAAACAAAAGGAACCACCACCACAGAACCAGGAAACCAACTAGGGAATTTGACTGAAAACAAAACTTGGCATGTGACTTAAATAAAGCTGGGAGCTCAGCCACAAAGGCCTCTTGATTAGGAAGAAGTTCAGCTCCAACAAGGAGAATCCCAGGGAAGGCTCCTCACCTTCAGGCAAATCCTCTTCCCCCAGCTCTCTGGGCCCCCCGCCCCAGCCCTTCTCCTCTCCCCCAGGTCCTCTCCATCCTCCCCACCCCCCAGCCTCTGCTCACGCTGTACCCCATTCCCGCCTGCCTTCTCCCCTCTCTGCCGAGTTCTGCCCAGGACTGTTCAGGACAGAGTCTGCTGCAGAGGCAAGCGCACCGGCCGGGAGCCTGGTCGGTCACTCCTGGCTGTGTGACCCCAGGCAAGCCCTTTCCGCTCTCCGGGTTTCCGACTGCCCATCAGGATTACGTCAGTGATCCCCAGAGTGCAGTCCTAGGGGGTCACTCATGGTTCCTTTACACGAACAGAGATGAAGCTTTTAATTGTAGTAGTTACGTGTTTATTTTACTTTGTATTAGAAAAAATATAACTTGCAGGCCAAATCCACGATTTCACAGGTATTACTGCTAATAAGGCTAAGTTAAAAAATAACGAATCAATTCAAACAAAAATACAGTATGAAAAATATAGTATGGGTGGTACATGGACCTGGCAAAAATTCAATCTGATACAGGAGTGCTGGTAATCGCTCTGTCTCATCCAGGTAGAACATTCTAGATCCCACAGTTCCCATGGAAGAGAAAGGAGGTGGTAAGCTTGCTCACTCCACCCTCTTGTGCCTTGCCGGTGCATTTCTGGCCTAGAATGCCTTCGCCCCTCTCCTCTGCGCAGCCCAACCTTAGCCTTCAGGGCCCGATTCAACTCTGACTCCACAGCCCACAGCGACCTCCTCAGGACCCCCGGACAGCCAGCACCTCTTCCTCGGCTCCTAGTCTAGACCTTGTCACAGGCTCTCTCGTCCCAAGGGCAGGTCTCAGCTCTGTGATGGCAGGCAGTGACCCCAGGACCTCTGAGCAGGACTGAAGACTGGTCTGTGATCTTCCCGGGCAGCTCGAATGAGTCCCGATGCCATGGGGAGACCTGCTGGGCACCAGGCCCCGTGACAGGCCCAGCCCCTCTTTGAAGGGAGCCCAGCCTAGTGGAAGACAGACAGGTGCAGTTCAGCCTTCATCAGAACCCAAGGCCCAGGGAGCCACTTCCCAGCCCATGTCTGGTGAGCAGGATCTCAATTTCTCTCTCCACCCCCAGCACAGCCCAGGCTGGGCACCTGGGATGGGCTGAACAGGCCCTGCTGATAATGGCCCAGCTCTGTGCTCTTCCCCAGTGCAGACTTCACTTCAAGGTCTCATGGGTGGCTGTGAGGGGAAGAGGAACAAGAACTGGACTAGAAGGCATGCAGACCTAGATGCCCGTGCCGCTTCTGCTGCCACCTAGCTGTGTGACGTGGGCAAGCCACTTAACCTCTCTGTGCCACCTCCATCTGCTCTTATATAAAGGAGGCTAATACTCCCCACTACCTCCAAGCGTGCGGAGCAGTCAATGCCTAGCTGCCATGATGTGCACAGCGCGGCCTGGCCCCCCTCTGGATGCTCACTTAACAGAGCAGAACACGAGGCAGGAGAGGAAGGGCTGGGCTCTGTGATGCCCACCCCCAGTCCATCTGGAACACCCCAGAGCCTGCAGGCTGAGGAGAGGGGTCTGAGCCCAGGCCCTCAGGGCCTCCAGCCTGTGTCCACCATGGCTGGGGGATCGACAAGGGCCTCCTAGGAAACCTCCCAGAGCTCCCCAGACATCCAGGCAAGCTGACCCGGCCGGCTCTCCGCAACCCTCCACACAACACGTAGTTGCCAGCTATCCCTGGGTGTTTTAGCATCTGATCTCACCTCTTCCTCCTCCACCTCTCCTCCACCCTTCTCCTTCCTCCTTTTTCCCTGCTCTGTCTGCCCTTTCTCCCTCTCTCCATCATCTCCCCAGCTCCCCACTCCTCAGGATGCAGATACAGCAAAGAGGCCTTAGTGGCTTAGGCTCCTGGTGGGCACACTGCATTCTTCTTGAACACATCCCGTGCCGCCCCTCACAGCCCCGCTAGCATTTCTGAGCAGATGCTACGTCCTGGAGGACCAGGGCCTGCGCTCAGCAGGAATGTTCTTCCAGTGAGCATGTCTCCTGGGGTCAGGTCCGGCATGCCCTAGAATGATACAGTCCTCCTTCCTGGGGAAAATGGAGAGTGCCTTTCCAAGGGCTTTGTTCTCAGCATCCCTGGCGCTGTCCTCTCCCCGGTGGCTGGTAGACTGGGGCTGGATCTCCATAGAGATTCTCTCTGCTGGGCCTCTGGAAGGACTGGGGGAGGGAGACCAGGGGGCCCTTGACGATCAACGGTTCCTCATCACTGGGCCTGCAGCTTCACCCCACACGAACCCGTAGCAAGCGTGCAGGGCAGAGCGCTGACCTGGGAGTCTGTAGTCCTGGGTTTCCACTCCCCATTCTGACTCCTACTAACCTTGGGGCAGACACTTCGCCTCTCTGAGGTGCTCCATCTCTAAAATGAGATCCATAATTTCTGACTTTATGTGCTTGTTTTAAGAGTCAAAACGAGATTACGTAGGTGCAAGGTCCTATCCAAGATAAAATATCACTGCTGCTCCTGTGTGCCTGGTCTCCCAAGAGGTGCCCTGGAAAGCACCAGACACAAATCCCACTTTCAAACACCTTACAAGCCAGTGGAGGAGACAAAACTGACGCCTGACAAGTTTACAGTAATCCAACAGACGCTTGGTGGCAAGCACACTGTAGAGACACAGTGCTACAGGAATGAGAGGTCAGGGAAGGGCATCAGGGTGGGCTTCATGGAAGACAGGGCCATCCGCCGGCACTGAGAGAGCACCAGGCACTGTGTGTACATGATTAGTCTCATAACCCCCCATGAGATGGGACTATCCTTGTTGTACAGGGTGGGAAACAGACTCAGCCCAAGTTCAGACAGTTGTAAGTGCAGGGCTGACTTGAACCTGATATTTCTGACTCTGCAGTTCATACTGTGTTTTCTCCAACTTTTTATTATGAAATATTTCAACATACAAAAACAGTTGAGAGAGGGTCGGCCCGGTGGCGCAAGCGGTTAAGTGCGCGCGCTCCGCTGCGGCGGCCCGGGGTTCGCTGGTTCGGATCCCGGGCGCGCACCGACGCACTGCTTGGTAAGCCATGCTGTGGCGGCGTCCCATATAAAGTGGAGGAAGATGGGCACCGATGTTAGCCCAGGGCCGTCTTCCTCAGCAAAAAAAAAAGAGGAGGATTGGCGGATGTTAGCTCAGGGCTGATCTCCTCACAAAAAAAAAAAAAAAAAAGTTGAGAGAATGGTACAATAATCACCCCCCATCTAGGTTAATTATCATTAACATTTTGCCATATTTCTTTTTCTGCGTGTGTGTGTGTGTGTGTGTGCGTGTGCATGTACTTATTTCTTTTGTGGAATCATTTGAAAGGAGGCCGCAAACATCATGACTCCTGCCCTCTCCTCACATCAGCATGCATTTCCTACAAAGGAAGACAGTTTCCTACATTAGCACATCTCCATGATCACATCTATGAAAATTAACAATTCCTCAATACCATCCAAAACCCAGACCATATTCAAAATTCTCCAAAATGCCTTTACAGCTATTCCATATTTTGAACCAAGATTGGGAGCCACGTTGCTCCGGAGTGTTTTCGTTTGGTTGTGACATCTCTTTTGGCTCCTTTAAATCCAGAACACTCCCAACACCTTTTTTTTTTTTTTTAAGTCACATTGATCTTTTGAAGACATCAAGTCAGTTCTCATAAAATGTTCCGCGATTTGTCTCATGTTGCTTTCTGGCATCTTCAAAGTCATTCCTGTATTCCCTATAAACTTGAGGAGTCAAGCGTAAAGCCTTGATTCGATTCAGGTTGAAGATGCTCCTGTTAATAATCACTTGGCTCTGGCAGGGGCGAGGACGGAGAGGAGAGGGCAGAAGAACCTGTGAGCATGCACCTGATCTGGTTGGTGGCAGTGAGGGTGCCGGCTGGCCAGGGCTGAGGGTTTGTTCTGGAGAGTGGTAGACAGAAGGCTAGAAGACTCGGGAGGCCAGATCAGGCACAGGCATGCACTGTGGGCCAAAGCAGGGCGTCTGCAAGCCCAGGAGGTCCGACCTTTCCACCCGAGGTTACTAACAGGCTGACTTCATTCTGAGGTCACATGCATGGTCTGCAGGCAGGAAGCAGAAAAGACTCCTCCCTATTCTGCCAGAGGAAGAGGCCGCACCGAGGCTGGGACTGGAAGAGCTGCCCGGAACTCAAAGGGAAATCATGGGGGCAGCCATGAGGTGACCTGAAAATCTGGCCCTTTGCCCTTTGCCCCTTGCCCCCACGCCCAGCCTAGATCCTGATGGATTCCCCACCAGCTAGTTCTAGTGAGGGCAGGACACACACTCTCTCTCTCTGGACCTTTCAAGAGCAATGAGCACAAGATTGACACACATTTGAGCTCCCCAAAAGGAAGGACTTTCTTAATGGTTAGAGCTGGCTGAGATGGAAAAGGAAGCTGACTTGATAGGTAATGAGCTCCCCATCCCTGGAAGGGTTGAAGATTTAGGTGAATGACCTCTGGTCAAGGGCAATGTGAAACAATGGATGGGACTAGACGGCCTTCCAGCCCCGAGATAACAGAGTTCCTCTACTTGATTAAAGGCACCGTGTTGCAACAGAGAGGAGCACTGGGGTCGGAGAGTACCAGCAGGAATCCTGGTTCTGCCACCCAGGCCAGGGACCTTCCTCCTCTGTAAAACAGGGATCCTAATGCCTCCCCCGCTGGGTGGCTGTGATCCTGAATGACAAGGGCTCTCAGGACAACTGCCACGTTCCCCAGGGTGTCCCACAGAGTTGATTAATGCTTGGCCACTCATTTCGAGCTTTAGGTACTGTATGTTTTCTCTCTTGTTACCAGATTGTAAGTTATCTGATCATCCAACTCCTCTGGCCCCCGCACAGCCCCACCCCAGCCCAGGCCTGGTACTGGCCCAGGCTCCCATCTAGCGGGAACCTCAGAGTGATGCTGGTTGAGTACTCTCTCAGGATGGCGGGAGAGCAAGAGCTAAGGTCAGGACAGCTGCCTGGTACCCTGGACACCCCAGGTTATCTCCCTCAGAAACCTCACTGCTGGGCTGGGACTTCAGCCTGCTGACGTGTTGAGTCTCATTTTCATTTGGATGCCCCATCCCTGCCCACAGGATGAAGTCTGCCCCCCACCCCCCATTAGTGCTTCTGGGTCCAAGCTCTTCCTCTCCAGTGTTTGTTCTGCTAATCATGCAGCCCCATCTCCTCCAGGCTCCTTGTCACCAGGACGCAAGGCCTCCGAACTCAGTACAGCTCTCAGGCTGGGGATGAGCGAGTCCTTTGTGGCTGACAGCACAGAATCAGCAAGGGGACCAGTGGCTGCAGAACTGTCCCCAAAAGCCCACCCACAGCCACAGCTGTGACCTCTCCAGACACCCCCTCAGCTGACCAGTGGGCAGAGCTGGGCAGATGCTACAATCCCACTGAAAATATATCCTACATATAGGACTAATCTGAGGCTCAGAGGGGTTAAGAGACTAGCCCAAAGTCACAAGCTATGAGATTGGCAGAGCCAAGACTTCAGCCAAGAACTTTTGACTCCTGCTCTACTGTGCATTCCAATCTAATACACATCTCCTCCTCTTCCGGCCTTTCCACCCAAACTCTTAGCCCTGCACTCTTGCTCCGTATACTGCAAGGCACTACACAGAAGTCTAAAGACAGAAGGCAGGGTTTTGAGCGTCCGAAAGAATCCAGAGGTTTCTATCTTGGCTCTGCCCTTTGTTAGCTGTGTGACTTTAGACTAGTTACTCAACCTCTCTGAGCATCAGTTTCCTTAACTGTAAAAGGGGAACGATGTCCATCATCCAGCTCACTGGATGCAACAAAATGATGAAATGCAAAGTGCCTGGCAAGGTGTCTGGCACAGGGTGGGTGCTCACCAAACACTTATTTCACTCTCTCCCCTTCTCCTGCAGGGGAGAGGCTCTGACCTCAATTAAGTGTTTACTTGGGGAGGCCAGGGTCTGCCAGGAGGAGGTGGGAGTGCTGGGCTGGGCTGGGCTGGGCAGAGGGTCAGGAGGAAAGAGGGGGAGGGTCTGGCCTCCAGATGTGTGCAGCTGCTGGGCCCGTTCCCTGGCGGCCTCTCCCTGGGCCCAGGGCCATCCTGGTCTCCCTCGGAGAGGGGAGGGCCCGGAAGGAGGAAGTATTCATTTCGCAGCTGAATGGCCCTTATAGCCTCTTAAGAAATGGAGGCTGGCTTTTTTCTCCTATGAGATAATCACTATGTACTCTCCACATGGAAGCAAATTGTATCCTGTCCTCAGATCCCGAAAATGATTTATTGTGGCCAGCGGGTGCATTTTCTAGATGATGATGACTAAAACTCAGGCCTTTAACTGGAACACAAAAATGGATGAGGGCAGTTCCTTTTTTTGGCTCCAGCTCAGGTGAGGGGGCAGCTCATGGCCATATCCTCAAGCGAGAGCTGTCAGCCGGGGGAGCCCACGAGACCTCTGGGATCTGCCGTGGCAGCTGCAGGGGAGCAGCTCTCTTCGTATGGGGCTCCCCGTCAGGATCTGTGGGAGAGCCACTCCTTGTCCTAGTGCAGTCAGAGAAAGGCTGGCGTTTTCAGTCTTGTTTGGGTCACTAGCTGTGTGACGCGGGACAAGCCACCTGCCCTCTCCAGGCTCAGTGTCCTCTCTGGTGAAATGTGGGTATAACTGCACCTACACCCTGGAATCCCCATGAGGATGGGACACGAGAACATGGGGGAAGGGGCTTTGCAAATGGTGTGCTGCTCTAAGGAAACGCAGACGCTATTATCAATATCTCCCTCGCATTCACCCACAACTTTCTGGATCCATGAGCGATAGCTGGTCACGGGGTCCTCCTCCATCTCTGAGCCAGCTCTGCTTTCCCGAGCCCAGGGCTGGGCACACAAGGGGGACACAGTGCATGTCCCCAAACTGGAGGGGGCAGAAGTGAATCTGCCCGAGCTGAGAAGCTCGCCAGGCCAGGCAGTAACTACTGACGGACTCTACCCTTCAGTTTCCGCCTCTGTAAAATGAAGAGCTATGATCTGTCCTTTTTTAGCAGGAGAACCTTTTCTCTAAATAAAATATTACTCAGAACTCCAAAATGTAAAACGGGCCAAGTCAGAGCTGTTTGCATTCAAGTCTGCAAGGAAGCAGTGGTCCTGGGACTGCACAGTGGAACCCTGGGCCCACGCGGAACCCAATTTGAGAACCTCTGACATGAAGAAAGATGTCAGAAACCTGCAATCCAGCTGGCTCAGCCACTAGCTCTCTGGAGACCCTCAGGCAGATGGGCCAGATGACCTACCCTCTAGCTCTGCCATTTCATGGTCTTAATGAGTTCTCACTGGCTTCCAGGACTTCTGAGAAGATACTGTAGCCATTCAAGAAATCCCCAGCTCGAAGAAGCTGGACCACGCAAGGTCTGTTTGACTTCTCTGCACCCTACAGCACAGCCAATTTCAGCAGCGGCGCAGGCCAGAGGAGGCTGCCACACTGGCCCCGTTCCTCCTTCAGGCCATTGTTCCCAGCCGAGCAGCTCAGCAGTGGTCAGGAGGGCGGGCTCTGCAGCCAGGGGACCTACATTCGAATCCTGGCTCCACCTCACCCAGGCCGACCTCGGACCAGACACAGAACCTCCCTGAGACCCAGCGCCCTTTACATGTAACGCAACCGCCTTGCAAGGTTGCTGTTCCCCCTTCTTGGAATGCTTGTTGCCTCACTTCCTTTAGGTCTTTGCTCAAAAGTGACCTCTCAATCAGCCCTTCCCCAAGCATGTGTCATTATCAACCGTGTGACATATTTGACTTCTCTGGTGCATGGCCTTCTCTTCCACTAGAATGTCAGCTCCAGGAGGGCAGGGATTTCTGCCTCTTCTGTTTACTGCTGTATCAGCAAGCCCTAAAACAGTATTTGGCGCATGGTAAATGCTAGAAGAATGTACCTGCCATGCGTCTAGGGTAGTGCTGTGCTGGTAGATGGTTTACAACCAGCTCTCTGAGGGAGAGGGGAGCTCTGATATGTAGTGTTTGCCAATTTCCATGGTGTAAATACTCCTGCCACGGCTGATTTCAAGGTCCCAGCGTGGCATCACTGAATGTGTGGTTGGACTAGAGTTAAACTGCAATGGAAATAAGATGACAGAAAAAGAGGCAGAAGCGACTGAGAGAGACAGACAGACGGCCAACGGGAGACTACATGAACTGTATGGTTCTCACCACTCCCCTCAGTACAGCATCTCTCAGACCCCTGGTCTGGTGATTCCCTAACCTGGCTATGCATCAGAATCGTCTGAGGAACGTGTGATGAAGGCATGTATCTGTGGACACGGGGGTTTGAGAATATCTGCTCTAGCCTATGCGCCTAAGAGTAGGCCAAAGCTGCACTGTCCCATACGGTAGCTACTAGCCACATGTGACTGTTTACACTCAGATTAACTAAAATTAAATCAGATTAAAAATTCAGCTCCAAGTTAGACTGACCACATTTTGAGTGCTCACTAGCCACACATGACTAGTGGCCACCATACTGAACAGCACAGGTTACAAAGCGTTTCCATCACTGCAAACAATTCTGTTGGACAGCGCTGGTAGAATGTTAATTAGCCCCCCAAAAGTCACATCCTAGAAGAAAGAGTCAAACTGAACCTCCACACCTGGGATGCACAGGGACCATGGAAGGCCATGATCTAGAGTCACCCCAGTGACTTTCCACCCCTAGCAAATGTGGAATGCCTGGGTTCCAGGCCAGCTCTCCTACCAATTCACAGAGCCTCTTGGGAAGGCCCTCAGTCTTCTCAACCATGAAATGGAGATTCCTCCCCTGTGCCCAGCTCTGTCCTGCCTCCCTTACGCTATCAAGGAGCAGATCAAAGTCAAGTGGGAAGGAATGTGGTGGGGATGGTGCCTTCTCAACAGTCTGCAGATGGGAAGATACAAATCTAGCACCCATGGATGCCGCATTCTCCCCATCACCCAACACAAGTCCAGCCAGACACGAAGTCTATTCCTGGAGCAGGCTTCTGCCCTGAATCCCTGCAGCCTTTCCTGTTCTGCTGAGACGTGAGGAGAAGGCTGCTGGCCTCCTCTGCTCCAAGCTCTTCTGGAGAGCTTCCCACCTCCCTCAAGAAGGCCCCTGAGCTGGGAAGTGTTCCTGAAGCCCCCAGATTCTGTCCTGTGCTCCTCTATTCCTGGCTCATCACACTAATAACAATGGCCAACATTTATTAAGTGCTTATTGTGAGCCAAGGATTTTACATTCATTACATCCTGTAATCCTGACAACAAGCCCAAGGAATAGGTAGCACAATGATCCCTATTTACAGATGCAACTAGGCTTGCCCAATGCCACCTAAGTGGGGAGCTGAGATCTGAACTCAGATATGACACCAGGTCCTCAACAACAGTGGATGTTACTTGAAGGCAAGGACTGTGTCTCATTCTTCCTTATTTTTCCAGGACTTACCAGTGGGCTGAGTATATATTGATAAATGTTTACTAAACACACAAATGAATGAAGGAATAGGAGGACAGGGATAAGGAAGACCCTGACTCTTCCCCTCAAAGCCTCTAAAAGCCCCTTGGTGCTCCCAAATATAAATACTGTCCATCCACTTATCCACAGGACCAGATCTCAACTTGTAAGATCCGGCCTGGGCAGAAAGCCAGGAGAAGGAAATGTCTGCCTCCCTATGGGCCCAACTTTTCCTACATGTAGTCTTGACACAAAAAGGCTTTCATGGAACCATAGGCTGCCAGATCAGAAAAGGACCCTTGGGTCCACTAAACTCCAGCCTCTCATTTCACAGACTGAGGGCCAGAGAGGGGAAGTGACTTGTCCAAGGTCACACAGCAAGGTCACCTGATGACCAGTCCACATTGCAAGCCACCTTTCCGGGGGTGGTGGGACATGGTGCTGCCAAGTCTCCCCTGCAGGCCAACCCACAGTGGAGTGTCTGGGGGCAGGGAGGCCCCACTTAGGAAGCCCCCACTCTCCCCTAGGGTTCTGAGCTCTGTACTCCTCTGCACAGTGTGGCAGGGGCGGGGGAAACCAAAGCACAGGCCCCACAGATGGTTTCTATTTGCAGCCACTGAGCCTGGTCTGTGCCAGACTCCTGACCTATTTTGAGGAACTGAGGGCTGCCCCGCTGGCTTAGGGGTGGCCTCCCACTCGCACCCCTTAACCCACAGTTTGGCAGGAGATCAGATGGGTGGTTCAAATCCAGTGGAGAGGGGGAGTGGAGGGAAAAAAACCTTTGAAAATGAGGCTAGGGTGGACA
Organism: Diceros bicornis minor; assembly: GCF_020826845.1. Lineage (NCBI taxonomy): Eukaryota > Metazoa > Chordata > Mammalia > Perissodactyla > Rhinocerotidae > Diceros > Diceros bicornis. The sequence continues at coordinate 62,488,365 of NC_080744.1, read as the reverse complement.
TCTGCAAGTGTGAACTCCGGAGAAGGGATCCTCAGAGTGTCAGCCCCAGGCGACCTGTCTCAGAGGCACCCAGGGTGTTTGTGAAAATTCAGGTTCCTGGGCCCCACCTCAGGCCTGTAGGATCACAGCCTCTGGGAGTGGGCTGGGGAATCTGCATTTGAACCAAGCTCCCGAGGTGATTCCTGCTATTCAATGTACTGTCTGTGAACCAAGAGCGCTGGTTAGAAATGCAGAATCCCGGGCCCCACCCAGGGCAGCAGCAGAATCTACAGTTTAAGAAGATCCCAGGTGGTTCGCAGGAATGTTAAAGCTGGGAAGCATGGCTCCACTTCAGCACTTCTCAAACTTGAGTTTGCATCCGAATCACCTGGGGGCTTGTGAAAACACAGATCGCTGGGCCCCACCCCCAGAGTTTCTGATTCAGGAAGTCTGGGGTGGGGCCTGAGAATGTGCATTTCTAAAGAGTTGCCAGGTGATGCTGAAGCTAAAGTCCCTGAGCTGCACTGTAAGGAGCCTTGTGCCCTCTGAAGCCCTAGCTCTGTGACCTTCCCTAAGTCCCTTTCCCTCTCTGAATCTCAATTTCTCCGTCTGTAAAATGGATATAACTCATACTTTTTTCCTAGGACAGCTATGAGGCTCCAATGAAATAATGTGTGTGAAAGTGCTCTGTGGACTGCTATAAAAAATTATTACATAAATCAATTTGTACCTTAGAAAGTCTTTTAGGTGATTTCATTTGCCCTTGATAGACAGCGAGGTCAGTCAAAGAGCCAGGCCTAATGCATTCCTCGAGAGCCTTCTTCTGCATTCCTAGACTGCCGAGGACAAGACTGGCCATGCGATAAGTGCTCAAATAACGGCTGGTGGAACTCAACCCAGGATTTCTCATCTCAGATCAATTCTCTTTCCACTGCAGTCTCTACTTCTCACACCTTCCTTCGTGGCCCCGTGGCCTCTTGGTAGGACAGGCTAAGCAACTTTTTTTTTTTGGAGGAAGATCATACCTGAGCTAACATCCATGCTTATCCTCTTTTTTTTTGCTGAGGAAGACGGGCTCTGAGCTAACATCTATTGCCAATCTTCCTCCTTTTTTCCCCCCAAAGCCCCAGTAGATAGTTGTACGTCACAGTTGCACATCCTTCTAGTTGCTGTATGTGGGACACAGCCTCAGCATGGCCGGATAAGCGGTGCGTTGGTGCGCGCCCGGGATCCGAACCCAGGCCACCAGTAGCGGAGCACACGCACTTAACCGCTAAGCCACGGGGCCGGCCCTAAGCAACTTTTTTTAAAAAGGTTGTTTGATAGCCAAGGCTAAAGGCTGAGCTGGGAGATGCCAGGCACCCCCAAGGCCCCTCACCTGTGAAATGCCCCGCCTGACTCTCGGGATGATTCGGCATCCCGTGTTCAGAGCACCTGGCCCAGCCCCCGGCACACAGTGAGTGTGCCCTCAATGCAGGGGTCCTTCCGTTCTGTCTGACCATGCAGGCGTCCCCAAGCCAGGGCACGTCAGGGCTCATATGTTTACAGTCAGACGGAGCATGGGCTGATGCTACTCCCTGTCAATGAAACCTCCTAAAACAACGTGCCGAGTGTGCCTGCCGGGCAAGGGGGTAATCGCAGCTGCCTGTGGGGTGCAGTCCCATGGGCTTCCCCCAGGCCCTGCAGAGGGACCCTACTTGTTGGTCCTGGTAGCCAGGGGACACTCAGACCACCCAACTCACAGACCAAGACCTTGGCTCCCTGTCACCTGGCACTGCAGAAAAAGATGGGCTGATAAGCTGTCCCTGGGGGAACGTGAGAACGTGATTCAGGCCTTCCCCCTCCCAAGAGACAGTTTCTCTAACTCACCACCAGGGAGGGCATGGAAGAGGATGGCCTGTGTGCTACGGTTAGTATCTCTGTTACAGACCAGAAGAAACCAGCCCATCTCTCAGTGCCCTGGATGAGAAAGGAAGGGAGGAAAACCTTTACATTACTGTTCATCACCCTGGGTGTAAGAGAGCACAGTCACCAACTTGCCCACAGAGAGGCAGACACCAAGCCACATGCAAAGCTTATTTGGGGATAAACTCTTTGCATTGCTTACCTGCCACTGTCCCCAACGGATGTGTATATGCCTGTGTGTGTGTGCTGTGTGTACGTATGTGTGGTATGTGTGTGTCTATGTGTGTGTGGTATGTGTGTGTGTATAGGTGTATGGTGTATGTGTGCATGGTGTGTGTATATGTGTATGTGTGGTGTGGGTGTGCGTGTGTGTGTGTGGTGCCTGTGTATGCATGTGGGGTGTGTGCATGTGTATATGTGTGTGGTGTGTGTATATGTGTATGTGTGGCGTGGGTGTGCACGTGTGTGTGTGTGGTGCCTGTGTATGTATGTGGGATGTGTGCATGTGTATATGTGTGTGGTGTGTGTGTGTGTGTGTGTGTGTACGAGACACCATTTCCTCCCGGACTTGGGAAACAATTCAAGAGGCCTCACCAGCTGAAGGTCTAGAAACTAGAAAGGAACTTTTTGATTAAACTTAATGTTACTGAGAAAATAAAACAGCTTTCATTTGAAAAACCCTGTGCCTGATGACTGTCATGATGTTCTCTACATTTCACTCACTGCCTTATAAAAAGAACCTACAGTTAATTTAGGGCCAGCAAGGAAAGGAGACTCTCCCTGGATCTTTGGCCAACAATTCCCCCATGGCAGCCTCTGTTCCCCAGACTCACAAGGGTTGCTGCCTCATCTTGGTGGCCCTATTGTGTCCCACATGATGTCCAGCTCAGCGCCGCGGCTCTGCCCCAGTAGGAATGACCCACCCTCAGTCACTGGCTCAACCCCTCAGCTCCTCCCTGGAGGGTTAAATGTGAGCCAGGTGGAGGCAGCGGTTGGCAGCAGAGGCAGAAGCCATGCACTGAGAAAAGGGCATGGAGAGGAGGACAGAGAGAAGTGTGAGGAGGATCGTCAAGGTTACTTTTTAGGTGTGTTAGTGTGCTTACTCTTTTGCACTGACTAATTGTGACCTTCCCTCTCTTCCTCTTAATAGCATCCATTCACCCAGGGAGATATAGGACTGTGAAAGCAGGAATCCAAAAATCCAGGTAGTGACATCCAAAATAGGATTTTGCAGCTTTACAACAGTCTGTGTGTGAGCCAGACGTGAGAGTCTCTCCAGGACTCCCATCTATTTCCATTAGCTAACGAAGAGTCTCGCCTGGCTGACTGGATCCTAGAGAGGTCCTGGGCAGACACCAGAGGAAGGGGAAAGCCACTCCTTGCAGATGGAAAGACTGTGAGAATGAGAAGGGAAACAGAAAGGGAAGTGCATGTTCAGATGTGTGCCACGGTTTTCTACACTTTGGGCCAAAATCTCAGGGGAGATGTGCTCGGTAGGTTGAGGGTGCTGCCGAGGGCAGAGGGTAGAGGGGTTTCTCTCCAACTTCTTGGTTAGGATTCTGGAAGGAGACCACTATTCAGGATGGTCCCAGGACAAATAATATGTGGCCTCACAGAATGAAGATGGCCAGACAGAGGGCCGGGTGGGCACTCTTGAGCCTCCTTCAGCTCTTGGCTGATGGAGAGAACTCAGCAGTCAGGCCCTGCAGCCCCGAGGGAGGACCTGGAAAGTCTAAGAGCCACAGGCCACCAAGAGGTTGCCATGGTGAGGGCCAGCTAAATGCATCAGAGGCTGTGGGGAGACAGTTCAGGCCTGGGGCAAGATGGACAGTGAGACAAAGTCCCAGCTGGGGATGGACCCCGCCATCGGAGCCAAGAAAAAGTGGACCATGAGTTTGTCAGCTGCAGACTTCAGTGGCAGATGCCCAAAGAATGCCCTGGGATGGAACAGACCAGCCACACATCAGTGGATGTCAGCCAGGACATGTCTAAGGACCAGCACTGAGCCATAGGTCCCCCTTCTCCTGATACCTGGGGTCACATAGGCCCCGGCTGTCTACATCCCCAGACGCCATTTTGAAAAAGAGCCAGAGGAGGAGGAGCTCTGAAAGATGAGCCCTTTGGAGTCATTCAAGCCTAAGCCAAATTATCCCAAACAGGCCGAGCCTTCACATCACAAGACTGTTTAAATTACTGAACCAGACTGACGCCACTGGGTGGGCTGAACGTGTTTTATCACAGTGACCCCACGAGGTGGGGCTCCTTAATGAGATCAGATCAGCTTCGGAGAAAATAAAGAATCTTTATTGCACCTTCTTTGCACATCCAAGTTGTAAGGGCCGCCACGTAAGGCCGTGAAGGTCGTGTACTGCACAGCATGACTGTGTGAATAGCGCCCCCTGGAATTATGCAACGCGAGGAGGCCCTGCAAGTCCCCTCACAGTGAAGAAGTGGCCGCAGAAACAGGAGGCGGAGTAAGAGAGCTCTCATCACCATCCCCGAGTGCAGGCTTGAGCAGACAAGATAACCAGGGGGATCCCGAGCACTTGGAGCTCTGACATGTCATTGCAGGCTTCTGGTGTCTGGTTGTGCGGCTGCCCGGGAGACGGTGAGGCTTCCTGCTGGTCACTCTCTTGCCTCCCATTACGAACAGTAAACAGAGAGAGTCTGTTTCCAGCAACCAACAGAGAACCCACTTGAATGATGAGGAGGGACAACATGCGGCCTCCCCTGGGCAGCTGCCCTGAGCCATTCCAGCAGCCAGTCTACACTGCCAAGTGTCTATACTGGCAAGTGGAAGCGTCTGATCCCTGGCAGCTCAAAAGAAGGGACTCTCCTTGTGCAGGTGCGTCAGGACCTTCTCCAGTGCGGTTGCTGGTGTCAAGAGGCTAATGAATTGACCCCAGTGGGTCTCTGACCACCCTGTCCCTGGGGACTTGCCCTTCCTGAGCACCTGCTGCATTCCTGGCTGCAGCAACCAGTGGGCACTTGGTGTATACTTCCTGGTCTGATTGGCTCTGTTCACATGTAAAGAGAAGGCTCTAAGCTGGCCCACATGCCAGCTTTGAAGTTTGGAAAGAACAGGAACTCTAAAATCAGATGGACCTAGCTTTCAATCCTAGTGCCACCACTCACTAGGTAGGGACCATCCATACTTGGGACAAGTTCATTAGGTTTATGGAACTTGCATCTTCATCTGTAAAAATGGAGAATTACAATGCCTACATCTCAGGGCAGTGTCCACCCCCTTGGTCCCCCTCAGAGTGTCCTGCACACACACTCATAGCCAACTGTTGGGTAAGTGACTGGCTTTTTTGGGCTGTGGGGGAGGGAGTCAAGCACAACTTCAGGACTTCTCCGTGATTCTGCCATCTGGGTGTTCCCTGGGAGCAGTGGAACAAGTGCCTGGAAAAGGGAGATGTGGCAGATGCTGCTGACTGGCTCCATACCAGCCATTCCCATCCCTTTCCACCCACCTCCACTACAGGAGGGATACTCACTGTCCCAGCATCCCTCACATTCAGGAGAGGCCCTACGATCCAGTTTTGTGCTGGGGGACTTCTGGGAAAGCTTTTTTCTTGTTAACAAAAGAAGAGAGACACATAAAAAAAGCTCTTGATATACTGACTAATGCACTGCTTCCTGCCTTTGTTTGCATTTGAGAATGTAAGGCCTGGAGCTGTGGTAGCCATCTTGGGCCCATGAGGTGACAAGCCCATGACCTAAAGCCAACAAGATGAAGAGGCAGACCAGAAGGACAGAAAAAGCCTAGGTCCTTAATGACACCGTTGAACCACAAAATCAATGATAAAACCTCCTCCTTCCAGCCCTCTTGTTCAATAAACCATAAATATGCCTACAGCTTGAGTCATTCTTGGTTGACTTTTTGTTTCTTACAGCCAAAAGCATCCCAACCGATAAAAGATGAAGAAGAAAGGCCTGGTGGTAGCAGATGTCTGAATCATTGGACACTGCCCACGACCTGTCTCCATGAGGTCTCTATATCTCAGAGGCTCGGCCCTCACGGCCAAAAACCTAGATATTATGAGGAGGCCTAGCCCCCACATAGCCCCACCCATGCCCAGCAGGCCTGCCCCTGCTAGAAGGCAAAGAAAACCAAGGGCCCCTCTGGTCCCTTTCCAGGTTTTCTCTCATCTCTCAGCAGAGCTCCTCAGGGTGGGCTGATGCAGCCCCAGCCTGCTATGCAGTCGCTGGAAAAGCCGCACAGCTCGGGGGGGAATAACGATGACCATGGGGGAAAAAGCGATAATCAGACTCACTGCTGCTGCACAGCAACCCACACAGTACCTCCCGGGTCCAGCACCACGGTTGAGACTTGGAACATTTTCCCCCTCTTTTTCCTGATTCCACTGAATGCTGTCACCACTACAGAAACCATGAGAAGAGGGGTGGGGATGAAAATGAGGTAATGTATGTAAAACATCTGGCCCAGTGCCTGGTGGGCAATGAGCAAACACCAACACCCCTCCTCTTCCCTGCCCACATAATGGCAATGCGGGTAACAAGACACAGCCATCGGGCAGCTCCTAAAGGGTGGCGGTGCCTCTGCAGGGTACCCTCCCACTGTCCTTTTGGGATTCTTGCTTTTTTGAAGTGTGCTCTCTCCTTTCCCTCACGGTATTCACGCACACACACATGCACACATACACACACAGCTAACTCAAGAGCCCAACCTCACTGACTCCAGTGAGCTGGGGTCACGGTCACAGGGTCAGGTTCTCAATGAGCATCTTCTTCAGCCCCATCCAAACCTTCCTGATCTGATCACCACAGAGGCTGCTCCTGTCACTGATCCTGCTGCTGGTACCCGGTCCATTTCATGAGCACGTTACGAAGCCCTTGAAGTCGCTCAGTGCTCAGCCTCTCCATACACATCACTGCATCCGAGTCCCGGTCCCAGGCTGTGTTCTTGCTTCAGGCCTTCCTGAAGCTGCAGTTCCCTAAGTGCCAACCCACTGGCATCATCTGGCCTCTGCAGACTCACCTCTGCAGGTAAAGTCTCTCTACTCACTCCTTCCATGCAGTCAGGACCACCCCAGTCTATAGGGCACTTCTGTAAAAGTAAAAAAAGATGCCCCTTTCTCTGGGCAGACACAGCTCCAGACCAGAGCCCACAGCTCAGTAGGTGGAACATGGGCTGGATTTCAGCCCCCACTTGCTCCTCTGCCAGGCGCCCTTGTGCAAGGCAAAACTCACACAACTGTACATGGTGGCCATGCATGGAGCCTTTCCAATTACAGTCCCATATTTCTGACCTAAATGCTCTTCTCGGATATTGACTACTCCGGAACTTCCAACGTGGAGGAGCCCAGCTCAGGGGGCAACAACTTTACAAAACCGCAAGACCTACTTAGTCCTCCTCAGCACAATCCCATGGTTCACCCAGCACCTCCATGCAGGTCTCACCTCCTGCTAACACTTCTCTGCTAACACTAGTTACAGTCACAGCACCTCTGCCACCCAATTCCAAGTCATTCCTCCCTGCCCTATCTGGAGGTGAATCACACAGCTGTCCCCAGAGGCACGGGGGTCCCTCCCTCCGGTGTTCCATCCCCCTGGTTAGAAGTCTTTCTCTAACACCAACCAGCTACTGTCACAGACAAATCACTTTACTTCTCAGTGCCCTGTTTGTCTCTCAAATGGGGCTCATAGTGGTGCTTCCTCATGGGTTCCATGTGGGGATTAAAAGAGAAAATGCATGTAAAATGCTCACGAGACTACCTGGCACACCATGTGCTTAATACACATAGCCACTGCAAAGCCCCTTGACTCCGCTGTTCCTGTTTCCTTGTTTATAACATGGATAAAGCAACATACTGCATGTTTTATTGTATTTGACACTTAGTGTTGTACCTGCATGTGTCAGGTACTGTTCTAAGCATTTTGCAAATATTAACTTCATCCTCATAGCAACCCAGTGAGGTAGGCGGAGAGGTTAAGTAACTTGCCCAAGGTCACCTAGGAAAGAGGCAGAGGAGGGATTCGAACCCAGGCCTTCCGGCTCCACTGGGTGTGTGCTTGACAAGCAGGCTCTGGGGCTCCTCGGTGGCTGTCATGGGGATCAAATGAGATAATGCATGCAAAGTGCTTGGCACACAGAAGGCCCTCTACACATGGTCATTATGTTAATGTATCATTATTGTGAATGTTTATCATCATTATTACTAATATATGCAGAGTGCTCACCAAAATCAAGCTGCCCCTTCTTCCCCTTTCTCCCTCCCTCCACTGCTGATGCTGCTGGTTTTGGTGGCGGTGGGCAGGAGTCTTGGCCTCTCTATAGAAGGCGTCCTGCTGGGTTCCCAGTTTGTGGGTAGGGCGAGAAGATTTCTGGGACAAGGCAGAGGGTGAATGACTCGCTCAGCACAGAGCCTCATCCAACTGGGGGTACATCAGACACATAACAAATCAAGGTGGCTACAACAGGGGGAGGCTGGCAGATGAGGGTAAGCAGCGGGTCTGGGGCAGAAAGGAAGCCATCCTCATGAGCCCAGGGATTTATGGGGTAAGGAAGCAGATGGAGGGAGACCAGGTTGCCCCTGCAAGTTTCAACTCAGCCAATGATAACTGAGCCGCCTAATAGAATCTCTGAGGCCCAGTGCAAATACCACTTCCTCCAGGAAGCCTTTCCATATCTCCCAGGCGGTCAACACTTTCTTTCCCTCTGCTCCCAGAACATTTTATATTTCTAGCCCCGCCCTGCATATTATGCCTACTTTGTTTTAGATTCACAGCACAAAGAGGCCAAATGTCTCGGGAGAGCAGGGACCAGGTCCGTAATATCCGTGTCCCCTGAAGGGCTTTTCGTACAGTAGGGGCTTAGCAAACTCTTGTTGAGTGAATAGTGACTGAATGAGACACAGCTCCCCCTCACTTCGGGCTTCTCTCTTCTGTGACCTCATCACTGCAGAGCAGCTATGAGGTTGGTGAGACCCCAGAGTTGGCCTGAGAGGTGAACAACATGAGGGCCCAGCTGAAGGAGGAACAACGGGGGAGACTGCGACTCCTCTCCCTAAGGACACCGGCTCTGCCTCACCCGGAGGAGGGCAGCATCACGTCCCGGGCCCCCTTTCCTTCCCCGGACCTGGCTTCCGCCAGCACCCAGTCATCCCTCAGGCCAGGGCGCAGCCCGGGTCTGTCCAGGCCCCTCTCCTGCTCACATCACCCCATCCCACCCCGCAGATAAAGATCAGACTTGTCACAGTGCCTCTCAGCAAACCACCATCCGGGGTCTCCTCTCCACTGATTCCTTGTGCTGCAAGCACACTCAGCTCATTGTACCCAGCACTGCTCACCTCCCCTTCCCCAATTCAAAAATGGCCCAAAGGGACACTGCCCTCTCCTCTCGGTGTCCTGGAATCCTACCCATCTCTCCCGCACAGCTCCAGTGCCCTCCCGCAACACACACCTTCCCAGACCACCCCCACCCACAGGCTCTTTCCTCTCGGGGCTGGGGGGCGCTGCGCACACTTCAGGTCCCCTCACAGGGCTCGTGGGCACTTAGAACAAGTTGCCCTGCCCTGGCGCATTGCTTTTCCCAGGTTCAGGTCTTGCCTCCAAATTCCCTGAGGTTAGGAGGACCCCTTAGTCATCTGCAAATCTCCCATATGAAACCCGCACAGGGTAAAAACGATGATGAATACACACAATTAAAGTAAAACAAATAACCAAGCAAAAATAAAATGTAGTAAGTACTAAGTAATCTGACAAATAACATTTATTCAGTGCCTACTACGTGCCAGGCACCGTGAGAAGCAGTTTACACGAACTAACTAATTTAGTCCTATGATCCTTATGAGGCTGACATTGTGTCCACTTGACAGATGCAAGAACGGAGGCAGAGAGAAGGTAAGCATCTTGCTAAGGTCCCACAGTTAACAATGTTGGGACTGGCAGTTAAACCCAGGAGTCTGTGCTCAGAGCCGCTCACTGCACTCTCGTCAGTACTTGCTCAGTGGCTCAGGGATACGTGGCCTCCTAGCCACTCTTCAAATCCTCCCAGTGAGGCTGGCAGGGAGGCAGGGGCTGGGGAGCCAGGCTGTGGCCCCGGCCTCTGCCAGATCTCCTGGCCCCTCTCTAAAGCAGTGCTCTCAGTCCTTGCGGCACCTTAAATTCACCTAGAGGGATCTTTCTTCACACGTACTGATGCCTGGGCCACCCCAGTCAATGAGACAGAATCGATGATGGGGCCTGGGCATCTGTATTTTGAAGAGCTCCTCATGGTGACTCTAAAGGCAATAGTCTCCGTGGGCTCCCTGGCTCTACCTCGCTGCCTCCTCCTCTCACTCAAAGGCCAGGAGTCCTGCATCTGTGTCATCCAGGCCGCTGTCTTCTCTTTTCTGTCCACATCGTTCCTCCCCAGAGGGCACAGGGGAGGCAAAAAGAGCAGAGCTCAACCCAGTCATGGCCCCAGAGCCCCCGACATGCAGCCAGAGTGGGCCTCGGAACATGAATGCAAGTTTGGAGTAGTCTCAAGAGTTTTTTTCATGTTCTCTCGGACACTGAACATTCCCCTCTCAGTGTTTCCACCCTTAAGTCTTAATGACATAATCCAACTCCCTGGTGATTGGCGCTATTTTTCCATTATTTATCTGTTTGTGCAATGGTCTTCCATTCCTGGGAGCTGGCTTTGATGACTTTATTTGTGGGGCCTTTGTGCACCTTCAATCCACCAAGCACATCTGGTGGGGGTGCAGAGAGTGCCAGAGCCCTGGGCCTCCAGGGGAAAGGTGAGCTGCTGGAGACAGGGCCACAACTTGTCCACCAAAGGGCGTAGCAAGACTTCTAAAACAATGGACAGCTAGGCTTTTGGTAGAGTATATTATAAGAGCAAAATAATCCAGAGACAATGCCAACTTCCTGGTTTGAAACTACAGCATCTTAGGGTCAAGTCCATGAAAAGAACTTATAATGAATCAAGCATTGTGCCCAAAGTGCCCACCCATCCCCACTGACCCCTCATTCTCTGCAGGGTCCAGCCTCTTCCATGCCCATATCCCTGCCCATGCTGACTCTTCTGAACGGCATGTCCCTTTTGGTGGGCAAACTCCTACTCATGCATCAAGGCCCACCTCAAAGTCATCTCATCTGAGGAGGCTTTCCTGACAGTCTTAGGTACTAGGTACAGTACTATCCTTTCAAAACATCTTTTCACACAGCTCATGGAGCCCTTATCCCAGTGTGCAGTTACAGTTCTACAAGGCTGGTTTCTCCCACTAGAATAAGAGCAATTCAGGGGCGAGAATCCTTCCTCTCCGCATCCCCAGCACTTAGAACAGTCTCAGCCACAGGCCATGAGACAGAGATCCACAGACTCAATCTGGCCCGCAGATGTGGGGTTTGAAAGCCAGCACAGTGATTAAAAATGTTCTGCATTAGTTGCCAACATTAAAAAAATTGGGACACTTCAGATAAAAATCCAGACTTCTTTCGTTTCTTGAAAAACCAGAAATCAGAAGATCTGGCCCTCCTGGACCCGCACTCCCGCTGCTGCTCCTCTAGGAGGGAAGTGGGTGCTCCAGTTATGGCCAAGCCACCGCCCTCATCATGGCTCTTATCGGAGTCTTGTACACACTGGAACTATGTGTTCTGGTCGAGGCACGCAGTAGGTAATTTTTGAAGCAGGCAGTGAAGAAAGATCTACATGTGAGTGAAACAAATTGCATTTCTTGCTGTTAGACAGCATTTCTGGAGAAGGGTAGGGACAATTAAATTACCCCAGGAAGATCAACTGTGGTAAATCCATACGATGGAACACGACTCAGCAACAAAATGTGACAAACTACTGAAACCCTTGATGCCACGGATGTGTCTCAGATACACTGTGCTGTGTGAAGTGGGCCAGACAGAGGGCTGCATGGATCATTCCACTGATATGACCTTCTGGAAGAGACAAAACTATAAAGGCAGAAAACAGATCAGCAGCAAGGCCTCGCGCTGGGAGGAGGGGGTGAGCACAAAGGGGCAGGAGGGAATTGGGGGAGAGTGATGGAAATGTTCCACGTCGTGATTGTGATGGTGGTTACACAACTGTATGCAGCTGTTGAAACACACAGAACTGTACACTAAAAAGGATGACTATTACTGCATGTCAATTATACCTCAATAAACCTGACTTTTAAAAAAATTACCTGAAGGAATTTTTGTCCTGGTCCTTGATACAGAAAGTCACATACAAGAAACTGTGGAAAGCTTCCAGCGTAGAGATTCCTGGGCCCTGTTTGGTGGACCGAGGAGAGCTGGGTCCCTTTAGCCATGCAGTGGCATGCTCTGGGCACCCGCTACAAGGAGCCTTAGTGTGGCACAGAGGAAACGTCCCTGGGAATGCTGCCTCTTGTCCTCTAATGTCCCCACTCTGGGCAATGTGGCCTTCAACCACTAGCATCGAAGTTAAAAACAGAGACCGCACCCCCCCCAGCCCCACCCCAGCCCCACTGAATTAGAATCTCTGGGGGTGGACCCCAGGAACCTGCTGGTCTGATGTTTAAGAAGCCCCTCAGGTGGTTCCAAGGCACAACTAATATTTGAGATACGTCATATATTGGTTTTAGGCCCTACCGATAGTAGTTCATAATATGAGCTCCAGGCTGGGGAAACACTGAGCGGTACTTTTCAAAGACTCTGATGGTCTGCACATCATTATTATTATCTGTGTTGGTAACTGTGTTCACTGTTGATTCTAATGTGTAACCTGGGCGGGGTGCTTCCAGCTTACAGAGCACCCTGCCGGGAATCACCTCATGAAAGACAGGCAGCTGGCTGGCTATTTTAATCCCCAGCCATTGATTGGATGAGGAAACAGAGAGAGAGGTTAGGTCACCTGCCAAGGTGGGGCAGGGGGCAGGAGCCGTGACCCCGGTCCTTTGAGTCCCTCACACTGCCCCTGGGGCTTGAAACTCTCCTTCCCACTGGAGGCTGAACTGAGGAGGCTGGGCAGAGAGGGAGGAATCAGCAAGGGTTTCCTCAATCCAGCCCTCCAGAAACCTGTTGTGCTCCCTGTGCCCAGTCTCAGAGCGGCTGCTGAAACCCATGACGGCAGCAACGGGGGTGCGGGTGGGGGCTGCTCAAGGCACCCGCCTCCGCTCTCGCTTGCCTAACAAGTGCCACAAACTGGTTTACCCCGGGGGCTGTGATCCAGCCTGCAGGAAGGGCACCCAGCCCACCCGCCCGCCTCTGCCACTCCCCGGGAGCACCAGGCTCCTGGGCGCTGGCATGGAGAAGCCCGGCAGGATTTCCAGAGCAAAGGAAGCTGAAGACCGCCCTTGGCTTCTCCCCCTGAGAGTCCACCCCACTGCATGAGGTGACTCCTGGACACCGTCCAGGACAGCCTCGGTCAACATCACCACTGCGAGAGGCTGGCCTCACCCACTCTGTCCCTTTGGGATGGGACGGGGTGGGGCTGAGGAGGCGGGGTAAACACAGCCGTGGGTGGGGAGGGCTGGGGGTCACTCATGTCAGCTTGCGCATGTTGGATATGGCCAGGGTTCCCGCAGGACCTTCCAGTGGTGGTGCAAAGGGCCCAGAGTCACAGTCCAGCTGCTTCAGTTCTGGCCCCAGCTCTGCAGCTCTGGCAAGTCTCAGGGCCTCAATTCCAGAGGCAATACAGGGTGGAGATGAAAAGAGCTGGGTCATCTTCTTGCTGTGTGACCCTAAGCAAGCAACATCACCTCTCTGAGCCTCAGGTTCCCCATCTATAAAATGGGGATGATATTAATAATGCTTACTTCATAGAGTTGATGTGAAGATTAGATTCCATAAAGTATATAAAGCACCCAACACATTCTAGCCCTCTGTAACTTTTAGCTATCACCATCACCACCACCATCCTCAGTTTCCCAGTCTGTTAAATGGTAATAATCCTAAACCCTGCCATGCCTACCTCACAGGGGTGTGTGAGACAAGGTAAACAAAACTGTAAACTCCATGAGGACAGGGTCTCTGTCTGCCTTGTCCCCTGATGCATCTCCAGGATCTAGAATAGTGCCTGGCAATGGTAGGTGCTCGGCAAATGTCTATGAACGTATGAATGGAGTGTGGGGATGTATCTTGTGACTCTGAAGATATTCCACAGGAGTGAGCTGCTTTTATTTCTAATGAGCAGTCAGTGATGTCCAACGACAGAATGGATTGTATTGTGAAGTGGTGAGTTCCCCATCACTGGAGGCAAAGAAATTGGAAGGTCACTTGGCACAGGTGTCAGAGAAGGGACTCACACATTAGGTTCAGATTGAACTGGACAACACCTCGAGAGTCCTTTCCAACTCAGAGCGAATGACGAGCTCACTCATCCCATCCCAGCTCCTTCCAAACCCCAGCAGCCCTCAGTCAAGTCTACTCAGCTCATACTTAAGCGAATGTAAACCAACCCCCTCGCATCCTCACGCTGTAGGCACATACTCCAGATGGACGGTCTCAAAAACATGCTCATCTCCAGACACACCTACCCCACTTTGCACACACAGCCACTCACCGAGCAGTTGCCACCATCATCATTAACAACAGCAGCAGCTAACGTACTGAGCACTCAGTACAAACCAGGCTTTGGGCTAAGTCCTCCTCCAACTTGGTCTCGTTTAATTCTCACTCCTAAGAGGAGAGCTCATTATCCCCATTTTAGAGATGGAAACCAAGATCAGAAGGTGAAATGACTTGCCCAAGGTGACACGGCCCGTGGCAGCAGAGCTGGGCTTTGAACCCGGCACTGTCCCACTCCAGAGCCTGTCCTCTTGAGCCACACTGCCTCCCTAAGACAAACCAACAACCATATAGAGTGAGCCCAGCTGGGTCTCGCAAGGCTGCTTCCAGCCCAGCCGACGTCCCAACCTTGAGGGATGGTGGAGCCAAGTGGGCAACCTGCTCAATGGGCAAGGCAGAGTCACGAAGCCAAGGCACATTCTCCACTGGGGTGCACGCGCGCTGGTCTCCAGGTTCCTGCAAGTGTGGAACCCCAGCCAACAGTGGATTCCTGCTCGGGCACGAGCAGCACATGGACCCCAGCTTGCGAGTAGTTCCAATCCATTCTTGTAGCTTGTCTCTCCTACTACCTCGCTCAACCCTACATCCCAGCCAAAGCAGACCCTTCTTGGTCATTTCTGGGCCTTTGCTCGGCCAGCCCCTTGTCAGGAATGCCTTCTCCTCTTCTCCCGGCAAATCCTATTCAACAGCACAAGTACAGTTCAGATGTCTCCCACTCTGCAAAGCCTCTCTGAGCCCTGTGAGGGAGAACTCATCACTCCCTCCCCGTGCTCCATCCATAACACTTGGTCCATTCCTCCATCCCAGCACTTACTGGATTGTTCTCCTGCTAGTTGTTTATGTGTCTGCCTCCCTCGCCAGACTGTGAGTCCCTTGGGGCCGAGGCTGTGTCTGATTCAATGTGAGAGTCCAACTGTGAGCACAGGGCCTGGCACCCAAGGATGCCTGATGAATGCTGTGGTTTCATTCCTTATGCCCAGAAGGTCTCCACGCAGGACGCTGGCAGAGTATGCGGTGGTCACCTCATTGGGAACATTCACTGCTGACATCACCCGTCCACACCGAGCCGAGGAACAGGCCCATTAGCCAGCTGGTGAGCAGAACCTCTGGGGCTCCTTCAGAAAGCAGCCACTTCCCGGAAGCAGAGCAGTGTGGAACCAGCGATATATCGTTCACGCTGCTCCCGGGTGGAGCCCGGCCAGCAGACTTGCTATGTTCCTTGAGGGATTTCATCACAGAAACTGGCTCCTTGCTCGACCCTGCCTGACACACACGTGGGAAGGACGGGAAATGTTCTAATCCTGGTCCCGCCACAGCTGCTGGGTGATGGCAGGCCCACCCCACTCTGGGCCTCAGTTTGTTCATCCACAAAACAAGAGAAACGGCAACCCCAGCTGTGTCTGCCTTATAGGGCTGGGGTAAAAAGGGAACACGTGAGTAAAAGACAAAAGGCGTTCTGGAAATATAAAAACCATTCAAAAGCAAGAGGCAGGGCCAGATGAGGCTGGAAGGGGAAGGCTCTCTTCACTCCTGTGGCTTAAAATAACCTACAAGACCCATAGACAAGGTCCTTTCTGGGCCTCAGTTTTGTCGTTTGACAGAGGAGGGTTGAACTGAGTGAGTGTTTTCCAGACTTCATGATTTGTGTACCACTGCCAACAAGCTGCCATCTCTACAAACCACCTGAACCATATTTATTTTAAAATTTTGTTTAAATGGACTCTTCTTAAAATTTAAATATCTGCCTGAGCCTCATTCTAAGCAATTTTATCCATGACGTAACTGGTTTGATATGTTAGCTACATTTTTTTCTAATACACGTTAAATAAATTAAACCAAACCATGACAATTAAACCAAACCATGTTCCTCCAGGGCCCCCTGAAACCGTCTTGCGCACTACTGCTGATCTATGTCCGTTCTTTGAGAAACAGAGAGAAAGAGAGAAGATCCTTTGGGCCCTTTCCAGTTCCAACAGCCCAAGGTTTACATCTACGTGATGCCCTCACCTGGCACCCAGCCAGGGGACAGAAGCCCCAGGAGATGGTAAGACAATCCTCACTCTCCACGAGCTTCCAATCTTGTCTGTGAAAAATGCTCTCCAGTTGCTTCCATGTGTTTTACTTGTATTTTATTTAAAGCTTGCTCTAAGGCATTGCAGCAAAATGTATATATTACAGCCAGATGAAAAATTAAGTAGGTGATGAAATTCAGATTAAAGCAAAGTGAGGGTAGGAGAACTAAGGCAAGACAAAATGAGACATAAAAGGCTTACTGGAACTCTCAAACGCTCCCTAGAAGAGTACCACAGATTGGAGCTTTGAGCTCCCTAGCAACCAAAGTAAAAAGGGAAACATGATTCATTCTCATCAGCATTTGATATATGAGCAATGTTCTCAACTGCATCCCTAAGATAAATATGATGTAATAGGTCTCTGGTGCTGGTGACCTGGGCAGAAAGATGCTGCTCCTGTCTCCTGACAGATGTCCCTGCCTCTCCTTGAGCCAATCTTCTATGCTGATGCCCCTGTGATCTTCCCCCAAATAAAACTTTGATCATATCACTTCCCTTTCTCAAAAATGTATAATGTTTTCCTCTTACTTCCCAAATGAAATTAAAAATTTCAGGCTTGTGTTCATGCATCTCTACGAATTAGCCCCAAAATATCTTTAGGATTACATCTCCAGGAACCTCATATTTAGATCTCAGTGGAACTACCTCAATTCAAATTTCGGCTCTACCACTTAGCAACCACGTGACCCTGGGCGAGTTACAAAACTTCTCTGAGTCTCAGTTTCCTCGTCCGTAAGAGGAAGACATCAAAAGTTCCTGTCTTCCAGGATTATTATGAGAGCTGAACGTGGCGACCCAGGAAAGGCGCCGCTCCCACGCCGGGCGCATCAGTGGGAGCTCCTTCAACGGCGCACTCGCACATCTTCTGGCCCGCGCTGGTGCTGACACCTCAATCCGGCTCCTTTCCCCTTTCTCTGTTGACTGAAATCCTGTTCATCCAGACCCACCTCAAGTGCCACTTGAACCGGGGGCCTTCCCTGATCTTCCCCATCAAAGGAACCCATTCCTTGCTCTCTTTTCCCACAGCACATAATTTATACGCCATACAATCTATGCAGTATATGCAACACTCAACCAGCGTTTCTCACCCTGGAGGGCCACCTCTTACTAGTAGGTTATGAAATCCAAGTGGTAGGCTGCTACCAGCACTTAAAAAAAAAGAAACAGAGTAGAAGAGACTAGAAAATATCAGAGTGCATGGCATGACTTTTGATGTGGTTTTGTATAAATAACATATATATGTGCATGTGTGCTCCGTCAAAACAGAAAATCATTTTCTTTCTAGGAGTTGCAGCCAAAAGATGTCTGAAAGCCACAGCACTAACTGTGGGTTTCCGGAGAGCAGGGATCAAGTCAGGTTTGCCTCTGTGTCCCCAGCACTTAGCACAGAGCCTGGCACATAGTAGGTATTCAGTAAACACTTAGTGAAGTGAACTGAAAATCTAGGACCAGAACAGTGTGTTTACTAGGCCACTCCAGGTGCCCGAGATTCAACTACAAATCCCCATGTTCAGCCACAACTTCTGAGGACCCCATTCAGTCACAGGACCCACCCAGCAGCATGGTGGCCACCCAGTAGGGATTCCAAAATTGAGGTGGTTGCATGTGAGTGGAAAAGAACAATATGGCTTAGTCCCTGCTTACCCAGGACCCAACTCTCAAGACTCCACTTTCATCTTCTACAAAATGAGAGCAATGATGTCAGCACTGCCCACCCCATAAGGAGAGAACACGGTGAGGAAAGGCCCAGCGTTCACCTGGTCCTGCTCTTCATGCTGAGTTTGCTGAGAATGAACACACACAAGCACACACACACGTACATGCATGCACACACACACATGTACATGCAAATATACTCACAGACACATAGACACGCTACTCTTCATTTCACAGCTGGGGACGTGGAGGCCCAGTGGGGGCAAGTGACGCGCTCAAGGTCACACAGCACGTTAGTGGCAGAGCTGGGACTAGAACCAAGTCTCTTGGTTCCTAGACCAAGAGTGAAGAGAAGACAAATGATACATTAAACAGAAAGGTGCGTGGTCCCTTTCCAGAGTGAGAGGTGGTGTCATGCCCAGCTCCAGGATCTGCAGAGCTAAGAGGCACAGTGGCCGACATGCCTGTCTCCTCCTGCGCTGACTCTGGGTTCTGGCCCACCCCCAGCCACCAGTCCCCCAGGGCCACCTGTGCCAGGAGACCACACTGTCCTGCTTTGCAGAGCCTACGGGAGCCAATGTCATTGGAAAGCATGGGCTTGGAGGCAGACAGACCGGCTGTAACTCAGTCCCAACAATCCTGGCCCGTCTTCTTAACCCCTCAGAGCCCTGGTTCCTCATCTGGTAACCCCTGTTACTGCTCTCCACTTCATGGTTCCTGGGAAGATTAAATGAGACAAGGTAAGTTAAGTACCTGGTAAGTGCGTGTAAACATTAGTTGTTTCCCTTCTCTTTCTCCCTTGAAACCCTTTATTTCATCCTCAGAGATTTCTTCCAAGTAAAAACAAAACACTTCTGACCATATCTTCCTCTGCTCTAACACCTTCAAATGGCCCTACACTAGGAGAATCAAGTGCAAACTCCCCAGCCCAACTCTCAAAATCCTTCACGGATGGGACCTTTTTCTTTACCTCTTTTAGCCCTTTGTCCATCGACAGGATGGACGTCACCTGTTGCCTGGGATCACTGAGTTTGCTGAGAATGAACATGCACACACACATAAGCACACACTTCTACACATATACATGCATGCACACACACACACACACACACACACACACACACACACACAGGGCACTCTCCCCTCGGACTTATCTTCCCCACATCCCCCTTTCAAAACTCCAATTCCAAAAGCCTTCTCAGACCCACGCAGTTGGAATTAGTCTGCCTGTACGAATTTGGTTCCAGAACCAAATGCACTTCAGCACACTGTGTAATCGCTCCTGTGTGCCTGTCTTTCCCAAGAGATGGTGAGTGCCTGGGAGGCAAGACACGGATCCCGGGTGCCTGGGTAGGGCAAGGCCCTGGCTCACGGGGACCTCACAGACGACTGGAGCAGGGCATTCCCTGCGCAGGTCGCAGCCCATGTGCTGACACAGCTGCACTCGTGGCCTGTTAAAATCATTCAAGCCGCAGCCTGGAAGACTCGCACAGTTGCCCACGGCATCCAGCAGGCGGTGTGAACCTGGATCCGGGGCAGCCACCTGCTTTTAAGGGAGTGCGGCACGGCAGAAAGACCAGCAGGCCAGGCAGCCAGAGACCCTGAGCCGAGCCTTGCCCTCTACTGGAGTCACGGTAAAACTCTGAAATCTATAAATAAGACTAAAAATAAGGCTAAATACCTGTCTGAGAAGGAACTAGGACAACTGGAGAGCTTTTTCAAGCTACATACATCCTGCCCAAGATTCTTAACCCTCCTCCCCTGATAAACGCATATCAGAATCTGGGGAGGTAGAGGAGAGGCATGCGTGTTATTCAGAAAAGGCTCCTGTGATAATTCTGATTAGTCATGTCCTCAACAGCACCCCAGTTTTACCCGTCATTACACTATTCACCACCACAGCGCAAGCTGCAGAAGCGCTCCTTGGGCGATCTAAGCCAGGATACAATGCCTAACCAACCTGAGCTGAACCAGTCCGAGGCAGGACACAGTGCGCTCCAGTGAGAGCTGAGGGCAGTGGACACACGATGCTTCCACCACCAGTGGAGAGAAGGGCTCCTTGCACAGGGCTGCGAGGAGGAGGGATTGAGTCCTGCATGTCAACCACCCCGCAGGTCTGGCCCACAGTAGGGGCTCTATAAATGGCAGCCACCCCCACCCTCCTCCTCTGGTGAAGTTGATGTCTTCCATCAGGCAGTAAGCATCTAGGACGGAGGGCTATGCGACTTCCTTCTGCTTCTCTGAGCCTGAGCCACAGCCCCTGGCTCAGGAATGAACCCATCGCAAAGGCTTGAAAACCCTTCCCCATTCCACAAACATCTACTGTGTGGTTGCCCTGCACCAGGCCCCCAGGTTAGGGGATACAGAGAAGAGCAAGACCTGCCTGCACCTTTCAACAGGCTCCCAGTCCAGGGGAATGACTGATTCTCTGTCCACTCTGATTAGGAAGGTGTGCATTAGTCCTGTCTCCTGGGTGCCTGAGACCCTCAGGCCACACCACAGATTCCTCAGGGAATTCCTGGCTGTTTGGGGCCAGAGTTAGGCAGAGAGCATCTGTGAATGACCAAACAGTGCATTCCGAGCAGGCCTGGGAGCCCTGGGAAGTGGAAGGATGGTTTCACTGGCTCCCCTGAACTTGAAGTTAGCCATTGCTCCTGCTTCAGCCAAGAAGGCCTGCAGTGGCACCCATGACACCTCACCTCTCTCCTCTCAGAGGCCCCACTGCAAAGCCCATCTCCTGTACGCAGCACCCCCCACCATCCCAACTTCTGGGCATCCAGTGCCTGGTAAACAGAACTCTGTGGGGGGCCAGCCCCCACCCCACCCGGCTCCCACACACAGAAGCTTTGTCTGAGCTGCTGATGCATAATACATGGGCGCAGGCCCGGACCAGCCTCGGGCCCATCTTGGACAACAGGCTCGTCACTAAGAGGCTGTGAGGGGCACAGCCAGGACACAATGCGCTCCAGTCAGAGCTAAGGGCAGTGGATAAAAGGCCCACTGGGGCCCTGGAACCAGCCCCTCCTCCAGTGCACACTGCAGGGTGGAGAGGAAGGCAGTCCCCAGAAAGCCCCAGGGAGGGTGTGTTTGTGTGTGTCCTGAAATCCTCCCGGCCACTTTCCAGTGCAGCCTCCAGCCACATCCTCCACTCACAGACTTAGCTCCTTCTCCCTTGTGTCCCATGGAGAGTCATCCAGGACCCCTCCTTGTCTCGGTCCTCGTGTTGCTTCTTTAAAAGAGTCTCCCGAGCAGGGGATGCCACCTATCAGTGTCTAGTATGCTCCTTGGGGTCCTGGGCTCCTTATCTTGGCTGGCCCAGAGGCCCCTCGCCTACCCAGGCCCACATGTCAGTGGGAAAACAACGTGGGGATAACGGAGAATAAGAGAGAGGCATTATGAATCACCCACGACATACTTCTATGGCTATGCACAATCTTATGTGATAAAACAGCACCCTTTCTCTTGCAGGATATCTAAGTAGATAAATCCACGAGCAACCCACGTCAATATAAGCAGAATTGGGGAACTGCACGTACAGCTGCTTTAGCAATAGGGGTCTGGGAGACTCGTTTTTGAACCACTATGCAAACACATCAAAGACATGTTCAGAAGTTCTTGCTGGCACAGAGACGCTTGTCCTGGAGCCCACTCCCAGAGATTCTGATTCAGGACGTCTGGGTGAGAGCCCAGGAATCTGCATTTGAACAGGCACCTAAGAGATTCTAATGCAGGTGGTCCACAGAGGACACTTTAAGACACATGGCTAAGGAGAAATTATAGGTTTCAAACATGCAAATAAGTACCACACACTGGTGGTTCACTAAACAACCCACAACAAACTAAATCAATAATGATGGAGCTAAACTTACAGCAATTTATAATTAAAAAGCAAGGATAGCAGCAACTGGACATTAGAGCCAACTCAAGATGACAATGAGGGCAAAGTGTCCTTACTGATAATTTCAGGAGTTCCAGCTATCAATATAGGTGCACGCAGTAGGAGCTTTGCCAAGGACTGCAAAGGCACTAGCCACCTTCATAGAATACCGATTCCAAGGCCCAAATAAACTCTAGGGATATACTAATTTGGGTTTACAAATACCAAGCTTTGATAATCCTTGTTTGATACAGGAGGATATTTGTAAGCAGCTTTCGGTTGTATATTAAAAGAAAATCTATGGAATTGTGCTTCATTGGCTCTTAAACATCCAAGGAAGGGCTTGCAATTCTGAATCTGTTCTCAACCCTTCAGGGAGAGCCTTGCCAACCACCAGTGGACTGAAGACTGGCTCTTCAAGACTTGCTACAGAGAGAGAAAGGAGGGAAGGCATGTGAGGGTTGAGAAGGGGAAGGATCAATCTATTTTGATAAATCTCAATTTGGTAAGCCATTTTAATAAGCTGAAGCTGCCATCATGCAGCTATTTTGAGCCTTGAAGTTCTAGGCTTTAAGATCTATTTTTTGCAGAGATTGCTCATTTTCCCCCAGATTCTGTCCTCCTGTTCTCATAGGAAGAGTCTCAGTTTTTAGCAGGGAAAAAGACTACATTTCCCAGCTACCTTTGCAACTGAGTGTGTGGTCATGTGAGGAACTTCTGGCCAATAGGATGTGAACAGTAGTTATCATGTGGCAGCTCCAGGTCATCTCCTGTGAAGGAAGGGGGAGCCCTCCTCTTCTCTTCCCCCATCTGGCAGGTAGAAACACAGACATGCAGGTGAGCCATTTTAGATGACAGAGCAACAAGACAGAAGGAACCTGGGCCGCTAACCACTTTGAAAAGAAGAGCCACCTTAACAGCCTGGACACTTACATCTAGACTGTGATGTGAGAGAAAAATAAACTTCAATTTTGTTTATGCCACTTTGGGTCTTTATTAGAGCAGCCCAAACCACGCCCTAACCAAAGCACTGTTTCTAACTCCCATTTCTCACTCTTTCATGACCCTGGGGGATCGGGGGAAGGGGTCTGACCTCTGATTTTGAGAGGCCAGTTAAGATAAAGCACACAAGCTAAGACTAAAGGCTTCCAGCACCTGCCTCTTCTGGAACTCCTGGGGAAGAGGAGAAAGTAGCAGGTTTCTCTGAAGGGTCATCAGGAGTTTTGGTGAAGTCAGGGAAGGGAGTCCCATATCATGCTAAACCTGGCCATACCAATTCCCTGTGCAATGCCAGGGCTAGTTAACGGCTCTGACGTTCTACCTGGGTAAGGGATGCCAAGAAAGTTCTTCCAGGCCCCAAGGAACAAACTGGTCCAGGTCCCAAAACACCAGGAGTGAGATGGCTAGGATCACTTATAAACCAGCTACTGCCACCTGTCTCTCGTCAAATGCTGGAAACCCCCAAGCTATAGATCTGCAGAGCTAGAAGAATCCTGAACATCATCTATTCCCACTCTCTCACTTACAGAGGAGAAAACCCAGGTGTGAGGAGGGGAAGTCATGTGTTCAAGCTCAGTTGGAGAGCAAGTTAGCAGCAGGCCGAGGCTTGAACCCAGGTCTCCTGCCCCCACTCAGTTCAGTGCTCGTTCTAGACTTTGTGCCCCAATCTGACTGCTGGAAGAGCCCAGCTCCCAGGAACTCAGGGGCATGCAAAATCTTACCAAACAACCTCCACCCCCCCGACCCCCCCAGCAGCTCCCCTGCCCACCCCAGACCTCAGAGCACTCACTTCTACATCACCCATCCTAGTATTTGAGGGCTCCCCTGCAGCACTGGCATGTCTCATTCTCCTTGTCTCTCCCATTCTCTCCCTCTGTCTCTCTCTCTCTCTCTCTCACACACACACACACACACACACACCCTGATAAATAAATGGAGTTACTCACTGCTGATTTGTCCTTATGATCATCATTTCAAAGTCTATGCACAAAGAACTCCATGGAAAATAAGAACTTGTAAGTGTAATGCCTATCTTTAGTCCTCTATAATCACTTTGGTCCTTGTCAACATTACAAGTGTCTGCATCAAGCACCTTTAAGACTTTCATTCATTTTTTCTCATCATACCTATTCCTGGGAATTCACCCCAATAAACACTGAGCAAGTGGACACATTTCAAGTATCGAGATATTTCTTTTTTGTGTGTGTGAGGAAGATCAGCCCTGAGCTAACATCCATGCCAATCCTTCTCTTTTTGCCGAGGAAGACTGGCCCTGAGCTAACATCCGTGCCCATCTTCCTCCACTTTATGTGGGACGTCGCCACAGCATGGCCTGACGGTGCGTCAGTGCGTGCCCGGGATCCGAACCTGGGCCGCCAGCAGCGGAGCACGCGCACTTAACCGCTATGCCACGGGGCCGGCTCCTGGGATGTTTCTTAAAAGTAGAAAGTTGGACCCCCCTAAAGGTCCAATAATAAGAGGCTGATAAAATCAATATGTTTATGTTCGTATGATAGACTATTATACAAGCATAAAAATCATGCTTTTGAAGCATATACCATATTTCATCAAACAGAATTTAATCAACCGTAGGACTGACCATTATGTTATGTTCTTCTAAGAAAGAAAAACATGTAATTAACTACGACATGCTATCAATTGAAGATATATTCCAATTTCAGAGATCACAAAAATGTGAAATATTGTAATTAATGAAATATAGTATAAATAATACCATGGGGAAATGCTCCTGATACAATGTTATAATATTAAATGCAAAAGGTAAGATATACTCATATTAGGAAAAAACAAGTGAAAGGAAAAGCAGCAAAATGCAAAGGGTGGTCTCTTGGAAGGGGAGGATAAAGAGTGCGAGTTTATTTCCATCTTTACATTGTTCTGATTTTCCAAATTTCCAGAACGAATGTATACCATTTTAGAATCTGAAAAATATTTTATTTTAAAAATAAGTATAAAAACGAATACAGTGGACAAGTAAAATCATGGTGAGCATGCGCACATCCACACGGAGAGCAGGTGCACACGAGCCACGTGTGCTCGGTGGCTGGGGTACGTTCCCTCCTGCTGAAGAAGTGCAGTTGGCTTAGCTAAGCTGTTTTTCAGTACACGGAACGTTTCCCAATCTTTTGCTAACACAAACAAAGCTTTGTGCAAGGTGCTTCTTTTATCCTCCCTCTTGGGTTATGTCCTTGGCCACTTCCAGGGTGTGGAACGGAAGGTGCGACCTGACATCTCTGGGTGTTAGTTGTTGTCTTTGTGATTTGGAGTCAAGGGACAGGGTGGTGTCTAAGGTCCATTTTCACTCTGATCCTCCGTTTCTATACGTGAACATTCTGGACTGGCCAGATGCCATGCTGCCTCCCAAACTCGCCTCACAGAAGCTGAAATTCAACTGGGGAGCAGAGTATTGTACTCTGCAAGGTGATAAGCCAATTTAATAAGTGAAATGAAAACATCAGTTCCTCGAGAGATGAGACCCTGGGAGATATGTACCCTCAGGTGTAAAGGTGGACATAGGATCTAGTCTGAGACCAGGTTTCCACAGGCAGAACTTAAAGGTATGGGGGGAGGGGGAAGGGAAGGTTGGGAGAGTAGGAGGGGATGTATGGGGGAGGGGAAGTGAGGGAAAATGCAGAAGGACATGACACCAAAGGGAAGGGCACAAAAGAGGAGACCTGGGGAATGAGAGACAACCTTCTCTAGGGAAAGCAGCAAGCGAGAGTCAACACCTGCCTCCCTGCAGGGCCAGGGAAATGACGGGTCTCTACCATCTTTGAACCCCATGCCAAACTCCCTAGAGGTATTTGTTTTTTTCGTTTTGTTTTATTTTGTTTTTTTGTGAGGAGGACTAGCCCTGAGCTAACATCCAATGCCAATCCTCCCCTTTTTGCTTGAGGACGATTGGCCCTGGGCTAACATCCGTGCCCAATCTCCTCTACTTTATGTGGGACGCAGCCACAGCGTGGCTTAGCAAGCGGTGCGTCGGTGCACACCTGGGATCCGAACCTGCAAACCCCGGGCCGCCGAAGCGGAGCGCACACACTTAACCACTGCGCCACAGGGCCAGCCCCGAGGTATTTGTATCAGTAGGAAAAAAGGGGGGTGGTGAGCAGAAGGGTGTGAAGATGCGGGCTTCTCATAAAGGGTTCACATCCCCATCATGCTGTCCCCCGGTCAGGCCCATGCCCAGCAGCCCCAAGGGACCAGCCAACATGTCAGGAATGGTCAAAACCTTGGACTAGGACCAGGAGACTAAGGTTTGAATCGCGACTCTTTCAAGTAACCTTTGGTACGTCATGTGCCCTCCAGTGCTAGGTTCAGGAAACATAAAACGGAGGCATAAACTAAGTCATCTTTAAGGTCCCTCCTGATTTGGACATCTTATGGTTCCAGAATAGACAACTCAGTCAAGTCATTTGTTTAAAAATTTTTTATTTGATTTTAAAAATAATGTATATATTTAAGGTGTACAACATGATGATTTGATATACATATACATAGCGAAATTATTATTACAGTCAAGCTAATTAACACATCCACCTCCTCACCTTTTGTGTGTGTGTGGTGAGAGCACCTGAAACCCACTCTCAGCAAACTTCCAAAATGCAATACAGTGTCATTAACTGTCGTCATCATGCTGCACATTAGATCTCTAGACTTGTCCTACATAACTGCAACTTTGCACCCTTTGACCAACATCTCCCCATTTCCCCACCTCCTCACCCTTGGTAACTACCATAATGCTCTCTGCTTCTATGTATTCGGCTTTTTAAGATTCTACATATAAGTGACATTATGAGGTTTTTTTCTTTCTCCATCTGGTGCATTTCACTGACCATAATGTCCTCTGGTTTCATCTATGTTGTTGCAAATGGCAGGATCTCCTTTTTTTTAAGGCTGAATAATATCCCATTTTCTCTATACACCACATTTTCTTTATCCATTTATCCTTCAATGGACACTAAGGTTGTTTCCATACCTTGGGTATTGTGAATAACCCTGCAATGAACCTGGTGGCACAGCTATCTCTTCAAGGTACTGATTTCATTTCCTTTGGATAAATACCCTGAAGAGGAATTGCTGGATCATATGGTGGTTCTATTTTTAATTTTTTGAGGAACCTCCATACAGTTTTCCATAGTGGTTGTACCAATTTACAGTCCCACCAACAGTGCCCGAGGGTTCCTTGTTCTCCACATCTTCACCAACACTTGTTATCTCATCTTTTTGTTAACAGCCATCCTAACAGGTGTGAGGTGATATCTCATGTGGTTTTGATTTGCGTTTCCCTGAGGATTAGTGATGGTGAGCATCTTTTCATGTGCCTGTTGGCCATTTGTATATCTTCTTTGGACAACGTCTAGCAGATTCTTTGCCCATTTTTTAATTGGATTTTTTTTTTTTTTGCTATTGAGTTGAATGAGTTCCTTTGATATTTTGAATACTAACCCCTTATTGGATATATGGTTTGCAAATATTTTCTCCAAATCCATAGATTGCCTTTTCATTTTCTTGATGGTTTCCTTTGCTGTGCAGAACTTCTTTGTTTGATGCAGTCTCACTTGTTTATTTTTGCTTTTGTTGCCTGAGCTTTTGATGTCATATCCAAAACACTATTGCCAAGGCCAATGTCAAGGAGCTTTTCCCCTATGTTTTCTTCTAAGAGTTTTATGGTTTCATGTCTTACATTTAAGTCCTTAATCCATTTTGCATTGTTTTTGTGTATGCTGTAAGATAAGGGTCTAATTTCATTCTTTTGCATGTGGATATCCAGTTTTCCCAATGCCATTTATTGAAGAGACTATCCTTTCCCCACTGTGTATTCTTGGCACCCTTGTAGAAAATCAGTTAACCATATTTTCTTGGGTTTATTTCTGAGCTCAAGTCACTCATTTTATTCATCAAACAATTATTGAACATATTATCTGTGCAAGGCACAGCATTAGGACCACAGGAGCTGCAAAGAAGAATGGGAGGAGGGAACCACATTTACAAAACATACTCGTCAGGCGCTGAGCTACCCTACCATTAGTGACAATCCTAGGAGGCAGGTATTATTTTCCCCCATTATACAGACAACAAAACTGAGGCTCAGACCTGTCAGAGTGTCTGCCCAAGGTCAAAATGGTAAGTGGTCGAGTTGAGAGCCGAACCCAACTTAACCCACTATGTCTCATCTTTCCGCTAAGAAAAAAACCACTGTTTTTGCCTTCAAAGAACTCACAATCCCATAAGTGTCTGAGTTAGACAACTAACTGCGATGCTGAGTGGGAGGCAGAACAATTCCTGATTGACCCCGACAGAGAAATGGGGAAGGCGTCCAGGAAAAGCTGGCATGGGAGTCTGCTTGAAGCTTGACTCAGGTTCCAGATTGGGAGTGCAGAACCAAGGGCAGGGGTGGGGAGGAACGGCACTGGCATTTTGGGTAGAGGAAACAGCACAAAGGCATGAATGGAGAAAGGGTCAAGTTCACGGGCCAGGAAACAGCAAGGAGTCTGTTGTTGCTAAAACAAGAGGGTCTGGAGATCCGTGCGGGAGACAAGCCTGGGAAGATGGGCGAGTCCAGGCGGTAAGGGGTCTTGGGTGTCAAATCAAGCATAGGCGGTGAAGAGGCGCACCCAGGATGTAAGCCAGCCCCCAGCCCTTCCTCCACCGGGTCACGAGGAAAACGCAGAACTTCAGGGCACAGTGGCTCACTGCCTGCTTCGTAAACCAGGCACTGGGGCCCCGTGCCATCCTGTGGAGCCCTAGCTCCATTCTAGGCTGCATCCACCCACATTTACTGAGGACTGCTGGTGCTGGGGCCAGAGGACTGCAGGCTCCCTGAGGACAGGGCCCATTTCTCACAGATCTTCAATGCCCAGCTCCTAGGGGGGGCTCAATAAATAGTCACCCAGTTAATTGTGAATAACAAATGCAATCATCACCACATCCATTTTCTCTCCGTGCCTGAGTCTGTGGCCAGGTTTCTATCAAGAAAACTGGGGGGTGGAGAGGAGAGGCTGGTTGCACAATGACAGGGTCATTGTGCTAGCCCAGGTGATGGGCTAGCTGGCCATCTGGATGATTCATGTAGATTCCAGGTCAAGCCAGTGTACTGAACGAGACTTCTGCGCTCTCCTCCATCCCATTCCATCTTGTCTATCATCATAGCCGTGACAAGGCCCAAAAGGCCCGTCCGCATGGGTGTGCGGTAAAAATCGGCTCTTAAATCCCATGTCCTCGCCTGCTGAGCTCAGCTCACCCCTGGGCAGCCAGAGCAGCATCCTTCCACTGGTAGCCTTTATGCCTCTCGTAAGTCACAGGAGGCTCTGGGAAAAGAACAGGAGCAAGAAAGCAAGGGCCAGGAGAACAGCTTGGGCCTGGCGCAGGAAGGAGCCTGAGGCCAGCAGCAGAGAGAAGATGGAGACCCCAGTTACCCCACTACCGACTCCAAGGAACCTTCCACAAAGACACCTCAGCAAACGCCCACTGAGCACCTCCCGTGTCAGGGGGCCACCTGCCACCGTGCAGGAGGCAAGGCCCGGCCTGGAGTTCTGAGACTTCCCTTCCTTTTCCTCTCCATTGACCCTACTCTGGTTCAGGCCCTCACTACCTCACGCCTAGATGCTTGAAGTGGGCCATAAACTGACCCCCTGTGCAAAGCTCATACACCGAAGGCCCTCTCCTTTGTTTGTTTGTTTGTTTGTTTTGGCGAGGAAGATCAGCCCTGAGCTAACATCCAATGCCAATCCGCCTCTTTTTTTTTTTTTTTGCTGAGAAAGACTGGCCCTGGGCTAACATCCATGCCCATCTTCCTCTACTTTATACGGGACGCCGCCACAGCATGGCTTAACAAGCAGTGTGTCGGTGAACGCCCGGGATCCAAACCGGCAGACCCCGGGGCCACTGCAGCAGAGCGCGCGCACTTAACCACTTGTGCCACCAGGCCGGCCCCACAAGGCCCTCTCCTTTGATACAGACCCCATGGGAGAAGGAGGGAAGACCGCTCCTAACGGCCTGGTGTGACCCAGTTCACCAGATCCTCTTCCCTCTTCCAGAAAAGACTTGAGACGGGGAACGCTGGAGGATGAGGACTAATTCTCTTGGCAAATAAGCCCCTGCAGGGCAGCTGCACTCCTGGTCCCGACAAGGCCCATGCTCACGTTGTTCCCATCCCCAGTAGCTCCTTTCCCTCTCCCTGCCCCACCTGCTGGTCCACACCGCAGCCATCCCCAGAGGCCCAGGTCAAGGCTGCTCCTCCACGAACCCTGTCCTGCGTCCCCTGCACTGTGCCACATCCTGGGGCCCCGGGCACTTCCGGCCGGGCATGGCGGCCAGTGCAAGTCGGCTCCTCTCTGCTGCCCAGTGAGGACAGGTCTGAGCTTGATTCTCTCTCTCTGCGCCTGGCACTGAGTAGAGTTTTAGTAAATACTTGTTGGATTTTAGTAAATACTTGTCACAATACTTGTTGAACAGGTGAATGGAGGGCTGGAATAGCAGACACTGCGGGAGGCAGGTGACGATGACAAAGAAAATGACAATGAAGAATTCCAAGTTCCCTCCTGGAGCCCCATCACTCCAGCTATGGGGAGCCTGAGAAAGGGCACTGGGGAGTCTGGCAGGGAGGAGCAGGGAACAATGCCTTGAGGCTCCAACCACTCAAGATTCAGGAATTCTGGTTCCTGGGGGCATAACCTCCCTAGGGGAGGAGGAACTGGGAAGAAGAGGGGAGTATGTTCCCTGACACTGGGTTCTTCCATTTCTGCAACAAATCCTTTCACTGCACAAAGAGCCAAATCCTTGAAAAATAGAAATGTCCCCCCAACACACACACACACACACACACACACACACACACACACACACATACACACACACGAAGGTGGAGAGAGCTGGGCTCCCCGCCAGCCAGCGGGTCAGCCTACACGGATTGGCCTGGCCAGGGGAGTTATCCTCAAGGCTGCAGCCCTGAGGGGACCAGAGTGTGGGGAGGGAGAAACTGCCTTGCTGGCCCTTTTCCCAGGAGGCCTGGAAACCGTAACCACCACTCCTCGGGTCTGGCCATGGCGGCCAGCCATAAGAGGCCAAACCTTGATCACTCCACCCTGGGTACTGCCCAGCTGGTGTCAGAGGAAGACAGCCTCTGACTTCCGGCTCTGGGCCTGCAGTGGTCCTGGTCAGGCCCCAGGTCTGGTTTTGGTTGCCCAGGTCCAAGGGAAAGGAAATGCTTGCCCAGAGGTAGGTCACAGGAAAAGCATAAGTCCTCTCCCAAGGGCGGTATTTCAGTCTACAAAGCCCTCCACAAAGTCGTAGGCCAGTGGCCCCAGCTGAGCCCAGGGGCAGCAGCTGGGCACTAGGATCCCTCACTCCCGAGCCCCTGCTTCATGAGGTGCTATGCCCAAGGGCACCTGGTCATACTGTGTGACTCTGAGACTAGGTCAGAAGAGGTCGTGCATCTTCTGCCTTGTTTGCTGGAACACTTGCTCCTGGATCCCCGAGTCATCAGGTAAGAAATCTGACTACTCTGAGGCTGCCAGGCCATGAGGAAGCCCAAGCCACATGGAGACGTCACGTGTAGATGCTCCAGTTGACGGTCCCAGCTGGGGTCAGCCTTTGAGTCATCCCAGCCCAGGCACCAGACATGAGAGTGATGGACATTCCAGATGACTCCAGCCTCTCGGATGTTCAAGTCACCCCTAGGCATTTGTGTTTTCCTAGCTGACACTCCAGACGTACAACAGAGACAAGCTACCCGCTGTGCGCCCTGTCTGAATGCCTGACCCACAGAATCCATGGGGCCCCTAGCTAACCCCTCCACCTGCTCTAGAAGCCCAATATCTGTCTCCACCCTGGTGAGCCAGGGAGAAAGCCAGGAGAGACCTGAGACTTTTGGGGAAAGCTCTTTCCTGGAGTGCCCTCCAGCTTGGGATGCCCTTTCTGTGGCTCCAAATCAATCTGCAGTTAATGGAGGATGTGCTGAGCACTTACAAAGTGCCTGGCCCCTGCCAGGAGTTCCAGGGGATGCTGAAAATGTCTTCCATGCCCACCCCTCTGCACTCAAGAAACTTACCCTCTATCTGGAGCCGTCAGAGGCTAACCAGAGATATCAGGGGAGATGTAACTCTGTCTTCAGTTATGCTCCGGATTTTTCCGTGTCTGTCCCAGTGTGAAATATTCTGCCCCACTGTATCCACCAGCTATCAAAACATCCCCGTCATCTCAATGTTCCCATAGACAAATTGCATTTTCTACATGACCTCTTCTACCCAGAAGCAGCTCAAAAATCTTGCAGACCATACGCTAGAATTTGGGATATGGAAAATGTTTACTTTAAGGAGAACTACTGACCCACAACAGTTCTGTTCAGTGCAACAGAATGGACGCTTACAGCCTGCTGCCTGCGTGTAAGGCACTGTGCTGGGCACTTTGGGGCCCATCGATGCTGTTTTTGATTCAGGAATCCCAGAGCTGGAAGGACCCCATCCACACTGCTAAATCCTGAGGCCAAGGCTTCCTCATGCTTGCCCTCTGGACGGCAGTTGGTGCAGATGACCACTCCCTCCTCCTTGATCTTCCCTTGGCCACACTTGCTCAGTCACCTCTGAAGGCTCTTTCCCTCTTCAGTCTCAGCCACGGAGGGCTCCAGGCTCAAACCCCCCTCTGCTCTTTCATTCAACCCAACCCCTCCCTCCCATCGGAATTACCTGGGGAGCTCTGAATACATGCTGATGCCAATCCCACCCCGGAGATTCTGATTTACTTGCCTGGAGGGATCCAGGGGACTGTAACAGTACCCATGGATGAGACCCACTGCCCCACTCTTCCCTGCCTGAGGTCTTCCACACTCAGGGATCTAAGCACCATCTACAAGCTGATGGCTCTAAATTTCTACCCAGGCCTGAGCCTCTTTCCTGAGCTTCAGACCCATCCATTTGGATTCTCCCAGACACCCCTGACCTAATGTGTCAGGGACTACAGATCTCCCCACTCCAATCTGCTCCTCCTCCACCACCATGACTCCCAGGAAACAGGACCCTCATCCACTCCGCTGCTCCTCCCACAAACCTGAGAGCCCTCTGTAAATCCCCCTTTCTTTCTCCCCCAGCCCACCCTAGATCCTGTCAAGTCTCCCCTCACTCTTCAGTCTCAGAACATCTGTATTATCCAAAGAATTTTTACACAGTTAATCATGATGTGCATAAAACTTGCACCCGCCTCTCTCACTTAGCACGCACATGTTTCCACATTGCCATATCATTTTGGTATTATAATTTTTAACGGCTGCAGAGTGTTCCATTGAATGAATGCTGCCTAATTTACTTAGCCAACCCCATATTGTTAGACCTTTATTTTGCTTCCAATTTTTAGCTGTTATAAATAATGCCGTGATGAGCATCATGATGCATAGAGCCTTTTCCCGCCTTCGGATTATTTCCTTTGGATAGATTCCCAGAAGTGGGATTACTAGGTCACAGGATATGGATATTTTTATGGCTTGTGATGCATGCTGCCAAATTGCGCTCCAAAAGGGTGATACTCTTTTGTTTGTATGTGTCTTTGATAATGGCTCATACAATGCTCGAATATGACTCCACGGGACCCAGGAGAGTCCTGGCAGCTGGGAGGTTGGAGTTTTTCTCTTTTTTAAAAAGACTTCTTAAAAGTTTGCTTAATTTTATCTTAATTAACAAAGTAATAAATGCATAATATAGAAAGGCAAACACAGAAATGTATAAGCGAATAAAACAAAAGCCCTTATAATGCCACCTTTCCATAGGTTCTCAGAGACATGATTTCTGACTGTCAAAATGCTAGCTAGGGTGAAGACCTCGGCTGAATTAACACAGAAGTGAGGCTATTGCTTTAAATCACGGCTTATACATAGAGAGAACCCTAGCCTTTCTGGAGTAGTCCTCCGGGAAGAACAGGCACATATTCTAGTCATGGTTGAGATCAAATCATCCATTTTTTCCCCCAAAAAATCACTTTCTAAACTCCTGTTGTGAAATCCCGCTTAGGACTGGCTAGGGCTATCTTCAGGGAGCGCATATCTTTATTAACAGGGTTCCTCTCTTTAGCCATAATCCAGAGTCATTCAGACACAACCTGGGTCCTTTCAAGGCCAGGAAGATGGTCGGGGGCGGGGTGGGGGGGCGGGGGGCTGGCCATGAAGCGCAAAACTGATTTCCTGACCTTGGAAGCTGGTCCTGAAAGCTGCTCTCAAGGAGGTCCCAAAACACCCTCAACAGTGGCCGGAGCCCCTGGAATATGTGTTGAGAGAAGGGGGCACCCAGAGTGACGACACTGACAGGAAACCAGTAAGCATGAAGAAGGATGATGCAGCTCAGGTTTATTGAGGACCTACTATGCGCCAGGCTCTGTGCTAAGCGCTTTCCACATGTAAAATAAATGTAATGCTCACAATGCCACTTGTACAACAAGGAGTTAGAATGGTAACTATTATTATCATCACCTACAGATGAGGAAACCGAGGGTTTAAAACTTGTCCAGAACCTCACAGCTAGAGGATGGAAAGGGCCAGGATTTGGACCCCGGCAGTCTGACTCCACAGCCTGGGTTCTTATTCTGAATGTCTTGGGTGCACACATCCTAGTGTGAGCTCTGAAGGAGACCAGCCGCCCTTCTGAATTCTACAAGACGGCACTACCCACATGGTCTATCCACCTTACCTCCAGCTCAGATCCAGCGTCCCCATGTGCACTAGTCTGCTAGGGCTGCCACAACAGAAGGCCACAGACTGGATGGCTTAAACAACCTCACAGCTCTGGAGGCTGGAAGTCCAAGATCAAGGGGCCAGCAGGGGTGGTTTCTGGTGGGACCTCGCTTCCTGGCTTGCAGACGGCCACCTTCTCGCCGTGTCCTCACTCAGCCTTTCCTCTGTGTGCCGCGCACTCCTGACCTCTTCCTCTTCTCACAAAGGCATCAGTTCTACAGGATTAGGGCCCCACCCTTATGACCTGGTTTAACCATAATTACCTCCTTACAGGCCCTATCTCCAAATACAGTCACGTTGGGGGTTAAGGCTTCAACATATGAATTGGGGGGACGGGACCATCAGTTCATAACACCGCGTCAACCTAACTCTGCTCTGAGAAATGCAGAGTCCTGACATCTGCCAGATGACCCTGCCCTGTCCCCGCAGCTCCTCCTCCATGAAGGCTCTTCTGTCATCATGCCTCACATTAGCATTATCAACAGGCATGCTTTTTCTGACTAGATTAGGATTATTTGGAAGTTAACAGGCCAACTTTCACTCATCTGTGCATACCTTCCCCTTCATTCATTCAACTCATTCATTCATTTGTTCAGCCACTCAGCTGTCCAGCAACTAGTTTAGCAAGCACCTACGAGCAGCCAGGCACCATGTTAGCCCTGGGACTAACAGTGCACAAGACACAGTGACAATTCTGCATCCTAATGGCCAACCTGCCCACTTCTCTCCCCCTGGTGCGCTCCCTAACTCCAGGCCACCTGTCGTCTCTCACATCCTATCCTAACAGATCCTTGAAAAACCCACACCAGGCAGAGGGCTCTTCATCACCTTCCTGCTCAGGGGAAACAGATGGTGTTAATCCAACGGGGCAGCTGTTTTTAAGCATGGGATTGCAAAGCTGTGTATCCCCTCCCAGAAAACAAAATTACGCGTGTCCCAACAAGAGAAATAAATGTGTGCTTGCAAAATTCATATAAGCAGTCCCTTTGTGCCCGGGAAACAGGTTTGCTTCCATGAAATATTTCTATTAGAAAACAGAAAGGAATTGCCTCTTGCTGTTCTTGGAGAGGAAGAAGGTGGGTATTGCGTATCTCCCTGAACCTCCCTTCACTGAAGTAGAGAACTATAAAACTCACACCTACCATCCTCACCCCAGGGAGGGGAGGGCAATAAAAGGAGGATAAACTCCACTGCAGGCAAAACCATGGGACCCCCACCAACCAGAGCTATCAGAGCCCTGAGAACCACGGAGATGAGAGCTGCACTCTGTTTAACTTGGTACGTGATACGGATAGGAGTTAAAGACATATTATAAAGGGCAGTGAGAGTCTTCTTTGCTCGTCTCTCTCCTAGTGGCCTGAAATTTCCATATCAAGGTGAATTAAAACATTGAGGGAAAGTGTGTGTGTGTGTGTGTGGGTGCATAAAACCAGTAAACAGTTCCCTCCCCGACCCTCAGGATAAAGTCCATGGTCCCTACACATTGGATAACAACAGTCCTCCTTGGCCTGGGCCCCACCACAGCACCTCTAGGCTCCCACTGTGCTCAATTTCTTTCCGTTCCTCAGAGCCTCTGTTTCTCTTTCCCAGGACTTGCACATGCCGCTGTTTGCTCTACCTCGGTCACTCTTCCCAAGTGTCCACTTGGCCAAATCCTCCTCCTCCTTCGGCCTCTGCTTCAGGGCCACTTCCTCAGGCAAGGCTTTCGACCCCTCTAGACTGCGTTAGCCGCTCCTCGTCCGGGCCCCCGCGCTCCCCCATCCCAGCATTCCTCACACAGTGGTGCAACAGGTGTGGGGTCGGACCCCGCGCTCCCCCATCCCAGCATTCCTCACACAGTGGTGCAACAGGTGTGGGGTCGGACCCCGCGCTCCCCCGCGCCGCGGCCCTTGACTGTCAGCTCCACGCGGGCCGCGACCTCTGCCGCCTCCACCACTTTCTCCTCAGTGCCTGCCTGAAGCCCAGGCACACGGCAGGGCTCCGGGGACATTGGCTCCATGAAGGCCCAGCATGAGGGCCCAGCGACAGGCGGGCCCCTCAGCCACTCGGTGCCTGCCCTCCCCCCAGCCCTGGAGGCGGGCCAGGGCAGTCTCTCATCCATCTCTGCATCTCCTGGCGCAGGGCTTGGCACACAGCGGGTGCTCAAGGAATGTTTGCTGCACTAAGGGGAGGGGGTGTGGAGGAAGGAGCAGAAAACTCAGCTTTCTGAACAGATCTTCAAATCTCTGCTTCTGTCTGTTAGCCATTCACACACCCATACACCTGCACACACCCCATCCCCCTCGATGGAGACACACACATCTCAGAGTGCCACTGCCTTAAAGGCCAGTGGGGAGGCGTCTGTCCCTTCTAATTAAAAGTCAGGCAGGCGGCCTCCTCCCCACTCATTCCTTTCTCTCCAGGTCATTTCTGGAAACTGAGAATCAGCAGGACAGCTGAGAAGGAGGTGTAGCGGATGTGGAGAAATTGCTGGGTTTTCATCTCTCCCTTCCAACCCTCCTCCCACACTACACGGTCTTCCTGTGGTGACCAGGCTGAGGGGATGAAGGGCCAGGGGCCTGGGGGCCTGGCAACCAGGAGGCTGGGGGCTGGGCCAGGGCTGTCCCCAGCTTACTGTTTTCATTTCCTCAAGACTTCTTTTCTTTTCCACTCCTCCCGCAAAGGCCCGGTTTTAGGGCATTCCCTTCTTCCTCAGGAGGGGAAGGCAAAGTGCCCGCCCCCTGGCCATCACCCATAGTCATGGGAGGCAGGAGGGTCTCTGAAGGCCCCAGGAGCCATGCCAATAGAGAAACTCCCCGGCCTGGGCCCTGAGGTGGGACTAAGGGCAGAGAGAGGCTGCTTAGCAAAGACCCCTTTCTCCTTCAGACTGAGCCCCATGGGGCCCCAGGTCTGGGGCTCCAGAGAGGAAGGCAGGGGGTACCTGTGTTGGAGGAGCTTGTCACCTGGTGCGAAGCACACATGGTGTGTACTTGGCAAAGTCCGCTCCTGGGCAGACTGT
This sequence comes from Diceros bicornis minor, assembly GCF_020826845.1. Lineage (NCBI taxonomy): Eukaryota > Metazoa > Chordata > Mammalia > Perissodactyla > Rhinocerotidae > Diceros > Diceros bicornis. The sequence goes on along the minus strand of NC_080744.1, from coordinate 62,450,647 downwards.
GGTGAAAAACATCCCTGAGGCACAAACCAAGCACAGTGGCAAAATGAAACTAGAAGAGAGACAAACATCCCAGAAAGGCTTCCTGGAGGTGGTGGCATTTGAGCCAGGTCTCCAAGGAGGAGTGCAACTTCCAGATTTTAGAAAGATTTGCAAAACAAACAGCACTTAAACCACTGGAATTTAGTGGTAGTGGTGTGTGTGTGTGTGTGTGTGTGTGTGTGTGTATGTATGTATTTTAGATGAAGGGGTGTTTGATTGATTGTTTGTGGAGGAAGGGAAACTCCCTGGCCAGCAATGAGGCTGTGGGATCATCTGTGAGTAGCTTTTATTCCTGCAGCACTGGGAGGAATTGTGGACTACACCATAGGGGTCTCTGCGGCTGCTTGCAGAGGCTGCCTCCATCCTCTCTCCTCAGCCCCACGTCCCCTCTCGATGGGGCCTCCACCAAGCAGTAGGGACAGCAGCCCCAGTCTGCGTGGAGGGGTGGGCGGGGGAACCCTGAGCCAGTCTCCAAGGACGCAGTCCATTAGGACACATCTTTCATTGCCATGGAGACTCCAGGCCCACAGAGCCTGGCTAACAGTCCCCAAATTCACTCAGGCCTCGAGCACAATTAGACAAGACGAATTTTTGAGTTGGAGCATAATGAGACCTGGACATCCGGAAAGCATATGGCAGCCTCCCAGGGGACAGCAGAGCCCCAGGAGAGCACACTGCTGTCACGAGGTCACCAGGCCACCACCTCTCTTGGGCGGGAGGTCTGGGAGGCACTAGGGAGCAATTCCCCTCCTTTAGAATTCTTCAAGGGCAGCACAGCCTCCGTCTGAGCGGCGTGGGGGATGGGAGAAGGGAAGAATAAGCTCCCTCTATCTGTCCCAGGCCCTGCTGGGGACAGGGTTAGGAGGCTTTATTCTGCACCCTCTGATGAATCTGCCAGCAAATGCATCTCACATGGCTCAAGCTATGCTGTACACACAGAACAGATTCTTCTGTCCGTGCAAAAACACGAATATGTCATTCAGAAATCTCTACTTGAACATCTACAGGGCCAGGCATAAGGGAACATGCCATGGGATCCGTGGCATCACACACTCCCTCCCACGCAGGGCACGGGGCTTGCCCTCTGGAAGGGGAGACAGGACACGTTCAGCTATAACCATCTCAACACAGCAGTGACATGAGAAGGATGGGGTTTGGCGTGAGGAGAGATCAGAGAAGGCTCCATGGAGGAGGTGGCATTTGGGCTGGGCCTTGAAAGCAGGGATCAGGAGGCCTTTTGAGTAGAGAGGGAGCAGAAAAACACAAATTGAGTTTGCAAGCATATCAGTATGGCTGGAGGGCAGGGCCTGGGCAGGGGCCAAGGAGGTAAATGGCCAGAGAGGGAAGGCTTTGAACGCCCAGCTAAGTGGCCTGGGCAGCGGGAAGCCAAAGAATACGTCCACCGAGGTGGCCAATGGGCTCCAGGAGTCCAGGCTGGTAGGACCCACCCCCCGAATCCCCTAATCCAGGGCAGCCCAGGCCCAGCTTGGCCTGAGCTCAGCGCAGGCTCGCAGCACGGCTGCCCCAGTTCCCACCCCACCAGTGTCCCTCAAGCAGCATCCCTCTTCCAGAATTTCTGGTCAGAACAGAAACTTTCTTCTGGCAAGGCTCCTGCACAAACCGCCAGGGTTCCAAACACAGCCCAGTTTACAGAGTAGCCCCTGGTGCCCAGCAAAGAGCCCAGCAAAGAGAGGGGAAGGGAGGGGGAGAGTCAAGGTTTGTGCAGAGTCCAAAGTAGGAAGGAAGGAGCTGGGGAGACAAGGCTGCTGCAGAGGGGACACCCTGGGCCTGGCGGCTGCAGGGGGCAACATTAGCAGGGCCTGGCCTCTCTAGGGCGCTACACTCCCCCTGGCTTCTCTAAGGCCCAGGCTTTCTTAGAAGGCAGGCCTACTCTCCCGAGGAAATTGGATTGCTGTCCTCGGATCCATTTTTTGTCCAGGAGGTTGCTTTTAGCAAAAGTCACTGACCCTGCGTGATAGAGGAGCAGAGACGGCGAAACTTTTTGTTCTCTCTCTCTCAGGCCAGGAACCCAGATCAGCTCCCCAGGAGCCAGGACACCCCGATGCTGGCCGGCTACCACCCCTCTTCTCCAGGGCCTGCGGAGCCCAAGGCTCCGAGCTTCAGCTTCTGTGGGATCTGATTTTCTGAAACCGAAAATGCTCTCAGAGCCAAGTCTATGGAACACGGCCGAGGGCCCGGCCGTGGGGGCGGGGCTAGGTCTGGAAAACAGGGCCACTGACCAGAGACGCCTTCTTCTAGCCCAGACTCGCCTCCACCGGCTTATCAACCTCCAGAACGGCACCCTGCGTCCTGTTTCCTCTCCAGCGCTGTTACCACCTGGCCAGCTCAGGCCTCTTGCCTGGACCACCACAAGGGCCCCTCACAAGTCTGCTGCCCCCAGGCCCGCTGAGAGCAATGCGTCTAACTGTGCCGGCCCCCGGGAGAGGGGCAGGGACGGCGCCACAGCCCCAACGGGACTTTAGCCCGTGCCCCGCTCTGCTCTGGTTTATCTCAGTAACTCTGGTGAAGCCTCTGCATTCCATAGCAATGAGGGCTTTCTGTTTGGTTGGTTTTTTTTTTTTTTTGATGGGAGGGAAACAGAAATTAGGGAGAAGCTATAGGTTAAATGCACTGCTTTTGAGGGACAAAACAGCCAGGCAGTTATGGCATGGGGTCTGGAGTGCGTCAGGGATGGGACAGAAGCCTGGCTCCACCTCAGTTTACCAGCTGTGTGACCTTGGGCATGCTCCTTAACCTCTCTGAGCCTCAGTTTCCTCCTCCATAAAACAGACGTAACAGTAGCACCCCCCTCCCTGTGCCTCACAGGCTGATGAGAGAATGTGAGATGCATGTGAAACAGCTACCACAGTCCCTGGAACACGGTCAGCACTCAATACACAGTACTCATTAGTATTTTGTTACTGGTGAATTCCAATCCTGCAGCACCTCCCTCCTGGCCGCTCACACCGCGGCCAGCCCGGAACAGATGTGCCCAGCAGCCAGCAGAGCAGCCTCATCACTTCCCTCCGTCATGTCTCCTTGACCCGAGAAGGCTGTGCCTCTTAATTGCTCTTTGGTTTTACTCAATTTGAAATGAGCAGGGCACCAATTCCCTGTAGGAAAAAAGAAATATGCTCTTGCTCAAAATACTAATGAGGTTGGACGCGAGGTGAGGCTGGCAGGGGAGGGCAGCCCCTGAGGACTTCCGTAGAGCCTTGCTGGCCCCGCAGGAGGACCTGGCCCCGTTTGGAGCATCCTCCACAGGGCAGGAGGGATGGAGGCTCTGGCTTTGCTCCATGGCCCCAGGGCAGAGGCCGGGCTGGCTCAGGTGACCCGTGCGAGGGGGTGTAGGAAGCCAGCTGCAGTAATGCCCCACGGATTCGGGGATCCGCTCTTCTCTGGGAGCTCCAGGAACACCTTGGCTGCTGTCTTCCTCTCTTCCCACCCAGCCACCAAGGCCTGGAAAGTCCTCTTCCCTGTGCCCACTGCCTCAGACCCTCATCAGCTCAACGTGGCCCCTCTCCGGTCTGTCCTCCCCACAGTTCTCTGAGTGGTCACTCTCAAACAGTAGGTCAACAAACATTAGTGAGTGGAAAGCAAGTGCCAGTCTGTGGGAGGCAGGAGGAGTCCGTAAGACCCAGATCCAGCGTCACCCCCATTTCGGACCCTCTCCCCCACACTCCCCAGACAAGGCCCTCACGCTGTGCCTCGAAGGGCAGGCAGCCTCCTCCTAGGAGTCTTGAGCTTGCTGCTCTCTCAGCCAAAAGGATCTTTCCAGATTCCACATGGCTCCATCCCTCCCCTCATTCCACTCTGGGCCCCAAAGTCCCAATTCCAGAGCCGACTTGTCTGAAACAGCCCCTGCCCTCGCTCTGCCCCCTGACCCCGCCGCATTTTTCTTAATGGCGTTTACCATCCCCTGACATCCTAACATTTATGTATTTGTGTTCTGTCCTGTCTCCCCACCTCCAGGGCCAGTCCCCTGAGGGCAGGCACTTCTGTCCTGCTCACTGATGTTGACGTGTCCTGTCACCTAGAACAGTGGCCAGCACAGTACGTGCTTAATGAATACTGACTGCCATGGAATCTAACGAATGGGTGAGGTCTCCTTCCCACAAAGAGCTCTTGACTGATTCAGGCGCTGCCAGCCCGGCCTCCATCTTCACCTCGCCTCTGGCTCCTCCTCAGTCCCCTGCCCACCTTCCCAGCCCCTGACTGCCCACATTCAAACCTCCCTGGACAACCTCGAAGCTCTGGAAGGCCCCGGAGCCCGGCTGCCCCTGCCTTTACTCATGCTGTGCCGCTGCTCCTCCCCTCTCCCAGCCCCACTTCCCCTTCACTGTCAGCCGCACATTGGGGTCTGTGTCTGCCTCCCAGACAGAATTCAACGTCCTTCAAGGTCGGGGAAATCAGTCCCTCCGTGCGTCCCTGAGCCAGCGCCGCAGCTGGCACGGAGCAGGAGCTTAGTGGACGGTAGTGTGTATTAAGACTCAGATGATGCTAATGCTAAAAACTGTCGTGAACTATTAGCTCTTACAGGGCCCAGCATGGGACACAGGAACCGCAAGCCAGTGATGAGCTGGGGGTAGAACCGCAGCCCCGGGAGAAGCCCCCGCAGCCCCGTCTCAGGCCCCCGAGTGTGGACAGCAGATGATCTGAGGCCGCCATGAGGCTGGCGGCCTGGAGCCACAGACTTGCACATCTGAAGACGAGCTGTTCCCACTGTCCGGGGAAGTGCTGCCTTGCTCCCCAGCGCCTGCACCTCCCAGCGGACATAAACCGGACACCCACGGCCCTGCCTGGGAGGAAATCCTGCCAGTGTTCTCTGGGACAGGGGACAGCGCGGCTCAGCTGGAGGAGGCTCAGCTGGGGGAGGAAGGCGGGAAGGGGCCCCAGGGCAGGCCTGGGTCCCGGGAGCACTCCCTCTGACCTGACCACAGTGCTGGCAGGGCTGGCCACTCAGTCCTGCTTCTAGTCAGTTCTCGGGACTCGAACACTGCATAGCTGGGACTTCTGCATGGTACAACGCTCCCTACACCCCTTCCTACCCCTTCACTGCTTCAAAGCAAACCCACTCCACGGCTCATTGGACTCTCCAAACACTACCAAGGAGCAGGCAGAACTGGATTGATATCTCCCTCTTTTCAGATTTGGAAACAAAGACCCAGGGAGGTTAAGCAACTTGCCAGAGGTCACACAGCATGTTAGAGGCAGAGCCCAGAATAGTAACTAGGCTGAGATTTCAGTTGCTATTATTTGGAGTCACCAAGAAAGCACGTGCTGAAAAGATTTCCTGGGACTGGAAGAAGGGAGTTTAGAGGGCTTTCTATCCCCTCCAGAAGTCCCACCCCTTCCTTCTGCGAGCACACAGGCTCTGTCCCGCTTCCAACGCGAAGAAATTCCACCTCTGCTCACTGGCTCTCTGACACGGGAAGCAGCCCGTTCCCTGTGGCTTCTTCCCTGGAGGATGCGTTCAATAAACAGAGGCCCTTTCTCATCTTCCTGCATAAATATTTCAGGAGACTAAGAAACAAACAGATCTGTGTTTGATCTGCTGCTGGCTACTCAGAAACGGGGGCTCCTCTATCCCAGGCAGGATCCTCACTTCCCCCCTCCCAGCACTCAGTGTCCACCAGGCCACGGGAAATACAAGATGGCAGGGACAGCCACCTTCCTCCAGGGGCTGTTCCCCTGGGTTGGGGAACCTGCTGGGAGCCAGAGAGCAGAGCCCAGTTTTTACTGGAAGAGCCCCCTCCCACCCACTGCTTGCTGTTCCTAGAAATGGGAGGACACAGTCTGCTCAGTGTCTGTTGTTCCTGGAGACGCTTCAATCGCTGCTGCCCAAGACCACTCTGCAGGGGACATGAGGTTCCTGCAGAGACGGGCACCGCCCACAGGGAAGGGTGCAGGCCCTCCAAGAACAGGTGGACCGAGTGCTGCCTGTAAACCTCGGCAACCTAGCCGGCCAGTCCCCCCAAGTCTTCCCCAAACATTCCTTTGGTTTATTCATTCAAATGTTCACGGAGCACATTATTCTTGGATCCAGAACATTCAGCAGCTCCCCATTGCCGACAGGACCCTGACTTCTCAGACTGCCATTTCTTGTGCTTCCCAATCTCGCCCGCCCTGGCTTCCCCACCACATCTCTCTCTGCTCAAGCCACACTCCGCACTCCAGCTAGTCTGCTTCCTCCCTTCCCCCAAAGGAGTCCCGCCCTTTCCTAAATGCTGTCCTGCCTTTGCCTTTTCTCCTCTCCCATTCTTCTCTGGCTCTTCTCAGGATAGTGCGTGCACTGCCTCCTCCATGAAGCCTTCCTTGATCATCCCACCTCACAGTGATCCCCTTCTCCTCCCTGAGCTCCCTCATGGATCGCTGCCACTGCTGCCACATGGAACTGCTCCGGTGACACTCTCACATGTGAGGTCTTATCATTCCAACTCAGTTACAAGCGTCTAGAGAGCCAGGCTCCAGCTTCTGTTGCAGCCAAGTGTCTAAGCATGAGAGCTGCATCTGGACAGGGCTGCTCCAGAAAGAAGCTCAGCTTTGAAGAAGTCCTGATGCCCGGGCCCCTCTTCCCAGAGACCCTGATTCTATTGTTCTGGGGGGAGGCAGGGAGGGAGGACCAACTACATAATTTATCGGGCCCCTTCATCAAAAATTATGAAGAATTTCAAGACAGTGTCAGCAGAACACTAAATCAAGCATTGTACAGGTTGCACACCCAGGAAGCAGGCCCTGGGCACAAGCATTTAGACCTCCCCAGGTGAGGTGCCACCAGCGTTGAGAACCACCACTAATGGTAATGGGGAGCTACTGAAGGTCCTGCACCTCTGAGCTCCCACGACAGCACACACATCTGTGTCTCCTTCCCCTCTGTATGCCCGGGCTGCCTGGAGCACAAACAAATATTTGGAGAGTGAATGAATATATGAATGGATGGAGAGAGACGGAGCTCGAACCAGAAAGCTGAGAAGAATGCTTCTTTCCATTTGTTTTTTAAATCAAATATAGATATATTAAATATTAATATTTTATTAATAATAAATTATTTTCTATAATAAAATAAAATATTCATATTTTAATGTTACTACATATGAATATATCCAACACGCCTATAGTGCACAAATCTTGCATTCGGCTTGAAAAATTTTTACACATGCAGACATTCATCTACCACCATCACTCCAGAAGGTTCTCTCGTGCCCTATCCCAGTTAATACTACACTCCACCCCCAACCCAAGTCACCACTGAAAACTGGATTAGAATTTTCATCAAAGAAGGGCTCTCCGGCTGAAGGAGGCAGAATCGGCACAGGTAAGATGTACTAAAGAGACATGGAGGAGACTGACTCATAAAATCCCCTTATGTGTGCAAAGGGCTGATGTTTATACCAAATGGGAGGGAAAAAGCACAAAGGTTCAGACAGGCTGGACTGACTTCCTCAGAGTCACAGGCAGATCTGGTGGCAGAGCCGGGACTCGAACTCCGGTCCTCAACTTCCAAGTTTCGTGAACTTTTTACAACCTTGGCAGTCTGGAGAGAGTGCGTGTGTGTGTGTGTGTGTGTGCTGGAGGACACAGCTCAGAAGGAGACTCCTGCTGCAGGGTCTGGGGAAGCTGGGGGAGGGAGAGGGTGGGGCAGCCACAGGGCATGAGCTCTGGGCATAAGCACACCCATAAGCTCACTCCTGCACCCAGTCTCGAAACAGGTGAAATTATCCTAAGGTAGTTGGGGAAACTGAGTCCTAACCAGAGGGGGAGGTGACTGACCCAAAGTCACACAGCCACACAGTGTCAGAGCTGGGGTTTAGGCAGGAGCCTCCAAAATCCCACTGCAGTGGTCTTCTCAGCATGCCATAAACAAGTCTTCCTAGAAGGAGACTTATGGTCCTCTGTCCGCTCCCTCTGATTTCTCAACCCCCGGATCCAACCTTTCTGGCAGCCCCAGGCAGAAGGGAAAGGCCAGTACCACAGAGTGGTCCACCAGGGGTATCTCCCTGGAAAAAAGGGGTACGTACAGCGCCCACTCGCAGGCACAGGGAGATCCTGCAGGAAATCTAGGCTGGGGGCCGGAACCCCCTGCTCCCACCTCATTGCACACAGACTTTGTGAATGTCCACTCACCTCTATGCCTCCAGGGCAACTGGGGTTGGGGCAGACCACCTAGAGTGCAAGTAGGATCATGCCACTGCTCTGCTTAAAACCCCTCTCCCCCTGGCTCCTGCCGGCCTCTCCAGCCTTGTTTCACCACTCACCATCCTCCCCTTCCGAGCCAGCAGCAGCAACTCTTGTCTCTCCTGGAATAAGCAAACCTGTGTCCCTCTTCCACGCCTTTGTTCATGACACCCCCTCTACCTGGAATGCCCTTCCCTCCTCTTCATCTGCCTCTGCCTGCTCATTCATGATCTCTTCCTCCAGAAACCTCCTCTGGCCTCCCCACCCCGCCCCTATGGCTTCGGAGTTCTGTGCACACATCTCTGTCACTGTCCCCCCATGCCCCTGCTCACCAGCCTCCCTTCCCCACATTCCTGCAGCCCTGTGTCCTCCTGAGCGGCCTGTCTCCCCCACTAGCCTGGGATCCCTGAGGAGGGGACTGCTCGGCTTCCTCCCTGCATGCTCAGTGCCACATGCTTTGGGCCCGGCACACAGGGCTCAGCAAACGTTTTCTGAATGAATCTGGGGCCTCATTCTACTTGCACAGGGGCGAGGGGTGGGGAGGGTGGTCACTGGTTGGAAGAGCAGGGCAGCCAGGGTGGAGAGGTACACAGAATAATGGCCAATCTCTCCACTCCCGTTTCCCTGGCAAAGCTGGTTCACGGTAACCAGCTCTCCCTGCCTGCCTCACCCTCCTCCTCAGGAACCTCTCCCGAGTCTTGTTATTCTAGGGTCTTCCTGTCAGCAGGCTTAAGGCATTACCCCGCCCAGGGGAATATATATTTTAATAACATCTAAAAGGCCCAAAGGGCCAGCCAGGTGGTGTAGTGGTTAAGTCTGCACGCTCCGCTTTGGCAGCCCGGGGTTCACGGATTCAGATCCCGGGCACAGACATACACACCAGTCATCAAGCCAGGCTGTGGCAGGCGTCCCATATACAAAATAGAGGGAGACTGGCACAGATGTTAGCTCAGGGACAATTTTCCTCACCAAAAAAAAATTTTTAAATAAATAAAAGGCCCAAAGGAACCGAATTCTATAGCCGGTTCTGGGCATACTGATTGGGAGGGCATTCTTAAAAACGCCATCACACAGCATGATCAGCCATCCACTGCCAGGCCAGCGGGCCGCTAAGTTCCTGCATGTCCATGAGGCTGTGCAATCAGACACACCGCCGTCAGGTCCCAGTTCGCCCTTCCCCACTGTGTGAGCCAGGGCGAGCGCTGCCCTCTCGGAGGCTCGGTTCCCCCTCTGTAAAGTGGGTACACCAGCAGAGCTGTGGGGGTACATGAGGGACGTGCCGTGCTCCGTGGGCGGGGCAGAGGGGGCGGGCTCAGGAGAGCTGCATCGCTTCTGGTGCTTTCCCCAAGCAGAAGCCCCGAGGGCCCGCAGCTCCCACGGCCAGCTCCAGCAATGTGGGTCTCCAGGGCCCGCAGAGGGGCAGCTTTGTTTGTGGCTCCTGAACGCCCCCTCCTTCCCTCCGCCCACACTCCCTCCCTCCCAGCCAGAGATCCAGGGAAAACTTGGCCTGGAGACTTCTCAAGCCAGTGATAAGGTCTGGCCAGAGGAAAGCTCTTAGCAACCCAGGCTCCCAACCCAGAGGCCCTTCTAACGGTTTCAGAGAAACAAAGGAAGGAAAGATTGCCCGCAGCCCAGAGTGCCAGGAGGGCCCGGCTTCCAGGAAGGAGAGCGGGGTTCACGTGCTGCAGCGGAGGCCAGGGTGGCCGCCTGGCACGTAGGGCATGTGGCTGCCAGATCTTGGTAATCACAGCCCCGAGGCCGAGCAGAAAGAGCCTCCTGCCTCTGCCATGATCATGACCAGGACCCAGGGTGGGGTCACTTGCGGAGCCAAGCCACTCCATTCAGGTGCCCCCTGCCACCTAAGCTAAGTTCTCCAAGTCTTCTTTCGGGAACTTTCCCCCTCCACTCATTTTTGAATCAGTCCTGATTTCTACTGGAAGCCTAGAAAAACCCACTGAACTGAAACCCGTCCAGCCTGACCCCTCCATTAATCAGAGGGAACCCCAGTTCCTGCTCAGCCCCTTGTGCCCCCTTGGATAAACCTTCTGGGGCCTCAAATTTTCTCCTCTGCAAAATGAGTGATCCCATTACATCTCTTTAGAGCCCCTTCCGGCTCTAGCAGCCCATGGATTTACAGGAGTAAGAATTTAGCCCAAGCAGCAGCAGCCAGGGAGTAGTTTGGGCTTGCTCCAAACCCTGCACAACCTTGTATCTTTAACCCAGAACCCCAAAGTCTATACTACACCTTTGATGAGTGCTGTGAAAGGTACTAAGAAGAATCAGACATGATCTCTGGCCTCAGCAAGCTCACAATTAAGGTAAGGAGTCAAGTTCGTGCTCATAGAACAATCAGCACACGACATAACGAGTCAGGCCTTTACCTGCGGCTGGTATAGTGGAGCCTGGGTGCCACAGGGCTCAGAGGACAGAGAAATTAACGCCCATCCAGACCCTGCAAAAGCCAGTTTAACTGGACAATTCCGGCCCTGAAATAGCCTCAATCCATAACAATTTGAGTTTGTTCTCAGATATTATAATGACTACGGCAGGAAGGCAGACCCAGGGCCTTTAGAGGACAGATTTTTGATAATGAAAGGTTATCAAATGGACCCTCAGGTACACAAAAATCCCCTTTCCCAGAATTCTAAATTTCCAGGAATCCCAAATTTCCCCATGCATTCCTGTAAACCCAACTGATCTTTCACCTGGAGGTCGGCAGGGCAGGCCTAAACAGCATTTTCTTCATGACATTAAACAAAAGACTCAGGAATTAAATTCTTTTGTCCCCTTCCACCAACACCTTTCTTTTTATCAGCTATTCCATGTCCTGAAAATTCCCCCAGATCCCAGATCCTAAAGCTGCTAGTTCTGAAACCACACTCAAGGCATTTAAATGGTTTGCAGCAAACACCTCAAGCTAGTAGAGGATATTCCTTTCCATAAACCCAAAGGAAAAGCAGGTCCGAGCCCCAGGGGCGTCAGGGTCAAAGGTCAAAGTCATTTTGGCAGTGGGGACAGGTCTCTGAGAGACCTGGGTGGGACTGTGCCCTGGGACCATCCTGCCCACCTTCCACAGGGAGCTGGGGCCTGCAGGGAGCCAGGATGATACGGATCAAGGCTTAGATGCTTTATTTGGCTCACTTTTCAAATGAAAACAGGACACCCAATTTTTGTAGTCAGATTATTTGTCCCAAGCATATGAAAACAGCCAAAACAGACAGAACAGGAAGAGAGAAAAGCAACTTTTCATCTGCACCAAACTAGCCTGACAGTAAAAACAGCAGCTGTTGGTAAGAGGTGAACTTGTCTACTCCAACAGGGTACGAATCAACTCTGAAGTCAGGACTACGGCAGCGGGGAAGTGGGTTAGCTGTTGGATGGAACCCTAACTCTGAAGGCAGTAAAACACTCGTTGGGGGGGCAGGAGGGGTGCTCATCAGACATTACAATAGGCCTCCCCCTTCCATGACACCTACAAGCACCCTACTTACCTATTACAGCACCTTGTGAGGTTGAAGACTAATTCCATTTTCCCAGAAGAGAAAACAGAGGCTCAGAGACGTTGAAGACTAGCCCAAGGTCACACAGGAAGGAGCAGAGGCGAGAGCAAGACCTAGGTCTTCTGCCTCCAGGGTCCCCTGCTCTGGCCACACGTTTCAAGGTCATTCCATCCTGACAGAGTGGTGAGACAGAAGGCCTGGGAGGCAGGCTCAGCCCCTAACCAGCTTTATGACCCTTCCCTCTCTGGGCCTCTGTTTCTGCAACTGTAGAAAGCGGACAGTAAGAGCACAGACCTCACAGGTGGTCAAGAAGATGAAATGAGCGAATACATGTGAAACACTTTTTACCTGCCTGGCATAAACTAAGCACTCTGGAAGGGTTAGCTCCTTCTGTTGTTGATTTCACGGTCGGTTCCCTGAAAGCAAGGACCTAGCACCTGGTAAAAGGCTGGGAACAGCCTATTAATCAATTAGTACTTATTAAACTAATCTAAATTAAGTTTAGGAGTCATCCTAATGTTCCTAAAAAGTGTGGAGTGCCAGGGAGGCAGAGGGCTGGCCCGGATGACCTCAGACGGCTCAGGAGTCAAACACTGGGCTTCTTCCCAGGGATCGGTGTGAGCACCCACCCAGAGCTAGTCTCCTCACATCCCCCTCTCCGGGCAGCCAGGGCCTCCCAAGTTGTTGCCATCTGCGTCACACAGGGGCCAGGAAGTTTATGCCTGGGGCACAAACTCCACGTAAAACGTCTACCTTCTCCGAGCTCAGGCAGGGCGGAAACAAAAACGCAGACGCCTAATGGACTCGTAACATTAAAAATTATATATATGTCCCTATAGTTTTACTTTAAAGACCAAGGCCCAATCCAATAATCAGAAAGATTTAAAGAACAAAAACAGTCGTAATTGGGCCCAGTAACAATATAAGGTGGAAATTTTCCTGCCAGAGCAAAGTTTCCTCTTGGAAAAATAAATGACCCCTCCCCGGAGCTGCATGGGAGCCAAGAGGGCCCCTGCCCTCCCGTACACGGCCAGGGAGGCTCTGTGAGGGGCGGCAGAGGCCGGACAACTGAACGTGGCGCTTCCACACCCCTCTTGCCCAGGTCAGTTTAAGAAGTGGCCCAGGGACGAGCCATCCTCCCTATGAGCATCAAGCCACAGGGAGGAAGGAAAGGGTGCCTGAGTCAGGAGGCTCGGGTCTGGACCAGCCTCTCTTCTGCCTTGCTGGCCGACCTTTGGCAGCTGACTCGGCCTCTCTGAGCCTGTTTTCTCATCCGTGAAGTGGGGATAACCACAGTAACCTACACCATGAAATCGCCCTGAAGATTAAATGAGCCAAGACACACACCGAGCTCTCCCCACTGCTGGCTGGCAGGAAGCAATCCCGCGAGCTGCTTCAGATCCCAGACATTCACCCATGATCTTCCCTCTGCCCATTCTCCTCTCCTCTCCTCCTTTCCCCTGCTGCCTCCTACTCATCCTTCGTGATTCAGCTTAAAAGTCACTTCCTGACCGCCCCTGGCTAGATCAGGCCCCTTGCTATTATTCCCCGAGTTCTCCGTACTTCTCATTTCATAACCCCCAGGACACTCACTGTAACCATTTGTTTAATTTTCTGTCTTCCCGATGTTAATAGCTGACACTAACTGCCAGGCATGTGGTAAATGCTTCACGCGGATCAGCTCATTTAATCTTCATAATAATCCTTTTAAGTACTACTATTATCAATCCCAACTAATGCATGGGGAAACAGATGTTCAGAGAGGTTAGGCAACTTGCCCAAGAACACACAGCAAGTAAATGATACAGTGCCATCTGTCTGACTCTAAAGCTGGCATTCTTAGCTGCTGGCACCCCCCTGGTCATCAGGGGCCATCTCGAGAGACAGCCTCTTCTCATAAGGGCTGCAGGCCTGGACCACAGACCTGCATTCCCTACACAAAGCTAGCTTCAATGGAAATGGAGAAGGTGGTCCTGCTTCTGTCACACTCGCTCCGCCCCTGGGCTGGCTGCCCTCCTCACCCAGCACCCTTCCCCAAATTATTTACGTGGTTCCCAGCTCCAGGAAAGGCCACAGGGAAGTCTAAGCAGGATACACCCATGGTGTCACCCTCAAGGCAAGCAGCATTTGTCAAGCACACCCAGGTGCCAGGGCCACAGACACAGATGGGAGCCCTCTGCCATGGGGATGGCGGGGTGGCACAGAGTAGGATGGAGCACCAGCGCGAGAGGTCTGGAAATTAGATGAACCTGTGCTCCGGGGTCAGCCGGCCCAGGCACAGAGCCCCACTCCCCACCCACTAAACCTGTGACCTTGAGCAAGTCACCTACCCTTGCTGAGCCTCAATTTCCTCCTCCGGAAAATGGGATCATCTGACGATAGAATAGACCTCATGGTTGTACAGACTGAATGCGATCACGCAGGCCCAATGCCTGCTTAATAACCATTATTCTCGTGACAACAATGATTAATCTTCACAGGATGTGGGCCATTATGTGATCAGATTGAGAAGGTTCTGGCTCTAAGTCAGAAGATCTGGATGTGCATCCTGGCTCTGACCCACATTAGCTGTGTGACTAGGGTGTGGCCACCTCTCCACTCGGAGACTCTGTTTATTCATCTGCAAATAGGGGGAACCAGCTCCACCAAGGGACCCTCAGACCCTCGAAGGGATTCAGTGCAGGAACCCATGTTTGTCTTCTGTAAATAGGACAGTCCTGAGCAAACCTGGGTGCCTCCCATTGCTGTGTTAATTAATTGGAAGGAGGGTGCCAGCCAGAAACCAATTATAAAGTCCCTCCAGGGGCCTCTGCGGGGGGCAGGGAGAGGGGGTGAGGAAGGGTGGTGGCAGCTTCTCCCCTACTCCCTCCCCTACACACTTGTGCCTCCTTCGCAGCTGGTCCCACACTCCAGGCCCACAAAGGACAGGCTCATTCTAAACAGCTTCTTTTCGTGTGCAAGCCACTGGATTTGCATCCGTCCCTCTCTGGCAGAGCCTGCTCCATGCCAGCTGCTCCAGCTTCCCAGGCTGCAAGCTGCTCTGGCCCAGGCCTGAGCCGGTAGGGTCCACGGGCAGGGAAAGGTAGGGGGACAGAATGAGCCAATCAGGAGAGGATGGAAGGAGAGGGGGCTGGGCACAGAGGGAATGTGCACATTCTCTCATCTCCTGGACACCAGACAAATTCTGCGGCCAGCGTATCCAAATCAGAATCTGGGCCGCCCCAGTGCCAGGAGCCGGCGGCGGCTGAGGCCATGTCTGCTCCACCCCTAGCCAATCTGGGAGAGAGTGGAAAAACTCACTCCATCGCTGAGCTGCCAGGGCCTGATGCTGCCAGGCCGTTGGTCCAGCCGGTGTCCACAGTCCCCAACTGGCCAAGCTCAAGTCTATGCTGACTCCATAGGGCAGGCCAGTTGCGGGGTGACTCTGGAGCCCAAGGGAGCCTCACAATCCTTCCCAGATGGCTCTAAGTGCCGCCATAGGTGCCAAGGTGGCAATGCACCCAGGCAAGAGAGCACAGGGCATCTGGGCACACTCAGGAAGAAAGTAACTCACCAGAGTTGTTCTGGAGAGTGAGCTCCAGTGCCTAGAGGGAGACAGAGTAAGGAAGGAAAGAGCCTGCATTTATTGAGCACTTAGAGTAAGCAGGCAAGACAGACCTCTCCTGGCTTGCATCCACTGGACCTTCCACATGCTTCTCCTTGAAGGTCCTGGACAGCACGGGCTGTGGCTAATGTATACTGTGACCCTAATGCTCAACACTGGGCTTGGCCCAGAGGAGGAGCTCCGAGGGCGCTGGCTGAAGAAGCGAGTGAACATTAGCCACATCCCTTCTGCATGAGAATGAGAGATATCAGGAAGAACTGAGAGGAGGGAGGAGGTGTCATGAGTGCGGGCAGCAGAGAAGGCAGAACCCTCACCCCACCCCCAAGGGTCTGGGAGCTGGGTCTGTGCAGGCACCTCTCAGCCTTTTAACTGCGGCCCTGTGACATGCTGGCTTTCTCATCTCTTCTCCCAGTGAGAGCCAGACAGGAAAGAGGTCCTGGGAAGTGGAATCTCTGGCGGTCCAAGCATCTCCTAGGTAGACTAGATTCTGGGTCAGTGAGTCGGAGGCAGAAGGGCCTTGTAATCCCCTTCTCTCCATTCTGACCCTGGGGTCAAGATGGGGGTACGGGGTCCCACACACCTTGACCCCAAAAAGGAAGAGGCTGCCCAGCAGAGGGAAACCCAGACACCAGCAGTCCAGGCTGGGGTGATGCAGCGTGGTAACTGGAGTGGGGCCAAAACACCTGCCCCTGCTCAGTACCCCCCAGAGGGCAGCCAGGTGGAAAGAGGACCGACCAGCAGTCAGGAGGACCCAGGTTCCAGCCCCTCCAGCCTCCAACTTGCTGAATGACTTTAGGCAAGTCATGATCGGCTCCCTGGGCCTCAGTTCCCTCATTTGCCAAGGAAGAGGGTTGGGTGATCTGACTGCTCAAACATTCTATTCTCTTACGAGCCACTCTATAGAGGCCCTAGAGACTTGTGATCTTTGCCAAACAATTAACTGTTATTAATTACCTGGGCAGAGCAACACCTTCCCAGGTCCTTCACATTCAGCAGGAGCCGGGGGCTGCCACCGTGAGCTGAGCTCGGCTGGGACAGGCGCAGGAGAGAGAAGGCTGGCCTGTGGAGAGAGGGGCCCGGGCACAGCTGACAATGCTGCTTGCAGACAGGGCATCAACTGCTCAGTGGCGAGGAGGATGCTGGCATCCAGGAGCCTCTCTGCGCTCATTCCTCCTCCTAAGTCCTTCTGAGGTACCATTCTTGCTGCTGAGGGTACTCTGTTCTTGGACCGCTGACCCCCTGAGCCAGCCTCAGGAACTTGGAAAGCACTGAGCTCACTGGCACCTAACTAACAAGGCACACCTGGGAACGAGGACGCCCAATCACTGTGAGCCACCACCTTCCCTACCTTAGAAGCCCCATCTCTGGTCACATCACAGACAGAAGCCAGGAAATCACTCCAAAGGACCTATGAGCAGCAAAAAGGAGTTGCACAGCCCAACATTATAGCTCGAAAGCTTTTCTCATAGCCCATTGACTTGTATGCTACACACAATTCTAATGTATTTTGTTCTGTTTTTCCAGTTGGCGACAGTTTAGGAACAGACATTTAGAACTGGAGATGCCCTGCTAGCCTGGCATATGACTGAAATGGACTGGAGACAGAAAAAATACAAGAAGCAGGCACAAGAACTCAAAGAATAAAATCATCTGGAATAAAATCTCCCTGTTACTAGGAGAGTAGCCTTCCCTCCCTCTCCCCTGACTTGTCCCATGTGAGGATATGGGACTAAAACTGGGGGGCGGAGGGGCCCTGACCTCCTGCGGATGTTTGCGGTCTGGGAAGCTGCATCTGGTCCTTCCCTCTGTTCTCTCTTCTTTCTTTATTCCTTTCTTCTCCTCCTCGTTACATAAAGAAACGAAGCCAGCTTACTAAAATACATACCAGAAAATACAGTTTAAGACATCATAATGAGGAAAAACGCCATCAGGCTAGAAGGTCACAATCCAGAGCTCTGCATGGCTCCATCTCTAGTGCCGGTTAGGGCAGGAAGCCCTCCAGAAACCCCCAGGCTTCATATGCACCTCCACCAGCTATACCCCACCATGAAGGGGGGCTAGGAGTATGCACAGAGGGAGGGTGGTAAATGGAAACTGAGGCCCACCTCCTCTAAGGAAGTGCTACTGAGGATCTAGCAACTTGCATCTGACTTCCTCTTTTTCACTTTCCAGGTTCTCTGAGCTAATGAGACCGTCTCCTGCAACCCACGTCTAACCCTGGCCAAATCCTTGCCCTCAGGGGGCGTGACACAAAGGCTTAGGGCAGGGCTCCGAGGGGCGGGAAGCCGGGGCTCACCCTCTCATCCATTCCCTCCCCTGTCTACCACCCCCAGTTTGTAAGCAATGAACCCGCCTCCCAGACTCCCTTTAGGGTTCTTCTTCATATCTGTCTTGTAACCAGACCACCCCTGGCGAGAACAGAGAGCCCTCAGTCTCCATCAGAACTGACTTCCTTGCCAGAGCCGAAAGCTCCCAAGGCCCAGCAGAAAGGACCCCAGAGATCATCAAAACGACTTCCTGCATTTCACAGATGGGAAAACAGAGGCCCAGAGAGGGAAGTGACTGGTTCAAGGTCACACAGTCTGGTAGTGGCTGATTTAGGACTAGAAGCCAGGCCTTCAGGCTCCCAGAGCACCATGGTTTCTTCTAGAACTTGTGGAGGAGCCTCTTCCAGCAGGCTTTCAGGCAGCAGAACGGCGCCCTGGCCCCTCTCCTGCATCCCTCCTACTCCTCCAGAGCCCCCTACAGAAACACTACCAGTCTGTGAAGGGCTGGCAAGGGGAGAGAAAATAGCGTTAAGGTGGGGATTTTATTTAATCCTCTGAGCTGGCTTAAACCGATGCCACACTGGTTAGAGTAGGAGGAGAGAGACACAGAGGAGTTTGGAGGGGGAGGGGAAAAAGGGGGAGCATTAGTGAATAATGACTGGATACCAAGAGGCCAGGCCTGCCAATGGGTTTAACAGACAAGTACCCACCTTCATGGACTCCCCACCCCAGGGCCCAGGCCTCCAAGTAGTGCCCTTCTGCCATGGGAATAACCCAGTCTCCAGGATCCTCAACAGTGCAGAGCTATCGAAAGATCATAGACCATAGATTGAGACAGACCTAAGGCAAACCCCAGCTCTGCTACTTACTCACTGTGACCTTAGGCAAGTCACTTTACCTCTCTGAGCCTCAGCTTCTTCCTCTGTTAAAGGAAGCTGAATGCACCTTCGTTGCAGGCCTCCTGGGAAGGAAGGCTGCCTGAGCTCACGTACATAAAGAGACACAGGGGAGGCATTGAGTCAAATCTCACTGCTATTATTACAAATCCCACAGCCTTCATCTCTCATCCAGGCTCATCCATTACTCTTCTGCCCCGGCCTGCTTGCGTCTTTGACATTAATAACCTTAATGATAATAATCCTTCCCAGCCGAATAGCATTTGTATCATCTCAAAACACTAAGCCTCCTACCCTCTGCGGGTCACAGCAGCCCTGCCAGTAGAGCCAGACTGAGGTAGCCCCTCAGCCCCCAAGTTCATCTTCCTACAATGTTTCCAAGTCCCAACTTTGGAATGGAGCCCAAAGACCCTAAACAAACACGCTGTCTTATGGTAGATCTCATGGGGTCAGAGGTAGCCCCCAGCTTAGTGGAAGGAGCCAAAACCACCCCTCCCATCACCTCCATGGCTGACCCTCCCTCTGGCCCACTGCTCTGACCACAAACAGGATGCCGTTCCCACTTGGGCCTCCAACCCTCCAATTGTGAGAGCCAGCTGGGCAGCTGGCAGAGTCTGGCCTTAGGTGCATGGATCGCCAAACCCAAGGGCAAGGCGAGGCTGTGAGCTCCTGACCCGACAGAGCTCTCTGAAAAGTGTGGGTTCACACCCTTGATCTTACTGGTTCTTCAACTGCCTGTCACCACCCCTGGAACCAGAGTATTATCCTCACACTCCACAAGAGGAAACTGAGGCCCAAAGCTGAAGTGCCCAGCCAAGGTCACCGAGGGCGTTTTGGGTAGAGCTGGGGAGTGAATGCAGATCTCCTCTCCTAATCTGGGCGCTTTCAACCAGCCCGCTGTCCTCTTAACTCTTTTCTCCCCCCAACAGGGAAGCCCCCAAAGTCTCTCCAATAAACCGGCGCCAAAGTCCAGGAACCCTCCTCCAACATAGGGGCTGCCAGAATGCCCACCTCCCCCTTCCCTGTCACAGTCCCTCCCCGTATCTTCAAGTCGGTCACCGCAGAACCCTTCCTACCCCTGGCAGCAACGCCCGAGACTGGGGAGTGCCTTCTCCACTAACTGGCTTTGGAGTGGGCCAGAGTTCCTGCGCTGGGCGGGAGAGGCCAGCAGGTGAGGTGGGCTTTCGTTCGGCTGGCCTCCTCAGGGCGGCAGCCCATTCCCACACCACTGCCCGGGGCCAGTCCCTGCCAGCGACGCTCCCCGCGGCGCACTCCAATCGGGGACACCACGGAGCTGCCCAACGCTGCTCTCCAGGGGTTAAAAATGCAGCATCCTAAACAAGGGTTAAAAATGCAGTCCTGGGGTTGGGCCGCTGCGAAGCGATGTTGCCCAAACCACAGCGGCTTCCAGAGCGGCATCCTCCCCCTTTCCTCCGCAGTCCTTGGGGGCCAGAGCGACTCAAGCGACTGGGGGAGCAAGAGAGGCGCACGCCGCACCTTCCCGGCCCCAGGGCCCCCTCCCACACCCACACCCCCGCGCCCCCCGTAGCCGACGCCGGGGGCTGCAGGCGCCGGCGGGTCCCGGGCGCGGCGGGCGAGTGGCGCTTACCTTTGTGACAGTCATGCAGAAACTCGGCGGCGGTGCGGGGGCGCGGGCGCGGCGTGCGGGGGCGGCGGCCGGGGTCCGCCGGGGGCCCGAGGCGCCGGCGGGAAGGGGTCCGGCGCGGCTGGGCGCGCTCGCGGCCCGGGCAGCTCTCCGCGCGCTCCCCGCGCCCCGCGGGAGGCTCAGCCGAGCCTGGGGCCGCGCTCCGGGCTGGCAGCGCGCAGGGACCGCTCGTCGGCGCTCGCCCGCCGCTCGGCGCTGATGTCAGCCCCGAATGTGCATTTATAATAGATGAGCCTCCTTCGCCGCAGGAAGGCGAGGCAGGAAGAAAGGGAGAGAGGGAGAGGGCCCGGGCTGGGGGGCGGGGGGAGGAAGAGGGGCCGGGAACTCGCTACAAAGGAGGAGGCGGAGGGAGGAGGAGGAGGAGGAAGCGCACGCCCGCCCGCCGCCGTGCCCCGCGCCTCCGGGCTGGATGGCCGGCCGCCGGGCACCGCCGCTCCCGGAGCCCGGGGCAGGCGCCCAGGCCCGCGGCCTTAACCCCTTCAGGCCCGCGGACGCCACGCGGCTGGGCGAGGCTCGGTCCTGGCACCTGCCGGCTGGGGGAGTGGGCGGCGACTTGGGCTCTCGGTGCCCCGTTGGCCCTGGGACGCTGGTGAAGTCACACGCTAGACGGCCCAGGCGCCGCGTGGGCCGAGGGGACCGCCGGGCTCGCCCCCTGGAGGTTCGCAAAGGCGGCCCGTGGGCCGCGAGAGCCGCGCGGCAGGCGGAGAGAGGAGCGTGGCAGCCGCAAGCCCGCAGCTCTGCCAGCACCCCTGCCTCGCGCAGACCCCTGGGCACAGGGTCGTGGGATGGGGTTTGTGTAAGCAGTCGTTTGAATCTACTTCCCGCGATTAACTGGCCCAGAGGGGATCGTCGCCTATTTTACAGAGGAAACAGAGGACCAGAGTGGGAAGTGACTTAGACAAGGGCACACAGCCGTACTGGCCCCAGGCGTCTCTCCGGGCGCCCGCTCTTTCCACGTCGCCGCAAGCTCTCTAGGAACCCCTTGTTAGAAAAGCTGCGTTCCAGAAACAGGACGGGCCCTGCCCTAAGTGTGTCTACACTGCCCTTGGGTGCAGCGCTGCTCTGGAGGAACACAGGTGCGTGCTCTGTGGTGTACTAATCCTGATCCGGGTCACTATATCCCGGAGCTGCTGCAGGAACTTGACGGACAGTCACCTGAAGGTGACCCCACAAGCCTTGAGAAGGAAGCCCTGCTCGAAAGTACCTGAGCAGAACCGGTTTCGGCAGATACTGAACTGCTGAGACAGGAGGGTGGGGTTAGCGGGGATGAAGGCGGGGGGGGGGGGGGGGGGGGGGAATCTTCCACGCATCACGATCTGCCGGCGAGCCCGGAAGTGCCAGCCTCCTGCTCCACCGCGAAGACGCAACGCAATGAACTACGACGTCTTCGACATGGTGGGACTCGAGCACCTGCTCCGTGGAAGGTGCTGGGGGAACGGAGAGGAGATCGGATGCCTGCCTTCAGGGAGCCCACTGTTTGGACTAGAGCAATAATGATAGCGTAATCAGCATCTGTAGAGCGCTTTGTGGATCATCATGCTATTTTTATTGACATTTTCTCCTGTAATCCTAAATGCAACAGTATGAGGAAGGAATTACCATCCTCATTTTGCTGATAAGTGAAGAGACTCAGAGAGGGAAGGAGACCTGCCCAAGATCACGCGGTGACGGAGCCAGGACTTGAACAGAAGTCTTTTTAAATCAAGCACAGCACTGTGCTTTGGATTTGTGAATCCCAGGGCCACTCACACCTGCTGCCTTATTTGAGCTTCACACCTGTCTTGGGAGGTAGTTGGAGAACCGTCAGTCCTGGTTTCGCACGTGAGGAGTTTGAGTGACTTACTGAATCTCTTGAGGATCAAGTGTTGCTGCAGGCCTCAGGCATCTCCTTTGTGCAGCCCTGTCCTAGGTGTGTTCCCAAGTTGGATCTCCTGCCTTTGACCACATTGCTTGCCTGCCAAGAATGCCCTCCTCCTTCTTCTGCGCTAATCCAAACACTCCCCTCCTCTCATGGCCACATCTCCTCGACACACCCCTGACAGCTCCATCCAGCTCGCATGCCCCCCCCCCCCCCCCCCCCCCCCCCCCGTTGCATTTGGGTCTGAGTGTCTGGTCTTGTTTCCGTTAACTTCCTGTTGTATAGATGGTGAGCCGGCCAGTTACCTGAGCACAAGGGTGTGCCTTCTCCTCCGGTGTACCCCGGGCACACAGTAGGCACTCAGCGAATATTTAATGCTGCCAAGAACAAATCAAGCAAAATAAAGCTTCAACCAGCAGCAGAAGAAATTTAAATTGGACTCACAAAAGCATGTCCTCTCATCGAGCTATCCAGCATCAGAAGTGGTCACATTCCGTCTGCACCGTTGTGGTGGTCAGCCTCAGGACGGGAGGATGGACCTCAAAACCTTCCCAAGGCCCCTCCAGCCCTTGGAAGCTGTTAAAGGGCGTCTCAAGAACACTAGTCACCCTTCCCCCATGGCTGTGACTTGTCCACCTTTATCTCTGGTGGGTATTTAAAGTCCCAGATTGTCATCCTCAGCTACCCAGCATGCCTCTTGGCAGCTTCCCCGCCATCCGCCGGCGTTGTGGGCTCTGGGAATGAGACAAATACTTAATATCAGCTTGAGCCAAATGTAATTAGGAACATCAATCTGCCCCCCACAATCCACGTGACATGCTGCAAAGGCAGAAGGAAAACATTTCTGATCCCTCCTGTGCTGCTGGCTCGTGCCTCTGTCAATCTCCTCAATCAGAAGGGAGGTCTGGACGACCAGGGGCCCTCTCCAGGAACTCTGCATCCCCCTGTCAGGTCAAGGGCTTGGCTCATAGAAGATACTCAGAAATGTGTGTGTTTTTTGAGTTGTGATCGTCTACACCACAGTACCTCCCACCTGGGTCCCCAGCAACATAACCCATCTTAGTTTGGATTCTCCCTAAAGCAGAGCCTGAGAAAGGAGTTAGATGCAGGTGGTTTAACTGGAAGGTGATGGCAGGAAGCAGGGGTGGAAGAGTGGGGCAGGGGTAAGAAGTGAGATTGGAGAGGAGGAGATGCCCATATAAAGAAGAGCTTTAGGCTGTGTGTTCTCAAGGTCACTGCTGGAGGCCAGGGGCACGCTTCCCCCAGAGACCTCTGGGACGTGTCCAGGATTGCCTGCCTGGAGTCAGTCAGCAGGCATTTATCCACAGGCTCCTCTTCGCCTCTGTTTGAGGGCTGCCCCTGAGGGCATTACTTCAGCTTGGAGAATGCCCTGGGGCAGAAAGTGGAAAGACTCCCAGCTCTTACTTGAAGTGGGATGCTGTCAGCTCAGGTCTGAGCTCTCAGACCATCCACTGAGCTGCAGAGGAAACAAACTGTGGAATAAATAAGAGTTCACAGTAGTAGCTCTGGTCTCCTCCAGCCTGTTTCATGCCTCAATGCTTTAGACCATGCTCTCTCCTCAGCCTTGAATGCCTTTACACCTCTTTCTCTGCATGGCAAACTCCTATTCATCCTTCAAAGCCCAGCTCAAATGGCACCTCCTCTATGTAGTTCTCCTGACACTACCTCCATGGTGGCCTGATTCACACTTTATTATAATCATAATTAAATATATCTGTCCTGTCTCTTTTGATAGACTGTGACCATGTGTTGTCACGTGCTCTTTTTTTTAATCACAAGTTGTAGCTGACACATAGGAGATGCTGAATAACTGCTCAACCAATCCAATAATGCTGCCATGGGCACCTTTAGCTTCTGCTTTAATAACCCCTTGGCTCAAGTCCCAGCACCCCATAGTGAGGAGTCGGGCCTCTCAACATCAGGCTCTGCCCCGCCCAGTGTGCTCATCTGCCTAGCATTTGCCCAGGCCCTGTGTGGGGTGCCACTGTACAGAGTGAGAAGGGCTTGGTCCTTGCCCACAAGAAGCTTGCAGTCTCCCAGGAAAGACCCACAGATGTGGGCGCACGTCCCAGACCCTGGGTGGGTGCTGCGCTGTAGCAGGGGGCTGAGGGAGAGTCCAGAGCCATGGAGCCCATGGAGGGAGGGACCCCTCCAGTCCTCGTGGCTGCCTCGTTCCTGCCGCCCCAGGACACACATCCACATTCCACCTGCCCTCAGGTGCTCCGTCTTCAAGCCCTGCAGATCTCACTGCCCCTGAAATCCTTCCCCTCCTCTCCGTCTCTACCCTTACTGCCCTCGTGCAGCGTTTTATTGTGCTTGTGCCCCCTGACTGACTGGTCCTCCTGCCCCCTATCTTGTGCCCGCCAGTCCGTTCTCCGCCGAGCAGCTCATGTACCCCTCATCAAACACACACAGATCTGCCTCCTCGAAACCCATCAGGGGCCCTCTGCTGCCTTCAGGATGAGGCCCAAACAGAGTCCTCTGAGACCTGCCCCAGCCCCTTTAGTCTCCAGGTTTCCTGTCTCATCACACTCTTGCCCTTCTCTCCCCGTCAGCACCTACCAGACTCTTCCTCATTCTTTCCTCAGATGTTGCCTCCTCCAGGAAGCCTTCCTGGACTGTCACCCAGCTGGTTTAGATGCCCAGCCTCTGTGCTACTTTCGATAACTCCCTGAGTCCCCTTCTCTCTGCACTTGTGCATTGTTTTATAGTTCCCTGTTTGTGTGTTTGACGTCTTGCTGGAGGACGAGCTGCATTAGGACAGGGTCTGCTCTTTCTCTTGGTAATTCCAGCACACAGCAAGTGCCTTGCTCAGTCCCCTTCACGCTATATAATTCTCCTGGTTCCCATTTCTCCCTGTCTGTCTCTTTTTGATTGTCTTCCCAACCTCTCCCCCCAACTCCGTGTCTCCGCTCCCAGGTTCTCCCTACCCCTGTTTCTCTGTTGCATCCACCTTTCTATGCTTTGAATCTCTGTGTCTGTGTCCTCCCCACACTTCTTCACCAATAGACGCCCCTAAAGCCTACCTTCCCCACTCTGCCCCCCTCACCCCCCAGTACCCCATCCACTGCTCTTCATGCCTGGGTATGGGGCTCTCCTCTCTCCTTCCCTCCTCTTGACTTTCCTGGTTTCTCTCTTCCTCCTATCTCTCCTCCAGCTCTGTCCTCCCACCAAGTCTGCTTATCTGTTCCTCCTGTCTTCCCATATGTCTGTGTTTCCGTCTCCATCTCCCTGTCTCTGGCGCTCTGTCTCTCTTCTCTCTCTCTCTCTCACTCGCTCTCTCTTCCTTCGTCCCTCACCCCTTTCTCCGTGGCCTCCATACAGCACATATGATGCTGACTTGGGCATGAGGGAAAGCTGGGGCAGGTGCCCTGGGGGTGTCGTCTTTCACTCCATATCTGAGGGGTGATGATGGGTGAGCTGCCTGAAAGCAGGTATGTCTGGGGCCTCTGAGGGCTACGTCCTTGACCGGAGATGCCATCACCTGGGCAGCAGGCTCTCCATCCTTGACCCGCTCTGTGAGCTTGCGTGGGTGTGTGTGGGATTGTGGGTATCCATATGTATACCGCATGTATGTGGTATGTATGGAAATGGATGATGGAGGGAGGAGCTGCAGAACTGAGCTCAACAAGGGGACCCGGGGGTCAGCCTTCCCCAGATGTCTGCTCTCCCAGCTCTCTCTGGGACCATGATGGCAAACAGGCACATTCAGCCACAGAGAGGGCAAATGGCGTGCCCTGCCAGGCTCCCTGTCAGACACTGCACATGCAGCCCAGAGACAGACGTGCTCCAGAAACGTTGTCCACTCTTAAGTAGTGCAGTGGTTAAGCACCCGGCTCTGGAGCCATAATAACTGAGTTCTAATCCCGGCTCCCCACACTCTACCTGTGTGATCAGGACAGTTGTTTGGGCTCCTTGGACCTCGGTCTTCTCTCTCAACATGGAGATAGTAATAACACTGGCCTCAGAGCGCTGTTATGAGATGTAAATGAGAGAGAGCACTTGGGGAGTGTATCCACTCCATAAACCCTGTTATTATGGTTAGAAAGCAACAGTGTTCCTGTCATTCAATCTTCTGCTTTCTGTTCAGTCCTCATAATACTCTAGTCAAGGTAGAATAAACAACTATCATCATCCCCATTTCTCAGAAAAGGAAACTGAGGCTGGGAGAGACCATGGGGCTTGCCCAGGCTCACAGCCCACATGTAGCAGAGTGGGCCCAGGGCCCAGGGCTGACTCTTCCTTTACTATACTTTCCACAACCCGAGTATCTGCCTGAGCGTCTTGTGGACCAGGGCTCCTCCAGGTCCAGGGGAGGGAAGCAGGAGACCTGAGTTCTGGCTGCATTGTTGCCACATGGGAGCATGGGGCTTACCAATGGCTGGCCCAGAGCCCAGCCAAGCCATGGTTCACTCATATAGAATGGGATCACAGAAACCCATCTACTTAAGAACTATCAATTGGTAAATATTTTATTTAAGATGAAAAATGTTTGGGAAAAAAATGAAGGAAAAGAAAAAGAGGAAAAAAAGCCTGCCATACCAACAACCACCAATAGAGGGCGTGAGCTGTCCCTGGTATAGAGCCACTTGGGACCAGGGAACCTTTAGAGCCCCTTGGATCTACGTCACACCTACGTCAGTGGTTCTCAAAACGTGGGTCTCAAACCAGCATCAGCTTCACCTGGAGGCTTGCTTTAAATGCAGATTCTTGGGCCCCCATACCAGGCTTACTGATCAGAAACTCTGGAGGTGGGGTCCAGTCGTCTGTTTAAATGAGCCTTCCAGGGCATTCTGAGAACCACTGATTTACATCATAAGGTACAGTGAGCACCCTGTCAGATAACAGATGAGAAAGTGCTTCATAAACCATGCAAAACAGATATGAAGGAGTTGATTCTCCCTCCATCTCCCAGGTAACATAGTTGAATTTTAACTTGGGCTTCAATGTCTTAACCAGAGGATTTTTAAATCTTTCCCCTGAAAATGAGGAGACTATAAGCATGGCAGGAGGCAGAAGGATGAGGGGAGGTGGCCTGAAACAGCTCCAGCAAGGAACCATAGCTTTGATGTTTCGTGCTTTGGCTTGAAAATGTGATCAAACTCAGGGACATCCTGGGTTAGCCCTACTCACCTCTCTGAGGCTGAACCTCAAGGTGCCCCAAGGGTGGGAATGGCAATTATCCTGAGTGCCGTGGGAGACACACTCCCCAGTTTGGAGAGCAAGGAGGGGGCCTCAGAGACTGGGAGAAAGATCTCCAAGATCTACTTATAGCCCAGCAGCCTTTCCCTGATGCCCCTCAGCCAGGCCAGTCCAGTCCCTGGCAGTGCCCCCACAGGTCCTAGTCATTCCTGCCCCTCTGTGCCTGGCCCCACACGTCCCAGGAATGCTCTGCTCCGTTCTCCTCCAGGCTGGCCAGATGTAGCTACACTTCAGGGCTCAGCAGAAAGCTCTCTCATTCCAGGGAGACCCCCTACCCCCACCCAGACACTCTGTCCTCTCCCTCCACTGAGCTCCCAGCACTTAGCAGATTGTCCGTGTTACATACACTGAGGCGTCTGTCACTGCTGCATTTCAGTCCCTTATCGTGTGTAAAGAGCAGGCCTTGGACCAGATGGTTGCCAAGGTCTCCTCTGTCTGCTGCAGGATGTTCAGAACTCTAGTTCACAAGAACGAGGCTCATCTCCCCCAGTCAGGGCTGCTGTTAGTGTGTGCAGCGCCTTGCATAAATTTGTGTGTGTGTGGGACCCACGTCTCTATGAACAATTTGATTTTAAAATGTAATACAAAACTCTTGGCCTATATGAGGTATTGTGATTTATTGATGATGATGTAGAAAAATGGGTAGAGAAAAGGTACTAACATATTTGTTTATTGTCCAATCAGTGCACGTGAAGATTCTTTGTAGGGTCCAAGGCCATCTTTTCCTGTTCAGGTCCAGGAACCATTTCTTCATGTTTTTTATTGTTAAATATGTCATTCTTCGTTAATTTCTTATCTCCTACCATGAGAAAAAGGTGACAACACTCTTATTACAATGCCATGGCTCTTAGGAACCTGTTTGTATCTAAACAATATAGACCTTCTTGCCTCTGAAGTTGCCTGCTATTGTTTATTTACTGCTGGTGGCTTCTTTACTCATGACGCTGCATCATCCATTGTGTCACCCATGAATACTGGCTTCCAATGACTCTCTCAAAGGGTCTTGGTCTGCTTCATTGATGATGGTCATAAACACAAGTGTGACCCGATGTGCAGGAGAATGAGAAGGATCGTTTGTTCTCTGGTCGTAAATTGACCATTCAGAATGTTAGAGTGTAGATGACAAACGCTTTAGGCCATGGAAGACTGCAGTGGTGTAGGGTGACACCCAGGTGCTCATAGAGACTGGCACCAGGGGAAAGGATGTTTGTTACTGCCCCTGCCACTCTTGGTGCTTAGGCCAGAGGTGACACCATGGTCAGACATAGATGGACAAGAGCCACCACACAGACTCACACACAGGGCTCAGGCCCAAGGGTCAGCAGGGGACTGATGGCGGCCCCGAGGCCTGAACTTGTCCTGACTCCCACGTGGCAATCATTCAAAATCAGCATGTCAGCACCTTCTAGTGGCCAATCTCTCACGATCTCGATCCTGCAAGAGGGATATGGCACCAGGCTGACTGTGGGAACAATCTGCCCACCAGTCCACCCTGTTGGAACTGGGGCCTGGCCGCGGGGCTCTAGGACAGCTCCCCAAGTGGGAGTCCCAGAGCTCCTGGTGGGGGGTCATCTAGCCAACCCCATGCCTGGAGTAAAAGTCAGAGAGCACCCAAAGGAGAGAAATGAGGGCCCAAGGCCCAGGCAGGGTCCAGGCCAGGCTCCCGGGCACCTTGCAGAGGTGGCACTGTAGGCCCCAACTCGTCGCAGATACTGGAGGGGAACTTAAAAAGGTTCGAAGAAGTCAATCCACTGTGAGGGCCCATGAGGTGTGAGCGGTATCGCCCCTGGCACATCTTTGCCCTCCTGGGAAGGACTTTGCTTTGTACTTCTTTCCATCCCTCTCTGCCTTGGCCTTCTTCTGTGCTCAACAATTATCTGTGGCTCGGCTTGGGTAGGTAAAGGCTAGCTGCAGAGTCTCCTCCTGTAAAACATGCTGTAAAGTAGGGCTTCTCAAACTTTAGTGAATCCCCTGGGCATCTTGTTAACATGCGGATTCCGGTTCAGTAGGTCTGGGGCTGGGGCTGGACTGACACTCTGCATCTCTAAAAGCTCCCAGATGGTGCTGATGCTGCTGGTCTGCGGACCACAGTGAGTAGCAAAGCTCCGCTCGGGTCTGAGCTTACCTCTGGTACAGGTGACACCTGCTTTCAAAGAGAGCAGTGAAGGTGGCTTGAGTGGCGCAGAGAATGCTGGGCTGTGGGCTGTGAGTCAGAGGACCCGAGCCTCATCACTTACTTAGCAGCCACGTGAGCTTGTGTAAGAGTCCACCCCACGGTTAGCCCTGGGAGGGCTTGTTAGGGGAGAGGGCTGGTGGCTGGACCATGTAGCCCATGTGGCCCAGACTCCTTTCCCCCGAATCTTACCAACCCCTTGGGGCTGTCTCCCTTCTATTGCTACAACTTCCATCAGAATAATGGTATTAATTAGATGATTCATTTGACAAATACTTGACAGGCACTTACTCTGTACCAGCCACTGTGCTGGGGGCTGGGAAATAGGTGGGAACAAAGCCAAGCACTTGCCACTCATAAGCTTTTGTTCTGTGGGTGTGTATGGGGTCAGGGATACAGACAACGAACAAATTACTAAGTAAATACATGTCAGGGGTGCTACGTGTGATGCAAGATAAGGGGTAAAGGGAGGGGGTGGGGGGGTTCTGGGGTGGTCAGGGGAGGTCTGATTGATACAGTGACACTTGGGCAGAATCCCAAGGGAGCCAGGACAGGAGTCCTGCGGGTGTCTGGGGACGAGGAGCCCAGACAGAGGGAGGGCGTGAGCCTGAATACCCTGGAGGAGGCCCGTGAGGGTGGACAGGAGGGGAGAGCAGGGTTCTGCGACGCTGCAGGGCAATCCTTCAGGAGCTTGCAAAGGAGCCAGCTTAAACACTCTTGGGCAGCTCTTTACAGAGACCATCAGATCTCTATCCCCAAGCTCTTCCACAGCCTGGGGCACAGCTTTCAGATGTCAGCCATCCATTACCGCCCCTTTCTCTTCCTCAGACTTCCTTCCAAAAGGACAAAATCCCACTGGGCACCCCTTGAGCTGGGAAGATGAAGTGTTTTCTGCCATCGTCAGACATGGGGACCCAACATCAAGAATCAAAAGGTGAGCCATCCCGGGAACCCTCCCTGTGCTGGCTGCTTCAGGTCCACTGTCTCAGTCTGTCTTCACCGCAGTCCTAGCCGGCTTTATCTCCACTCACAGATGAGGAAATTGAGGTACAGAGAGTTGGAGCCCAGGGTCCTCCCAAGAAGCAGTGACGAGACGAGATTCAACTCTGGGTCGGCCTGGCTCCAACCTGGGCTTTTTCTGCCGCACCACGCGGGTCTCTGCCTTTTGGGACACAGATTCTTCCCTTGTGCTCCCCTCAGCACAGCGGGGACAGGCGCAGCTCCCACAGACTTCACTGAACCCCAGGGAGAACAGAAGTAGAGCTTGAAAGCACCCCTACTTTCCTACTCGGGCTCCCCAGGCCCTCAGACCAGCCCACCTTTGTGGGCACTTTTTTTTTCCATTCACAACATCTTAGCCCCTGGGCTGGTCTCGACGTAGAGACACCAGCTTATGAGTCACCAACCAGAAGTTTCCCCCGTTGTCTTACAATTTCATGGTCAAGACCCACAATAGCCGCTAACTCATTCTATGGGACCAGAATTACCCTGACACCAAATCCAGACAAAGATATCACAAGAAAAGAAAACTATAGACCGATATCCCTTATGACTATAGATGGTCTAAGGTCTAAGTAATTGCGGTGTTTACATGCAGGCACTTTATATACAGAGTCGCCTTTGATCCTCCCAACAACCCCATGAAGTTGCACACACTGAGCCTGAAAAGGTGAGAAAGCTAAGGCTTGGAGAGTCTAAGGGACTTGCATGCATCAGAGCTCAGGAGTGGCAGAGCTACGATTCAAACCCATTTCCAACTCCAAGCCCAGCTCTTCCTACCACACCGCCCAGTCGTCCACAGAGGGAAAGAGAAACAGCTGACCCCGCAGGTTTGCACCTTTGTTCCAGTATCACCTCTTCTTGCACAGGTGACTCACCAGAGTAGCCTCTCCCTGCGGGTGAGAGCTGTCTCAAAGCCTGCTGGGAAGGACAGTCCCCACTGGAAAATGACTCCTCAGCCAAAGAACACCCATCAGCCTGCACACTGTGAGAGTTATGTGTGTAGGAAGAAGGTGGAGTGGGAGGGCAATCTGTCATTGCCTGGGCCTCAGGAGAAGACCCTCTGCAAAATGGTGGCAAAACTCCAAAACACTGACAACACCAAATGCTGGCGAGGATGTGGAGCAACAGGAACTCTCATTCACTGCTGGTGGGAATGCAAAATGGGACAGCCACTTTGGAAGACCGTTTGGCAGTTTCTTACAAAACCAAACATACTCTTACCATGCAATCCGGCAATCGCTCTCCTTGGTATTTACCTAAATGAGTTGAAAACTTATGTCCACACGAAAACCTATCCACAGAGGTTTACAGTAGCCTTATTCATAATTGCCAAAACTTGGAAGCAACCAAGATGTCCTTCAGTAGGTGAATGGATAGTAAACTGTGGCACATCCAGACAATGGAATATTATTCAGCACTAAAAAGAAATGAGCTATCAAGTCATGAAGAGACATGAAGGAAATTTAATTCATATTACTAAGTGAAAAAAGCCAATCTGAAAAGGCTACATACTGTATGATTCCAACGATAAGATGTTCTGGAAAAGGCAAAACTATGGAGATAATAAAAAGATCAGTGGTTTCCAGGGGTTAGGAGGGAGAGAGGGATGAATAGACAGAGCACAGAGGATTTTTAGGGCAGTGAAATTATTCTGTATGATAGTATAATGATGGATACAGGGAAATAGGCATTTGTCAAAACCCATAGAACGTACTAACACTAGGAGTGACCCTAATGTAAACTATGGGCTGTGGGTGATAATGACGTGTCAGTGTAGGTTCATGGATTGTGACAAACGTACCACTCTGGTGCAGGATGCTGAGAGCAGGGGAGGCTGTGTCTGTTTGGGGGAGGGGAGTGTGGCAACTCTTCTGTACTTTCTGCTCAATTTTACTGTGAACCTAAAACTGCTCTAAAAAATAAAATCTATTTTTTTAAAAAATGGAGGCAAAACCACCCAGGTCTCAGGCTGGGGTAAACAAGCTAATGCCATAGAAACAATTTGTAGACAGCAAGTAGGTTTCTTGATATAAGGGATTGGAACTAGTACGTTTTTAAATCCTAGCTGTGCCAGAAATCTGCAGTAGGGGTTCAGGTGGGTCATTTTCACTCCTTGGGTTCCTGTGTCCTCAGCTACAAAGCCAGACAATAATACTTGCTCTTTGTTCCCACCCCATGACAACCTCTCAGAGAGTAAGTGGCAGCAATGATGATGATGGTAACCACCATTTACGTCTAGGCTCTGTGTCAAGCACTCTATACACATGCTTTTTTTCCATCCTTACAACCATCCTCATTTTGCGGATGAGAAAACTGAAGCATGGGGCTGGGGGAAGTGGGGAGCAGGGTGGGGTGGGGGACAGGCAACTTGCCCTGGGTCACACAGCTGGTCAGTGGCAAAGTAGGTTCTGGAAGACTCAGGGCTTGTACTTAACCTCCAGCTTTACCCCCCATGCCTCCCAGGCTGACCCTGGAGGGCACCCCAGGGAGTGGTCCCCTTGCCTGATCACCAGGGACTGGCTTCATATTAACAAATGGTGATCACAGCCAACATCTCTATAGGACTTGCTATGAACCAAGACTATTCTTCAGCATGTGACACGCACTGTCTCATTTAATTCTTACAATAACTCCACGAGGTAGGTACTATTATTGTGCCCATTTTACAGACGAGAATACTGAAGCACGGAACTCAAAGAATGGAAAACGTCAGACCCAAGGGGACTGTGGGGAGCAGCTGGTAGGAGTCCTTTATTGGACATTCTGCCTCCTCCCCAGGTGATCTCAGGCCCTCGAGCTGCTCCAAGGCCAGTAAGGGTCAGGCGTGAGTGAGCGAGCGCGTGAGTGTGTGTGTGTGAGTGTAGTGCACACTGTGCTATACTGTTGCTGTCACACTTCCTTTTGGGACCCACCAAATCAATAGCCAAGACAGGCCACACCTGGGCCTCCAGAGCCCTGTCTGCTGCTGCGACCACCCCAGGAGCACCTGGCAGTGCAGGCTCCTTCCCCCACCCAGAGTGACCTTTTGTCCCCAGATTCCAGGCTCTGGAAAGAAAGTCAGGAGCATGGAGCCTACTTTTCCCCTTAACCATGACAGAGGCCTGTGGAGCAGGAACGGGCCAGGGTCGGGGCAGGGGCAGGCGGTGGCCCAGGGAAGCAAAGCATCTAGGGCCAGGAAGCAGGTCCATTCAGTGTCCTGCCTCCCAGCAGCTGTGACCTGGGGAGGGGAGGGGCCAGCATCCCTGCAGGCACCTCCTCATGGTACCCACAAGATTGGAGACGTGATTTTAAGTGGGAGCCCCTCAGAAAGGACGTTTTGTGTGGTGATCGGGAACATAAGACTTTAGAACCATCCAAATCCTGTCTCTGCTACTCCCTGGCTGTGTGACTTTGGTTGAATTACTTAGCCTCTCTTAGCCCCAGTTTCCTCCTCTATCAAATGGGGGTAATGACGGCAGCCACCTCAAAGGGCAAAGTCTGTACCTGGCCTGGGACAGGGACTGGCACAGAGTGAGGACTCAGATCACATTAGCTGCTTCTCAGCTGTAAAATGAGATTTCTAATAGTACCTGCCTTGTTATGAAGGTTAAATGAGTAACAGACATGGAAAGTGCTTAGGAAGGATCCTGGGCATGAGAAAGTGCTGACCATCCTTATTATTAACATCCTCTTTCTCCGTATCCCTTCTCCTGGTCCAGGCAGGGCGCTTAGGGCATGGGGAGGGGGCAGCTCGACTTCAGGATACAAAGTGCAAAGCTGGCATTGTTCTCAGCTGCCTCTCCACAGAGGTGGAGGAAAGATGGGGCTGCAGGAATTTCTTAGCGCCAATTAACACTGTGAGGCTCCCTTCTGCTCTCACCCTGGTCTGCCTCCCTGCTGGCTGGGGGCCCAGAACCACATGGCAGAGGAAGCAGACAGGCATGGGGGTGAGGCGGATGTGGTGGAACCATCAGCTAAGGCTGGGTTGCCCCAGCAGAGCGCAAGTGGGTATTATTCTAGCTGCACAGGAAAGGTCCAGAAAGGAGCAAGGTGGGCATGGAGCATGAGGCAGGCCTGTTCCTCAGGGCCATGACAAATGATCCTCCCACGCAGTGGTCCTCCTAGTGCATCTGGCACCCAGAGTGGGGGACATCCCTTCCCCCGTATGGTGAACACTTTCAGTTATAATTTTTCAATGAAAGAAATCACAAAAATGATTAAAAAAAAGAACCATAAAAATAAAAAAAAAAGAAACCAGACAGTGAAAGTGTTTTTTTGAACTTCATATATATATATTCATGCCAGTAAAAAAATCTAAAAATAAAAATACAAAAAGGGAAAATAGTAATGGATTAATACTTTTTAATGACATTAATGTGTTTTTGAAAACAGTGAAAAACTTATATCTCTGTATTAGTCTGTCACAGTAGCAAATAATAACAATACGGCTTCTGCCGTATTGTCAATCTGTGAATGGCAACGTCCAAATTGATCTTCTCAAATTCACACTCAGTGGATGGTAAAGCTGTATTTGTCCGTCTAGTTTTGCTCATAATTCATTAAATAACACTTTTTATTAATTTTAACTTTGAAAATTTACTTTCACATGAAACAACACATACTTAGGAAAAGTCTTAATATAAGGATAGATTTAGTAGAGATTCTAAAAATTCCATTTCACAACAAATTCCAGAAATTACAATACTACATCTTTGTTTCTTTATTATTGATTATAGGGTTTTTAAATGTTTCTTACAGTCAAAAACTTCCAGTAAAATATCTTCACCAGACATTTTTTTCACTCTATTTGGCGAAAACTCCTGAAGTTTTTCATCTCCAAAAATCAGAAAAAATGGCTGAAAGAGAACATTGACATGATTTGACCCACTGCTTTAGAAGGATGACAGAATTGAGTCACTCAAGTTCTATTTCCTGATCTTTACAATGACTCTGTAATCATTGATAATTTTGAATCTATTGCGACACAAACTACGCCAGAACAAGGTCCGAGAGATTTTACTGTAATTAAATTGTTCTCCAAACAATCTCGTAAGGAAACTTAGTTGAGGCATAATCAGGAGTTCTCCAAATTGACTCACATGTTGAAAATGATGTTTATTAAAGGTAAGTAATAAAAGTGCTAACTTACAACACACTCCTCCCACACACACACATTCAACAATAAATACAGCAATTATTTAGAACTTAGATCATCTAAATGTTCATAAGGGATATTGGCCTGCAGTTTTCTTTTCTTGTAAAAGTTTTTCTTTGGATTTGGTGTGAGGGTAATGCCGCCCTCACAGAATGAGTTAGGAAGTGTTCTCTCCTCTTCCATTTTTTGGAAGAGTTTGAGAAGGACTGGTGTTGATTCTTCTTTAAATATTTGGTAGCATTCACCAGTGATGCCATCGGGTCCTGGGCTTTCCTTTGTTGGGAGGTTTTTCATTAGTGGATCAATCTCTTTACTTCTTGTAGATCTGTTCAGATTTTCTTTTTCTTCTTGGGTCCGTTTTCATAGTTTGTGTCTTTCTAGGAATTTGTCCATTTCATTTAGGTTATTCAATTCTTTGGCATACGATTTTTCGTATTCTCATATAGTCTTTTTTTATTTCTGTAAAGTTGGTACTAATGTCCCCAATTTCATTTCTGATTTTAGTAACTTGAGTCTTATCTTGTTTTTCTTAGTCAGTCTAGCTAATAGTGTGTCCATTTTGTTAATCTTTTCAAAGAATCAACTTTTGGTTTCATTGCTCTCTCTATTCTCTATTTCATCTATCTCTGCTCTAAGCTCTATTATTTCCTTCCTTCTGCTAGCTTTGGATTCAGTTTATTCTTCTTTTTCTAGTTTCTTAAGGTGTAAAGTTAGGTTATTGATTTGAGATCTTTCTTCTTTTATAATGTAAGCATTTACAGCTATAAATTTCCCTCTAAGCACTGTTTTCCCTGAATCCTAGAAGTTTTGGTATATTGTATTTTTGTTTTCATTGTCTCAAAGTATTTTCTAATTTTCTCATTTCTCTTGTGATTTCTTCTTTGGCCTGTTGGTTGTTTAAGAGTGTGCTGTTTAATTTCCACATATTTGTGAATTTTCCACTTTTCCTTCTGTTATTGGTTTCTAGTTTCATTCCATTGTGGTCAGAGAAGATACTTTGGATGATTTGAATTTTTAAAATTCATTGAGACTTGCTTTGTGACCTAACATATGGTCTATTCTGGAGAATGTTCCATGTACTCTCAAGAAGAACATACATTTTGTTGTTGGGTGGAGTGTTCTATATATGTCTGTCAGGTCTATTTGGTTTATAGTTCTGTTCTAGTCCTCTGTTTCCTTACTGATCTTCTTTCTAGTTGTTCTACGCATTATTGAAAGGTGGGTATTGAAATCTCCAAATACTATTGTAGAACTTTGTATTTCTCCCTTCAATTCTGTCTTCTTATATTTTAGGACTCTGTTGTTAGGCGCATATTTGTTTACAATTGTTATATCTTCTTGATGGATTGACCCTTTTATGAATATATAATGTCCTTCTTTGTCTCTGATAACAATTTTTGACTTAAAATCTATTTTGCTTGATATTAGTATAGCCAGTCAAGCCCTATTTTGGTTACTATTTGCATGGAATATCTTTTTCCATCCTTTCACTTTCAACCTATTTGTGTTTAGGGGGGGCTTCCAGTATAGGGTTGCCAGATTAGCAAATGAAAATATAGGACATCCAATTAGATTTGAATTTCAAGACATTATAAGTAATTTTTTTAGTGTAAGTATATTCCATGCAATATTTGAGATGCATTTATACTGAAAAAAATACTCGGTTTTTATCTGAAACTCAAATTTGACTGGGCATCCTGTGGTTTATCTGAGAACCCTATTCTAAGAAGAATGTAAAGACATAGGCCCTGCACTCTGAGAACTTCTGATCTAAGGGGGAAATCAGGGCCTACCCTGGAGACACTCCCAGTTCAAGGGGGAAATACAATCCTTGTATAGGGAGCTCACAATCTGAAGAGAAAGGAGGGGGGAGAGGTGGCACAATCTTACCAAGAAAGCAAGGGGAGTTAGCCACACCTTCCCGTCAGGGCCCCTGCTCCTTCTTGGGTCTCCCAAGGTTCCCCCATCCACATCTCATTATCCAGCCAGTGCCCAGCACCCAAAGTCCACCTTTAAACCCAGTGGGTAGGAGCTGGGGAGTCCCAGCAGCCTGCTTTTGGGGACAAGGTCTGTAGGAGAACAGGGTACTCACAACCCCCACCCCACAATCCACCCACATTCATATGCATGTGCACAAACTCACAACACACACTCCTGTTCGTGCCCACAGGTACACCGTTACTATACACACATTCCCATGCATTACCATACACACAGGCCCACCAAACACACTAGCAGGATAAACACAGTCTTGTACACTCAGGCCCACTGAAATATGCTTCACTCACACAGACACGTGGCCCTGCACACGTTTGCATACTCATCTACACTCTCTCAATCCTGCATACAACAACATACAAATCACAGTCACAAGAAACCTCGTATACTCTGCTTGTCCTCTCTCAGGCTCTAGATGTGTGTGTGTGTGTGTGTGTGTGTGAGTGTGTGTTTATGCATGTGTGAGCATTTTCTCCTGCTTTTTCTATCTGGATAACTGTCCTTCCTCCACTCTCACACCCCAGCTGTCTGCCTCCCTCCCTGCAGGAAGGCTGAGAGAGATGGGAGGCCTGGTCTCCACGACAACCAAGAACTCTCTACCCTGGATGGAGAAGGTGCTGGGCGGGAGGCAGTGCTGGCTTTTGCCCAGGCCCTTGCTCTGAGTGGGGCTGGGGTGAGGGCAGTGAGGAGAGTGGAGGAGGAAGGGATGGGATGACCATCTGGACCTGGGAGAGTGGAGCTGCAGGCACTGCCCAATACTCCAAAATGGCAGATGGGCATCATGGTGCCTGAGAGGAACTGGGAGGGGCTGGGGGGCAGCCCAGTGTGGCATATGCAGGAGACCCCTACTACCCCAGCCCCCCGACACACACACCTTATCTCTCTGAGCACCCTCAGATCTGACTGATTCCAGAAAACCCCTCAAAGCTCCTTTTCCTGGAATCCAACCACTACTGAGAGCTGGAGTCGTGCTGGGGGTGTGGGGGTTACTATGTGCATGGAATATCTTTTTGTTACTATTTGCATGGAATATCTTTTTCCATCCTTTCACTTTCAACCTACTTGTGTTTGGGGGGGCTTCCAGTATAGGGTTGCCAGATTAGCAAATAAAAATATAGGACATCCAATTAGATTTGAATTTCAAGACATGATAAGTAATTTTTTTATGTGTGGGGGAGGCACAAACCCCTTAAAACCCTCCAGGCTCTTGCACCGTTTGTGTGCCATTCCCTTGGGGAAATGTGGCCCCTCCTACATTCGCATTTTGGATCCTATCCCTAGGGGC
The DNA here is from genome assembly GCF_020826845.1 of Diceros bicornis minor. NCBI lineage: Eukaryota > Metazoa > Chordata > Mammalia > Perissodactyla > Rhinocerotidae > Diceros > Diceros bicornis. Next base: position 62,411,827 of record NC_080744.1, on the reverse strand, counting down.
TGGTGGGGAAGGTTACACTGACCGTGCCATGGGAAATCCAGAAGAGTGGGTGCTAATTTGTGCAAACCCCACAACAGGGTGAGGAGGGCTGGGCTCTCCCCTCCTATCTAATCGGTAAGAACGCCTGCGTATGCCTGGCCCCCTGCCCTCCGGGTCCTGAAAGCCGGACCTGAAAGGGAGGGGTTTAGGGAAGGCAGCTAGAAACGGCCCGGACCTGCAAGCAGCAGCGAGGGAAATGGATTGTTTGCGGAGGACCGTGCTTTGCGGGAGAGGAGGATGCGTGCTGCTCGGATCCCTCTTCAGGAAAGAACTTGCAGATCAGCTGTAAGGAGTGCAGTTAGCTGACAGCTTCCAGCACCTTCTGCCCGTGGAATGTGAAGCCCTATCTTCCCAACAGCCCTGAGCCAATAACCAAGCACAGCGAGTTTCAAGGGCCTGCCCGTTTCAGCCCCCCATCATGGGACTCCTCGGACGGGCAGTCTGGCTTCAGAGCTCCCTGTCGGTTGGGGTTGGCGGAGACTGTCAGATCTGCATCACCGTCTGAGGCTCTCCCTGCCAATCCTGCTTCCTCCCTCCCTGCCTCCCTTTCACAAGTTCAAGCCTCAACAAGCCTTTTGCACTCCTAACTCCGTTTCATTGTCTGCTTACCAGAGGACCCAAAGTGACACAGATGCCAACAGCCACAGTCGTGTGTGCGCGCGCTCGTGCTAGCGCCATGCGTTTGGAGAAACAGGGTTCCTCTTTGAGCCCTAGAGTTCTTACGGAGGATATGGGCTGCCCTCTGATGGACACTCGGTGGAACTACATCTCCTAAACGGAAGGCAGGCGGGAAGCGTGGAATGTTCTCTTTGTGGTCTCAGGCTCATAGACTGTTCCCCGTGAGAACTTCAAGGATCACTGTACCAACGGGGAAACTGAGGCCCAGAGAGGGAAAGGATTAAAGACAGGAAAGGCCTTGGGGGACATCTTGTCACCACCAAGGTTATTTCCTCTGCCCGGCATCTTGCCCCTTCAGTTCTTCTTGTGGGCCCTGGCTCTGGTACTAACTTTGCCCCCTTCTCCTCCTTCCCTGGTAGCCAATCCCACCCAGGCATCCTTTCTTACACTGGCCTTCATCCCCACTCCCCAGGACCGCTGTGACAGCCTCCCCACAGGCCCTTTGGTCCATCCATCTTTCTGCAGCCCGGTGACCTTCCTGAAGCACAAGTCACACGCCATTCCTTTCTGGCCTAAAGCCCATCATGGCATCTCAGCCCACAAGGCCCTCTGTACTGTGGTCCCACCTCCCTTCTGGCTCATTCCCCGCCCTCACCCCGTTGTCACCGAGCACCCGAGAACTGCACAAGTCCCACATCCTCCAGCCCAGGTTAGGCTGTCTCTTCCACACGGCCTGAGCTCGCCTCCCATATGGCAGGTGTCATAGTTTCTGGTTGCTGCTGCAACAAATTGCCACAAACCCAGTGGCTGAGCAACAACACAAGCTTATTATCTTACAGTGCTGGAGGACAGAGGTCCAAATTCAGCCTCACGGGGCTAAAGTCAGGGTGTCAGCAGGGCTGGTTTCTTCTGGAGGCTCTAGGGGGAATCTTCCCTTTCCAGTGTCTGGAGGCCGCCTGCTTTCATTGCTTTTTGGCCCCTTCCTCGAAATAGCGTCACTCTGACTTCTGCTCCATCACCATATTGCCGTTTCCTGCCTCTGACCCTCCTGCCTCCTTCTTATGAGGACTCTTGTCGTTACATTGGACTCACCCAGATAATCCAGGACAATCTCCCCATCTCAAGATCCTTAATTTAATCACATCTGCAAAGTCTTTTTTCACCATGCAACCTAACACATTCACAGGTTCCTGGGATTAGGATGCGGGCATTTTGGGGTGGGCGGGGGTGGGGTGCGTGTCATTATTCAGCCTACCTATTCAGGCCACTTTTCAGTAGGTAAGGTTCAATCCACGCTTTCAGAGTGTAAGAAGGGGGACAGGTCTTTATTTTCCTAAACCGAATTGACCTTTATCGAGGCCCACAATGTGTATTTTTTTTCCTCTCACCACCAAGCAGTTCTCCAATTCTCAGCAGACACTGACCAGGTATCCCACAAATTTAACTCAATTCTGACGCTATCTACCTAGAGAGTGCATCAGATCCCACAGGTTAAGGGCTCAGTCCTACAAGACTGCCTCCCCCTTCAGATGCCAATCGGAAGTCCATGTTGTCACCTGTGCTTCTGACCAACTAGTTAGCTGTAGATTGAAGGTTCCCACCACACCCTCCTGGGGTTTGATTAATTTGCTAGAGTGGCTCACAGGACTCGGAGAAACATTTACTTACAGTTACTAGTTTATTATAAAAGGATATAACTCAGGAACAGCCAGATGGAAGAGACACAATGGGCAAGGTATGTTACAGAGTTTTGGATTGGAGGACACAGGGACGTGAGGATCTTGAAGTGAGTCTTGATGATTTGGTTGTAGGTGAGCTGTTTAATGAGTTCACAGTCTTAAAGTAACTGCAGGCCCTCTGGGACCAGTTCAACTGACCCCATCTCTTACCAACAGAGTGATTAAGAATTGCCTTTTGAAAATCCACAATGTCCTGTAGCCAGAGCATGCGCAGAAGAAGAAATCTTGACCTGAAATGACCTTGGAACCAAAGATTCTTCCTCCCCATGGAACCAAAGGACCAGGACATGACCAGAACTTAAGAGTCGGACTCTTATCAGAAGCAAGGGGGTCCCTCATTCAAGAAGATCCGGTGTTAAAATTCCTTCCCCACCTCATCACAAATGTTTAGAACCTTATCATAAATGCTTGAAACCCCCCAATCAAAACCTGTCCCGCCAGCATTTCCGCATGCCGTCCTGTTCTCCCTAACCTCTTAAAGGTTGCCCCAAATCCTGAATTTTGGGGAGACAGATCTGAGGGCACAAGCCCCCTGTCTCCCTGCAGATCGATCTTGCAGAATAAAGCTGATCTCTTTTCCCAAAGGCTGATGCTGTGATTAATTGGCTTGTTTATGCACATCGGGCAAGAGAACCTCAATTTTGTGTGGTAACATTAACATTCCTGGAGCAAATAACGAAGTCGTTTTTGCTTGGTCTCCGGATTGTTTAATACAAGGATGGGGAATTGTTTTAGTTTCATTTCTCACCTCACAAAGGACTTCAGCTGTAGAAGGTCACTGCCTAGTGCTGCCCCTGGCTCCCTGCTGGGCACTGCCACTCCCCCAGAGGGCTTGCAGAGAGTAGACACTCTCCCAGGCATGGTCCCACTGCAGGGACCTCCCCCAGGCTGTGAGGCCTCCCAGCTAGTGGCTTGTCCTCCACGGCTCACTGAGGCTTCCTCTCCGAGGTCCTGGCTCCCCAGAGGCTCTGTGTGGCCTGACCTCTGACCTCTCCAGGCAGAGGTCATTCCAGCCCTCAGAGCCCATAAGGCCAATCCCACATTTTGTGCAACCCTGCCCAGTCCTGCTAGTGGCCTCACAGACCTCCGTATGCTTCAAATCATGTGGGCAGCTTGCTAAAATTCAGGTGCCTGGGCCCTCTTCCCAGAGTTACTGCTTCAGCAGAGTAGGAGTGGGGGCTGGGAATCTGCTTAAACAAGTGCTTTGAGTCATTCAGGTTCCTGTGGTCTTCTGACCACACTTTGGGAAAGATGGATCAGAATTTCTAAAGTGAACACATGTGTGTGAGTTCATCAAAGGCTTTTAATTCCCCCGAAGTCTGCCCCTCCTCCTGCCAGTGGGCAGGGGAAATTTACCTCTTTATTATTTTTTCTTACGCAGTTGCTCTAGGCAAAACAAAGCACAGGGTAATTTCTACATTAAAGTATGAATAGAACACCCTTCACTTTTAACTAGCACTGATGTCACTGAATCATAATTGCTCCTTGTCTCTCTGGTGTTCTGCTCTTCTGGTAAAGCACAGCCATGTCGTATGCATATCTGCTACTCACCCCCTCCTTCACGTAACACAAGCTCAGTAAACATTTACTGAATAAAATTGAAGATGATACGGCAGCAAAAGAGAAACAAGCTCCCTCCTAGGAGGCCTGCACAGGTCACTTTCTCATCCATTATCTTATTTTATTCCTCACCACACCTCCATAGGGTGAGTACCAGGACCTAGAGATGAGGGAACTGGGGCTCAGAGAGGGGAATTAACTTGTCCAATGTCACACAGCAGGTCAAGGCAGAGCTGGGATTTGCTCTAAGATTCATCCTGCTCCTTGCACTTCTCCTGCAGCTACCGACCAGGACCTGGGAAGGCTGGTGGCCCGATATCCACCCTCCCCCTTTTATCTTCAGACCACATCCTGTCTGGAGTCCAGGGGAAGAGAGTTTGCTTTCTCCTCCCCACCCCAACCCTCCGCCATCCAGAGTTCCAGCAGGATCCCTGGACCTGCCAGGCAGTGGCAGCAGGAGACAAGAGGCTGGGTTTATCCCAGCAATGCATTATGCATTGGGGGTCCCCACAGAGCCCCTCAGTGTATCCCTGCAGCGGGTCCCGTCGGGTCGGGAGCCAGCCTCACCTGTCAGCTTCTCGTCTGCCCTCCCCCAGGCCTGTGCCGCCCCGGCCCACTGACCTGCCTCTGTGGAAGCCCCTGTGTGCACACTACCTTCCCTACCGTTCCACTCCGGGAGGTGCCCACAAGTGCCTGCCATTGGGTTAGGGCCTCCTCAACTGCCAGGACACCCTCCAAAGGCCCACAGTGCCAAATGCCACAGTGCCAAAATGCCCCCCACTTGAGGTATGTCTTTGGGACCTTCCAGAGACGTGCTCGGTCTAGCTGGACAGAGGTAATACATTACCTGGGAGGCGTGTGATTTCACATCCATCCTTCACCACACCCCTGTCCTTGCTTAACTCCTGGAAGACCACGACTCAGGCCTCCGGAGCCCTGGTTAGCAGTGCAGACTCTGATGGAGACTGCCTGGGTTCAAGTCCCAGCCTTACCACCGGCCAGCTCTGTGACCTTTGACATTCACTTAACTTCTCTGTGCTTCAAAGTGATAATGAAGATAATGGTACCCACGTCACAGGGTTACATGTAAAGCACTTAGACCAGCATCTGGCCCGTAGTGAGCCCTCGGAGAAGATGCTGCTGTGGTTACAATGCTGCGTGCAAAGTGCAGGTCCGGGTTCCCCGCCCTGCACTGCCATTTCTCAGAGGGCGGCCCTTGGATAGATTAGCCCTGAACCCCAGCTTCCTCACCTGCAGCCCTCCCAGGTTTCTGTGCAGGATTAAACCCTGTGTTATAATTCTCTGTGTATCCCCTTCAGAGTGTTGGAGAAAGTGTAAGAGGGACAAGATGGTGTGTTGAGCTGTGTGTTCCCATCGCCTCATTTCAGTGAGCGCCCAGGGCTTTCATTTCCTCTCCTCGGGAATGTTCAGACTAAGCAGAAGTTGCCAGCAAGAGCCGTACCTCCCTTTGGCTTCTGTCTCCGCAAGCTGGAAGCTCGTTAGAGGGAGCGGCTATGCCAAACGGCCTTGAGAGAGGCCAGCAGAGGACTGACTCTGAGAGGGAGGGAGAAGGAAGATTTTCCTGAGTCCCCTCCCCACGAGGAGGGGAAAAGGGCCCAAGGGTCCCACAAGAGGACTCCAGGCAGCGGTCAGGTCTCCGCGGGAGGGCTCGTTCCGAGGATCACGGGGGCTTGGACGGCAAGGACATCGGCAGCCGTTGCGACAGAGGCAATGCCTCAGGTTCTGGTGCGATCCTGGGGTGGGGGGCACCCCTAATAATAACCAAGTGGGCTTGCTTATCAACCTGGTGGGATGAGCTCTCTGCAGAAGGAAGATGCTTTCATGGGAATAAAGTACAATTCAGACACCCCCGAGGTTGTAGATGGGGGTTCACCCTGCTCCCCAAACAAAGCACTTGAGCTCTCAGGGGGCTGCACTGGGCGTCCTTTTCACCTCAGCATCTCTGGCCTGAGCCATTGGGGCCCAGCTTTATCAGCCTCACATTTGGGGACTTTGTGAGCATGTGATCCATCTAGACCGGAAGGCCGACTCCCCTAAATATGACACGTCAAAAAAGGGAAAAACTGATGGGCTGTGGGGGAGGCGGGGCAGGAGGAGCCAGTGTTAGTTTGGGAAAGGGGGATGTCTTCCCAGCGCAGACCCCACCCAACTGTTTTTCGGAAGCCTGGGTGAGCCCTGCCACCCTTTTCCCGGTGGAGCTCAGAGAGGGGTGGGCTCTGCTCTGTCCCCATTCTTGTCACCCATCTTCTTTCCTGCCACGCATCCCCATCATTAGTAGGCACTGCGGGAAGATGGAAAAAATAAGTGGCTTTCTCTTCTTCTGGTCTTTTCTCCTTTCTTGGTCTGAACCTCCTCCCCTCCCTCTGGGCCTGAGCCAGGTGGCACAAGGGGTATAGGGACAGGTGGGCCTCCTCTGCTTTCCTTTTCTGAACCCCGCTTCCCTCTGCACCAACCTTTAACCCTTCCGAGTCTAACAGTTCCAGGTCCTCTCCCCCCAGCTCTCAGGTCACACAGAGGGAGGGGCCCAATTTCGGTCTGTGGCCTTGAGACTGACCGGAGTCACCGTGACCCCTGGCCCTCAGCACACACCCTCTCGTGGGAACCCAGCCCCTGCTCCTCCCTCCCAGACTCAGCCACGTGTAATCAGAAAAGCATCAGAGACAGGAGGCCACGTCCCCCTCCCCTGACTTCTCAGAGTTGGGGAGCCATCAGGAATGTGACCCAGTCAACTGTGAGCAAAGTTGTTTTCTTCGGTGACAATGTGATATCACACAAATTTCATCAAGATGGAAAACAAAAATCTCCTACCTCCACAACCAGGTAATCTGGGCCCCTCTCCCAAGATCACGCACACAAACACCGGCACCCAGATGCAGGATGGCACCCGGGGTGTGAGGTGAGTGAGTCCCAGAACCACCAAGGCTGCCACTGCCTCCCCTCCCCCCTGCCCAGCCCCCAGCCCTGATTCGGGAGTTAGGAACTGTGAGCTCCGCAGTGACGGTTTCTGTCATAACTAAAGGGTCACCCCGAGTAGGGAGCTCTTTTTCTCAGTCCTTCAGTTTGTTCATTTGCAAAAAGAGGGGCCTGGACTAGAACCTCCTCCAGCTCTGGGGGGAGGGGAAGGGGAGAGGGGAAGGAGCAGCATTTGTGGAGAGCACGTCTGGTGTGGGACAAGGCGGGAAGGTGAGCCTCCCTCAGCCCTGACTCCTGGGCACCCTGAGGGGGAGGTGTTAGTCCTCTCCAGCGGCTGAGTCCCCCAGCATGGAGGTCATGCCACTGGGGTTAGACCCGGGGTCTGTCTAGCCAATACCTGTGTTCTTTCTGCTTCTCGGCGAGTCCTCTGAGTGTTCTGAGAAGCTGAGCCTGAGAATCTATTTTTAGGGCTGCTGCATTTCTGCAAAGCACTTCACACACTCTGACCACCCCCCACCCCCCCACCCTCCGCCAACAACCCGGGGAGAAGCAGGGCGGGGCGGAGGGCCCGGTTTCCCATGTGGTGGACTGGGCCTCGGGGAATGGGGTGACCCGCCCAGGATGGGGAACGGAAAGTTGAGGAGCAGGGCATTGGCAGGACTTCACCTGTGGCCGGGACTGGCAGAGGCCAACTGGGAAGAGCCGGAGGACATGCCCAAACAGCCGTCCCTCTGTCTCTGGAAATTGCCCAGAGCCCTGTTTCCTTGAACCGGAGCCCCAGAGGGCAGGGAGCAGACAGAGCCCTGCTTGGGAGTGCAGAGGTCTGGGCCCACCCTCTCATCCCACCTCCACTTAGCTGTGGACCTTGGACAAGACGGCACCTGGGAAAGTTCAAGTTGGAAGTTTAGGGAGAATCTAGCCTGGTGGTTCTCATTCCTGGGTGCACACTGAAACCACCTGGGGACTTTAAAATGCAGATGCCGGGGCCCCACCCCAGAGAGTCTGGTTTAATTGTCTTAGGGGCAAGGCCTCAGCATCTGTATTTTTAAAAAACTTCCCGAGTTTAAAAAACTTCCCAGGCGGGGAAGCACCATGTTGTCCAATCCACTCCTTTCAGTGGAGACACCCCTGGGTTTGGTATCATAGGCTGTAGAGTCAGACAGGCCTGGGTTCAAATCCCAGCTCTGCCATTTACTGGCTGTGGAGGTGACCTTGTCTGACCTTGGCCCCAAACCCTGGGGCCCCCTTCCTGGCTGTAGGACTTTGAGTAACTTACCCGTCAGCTTCTTCAGTCTCTCTGAGCCTCAGTTTCCTCATCTACAAAGAGAGAACAGCACCTTTTTCATAGAGTAGATGAGAAGACTAAACCAAGGGCTGCAGGTGAAGTGTTGGCACTGTGCCCAGCACACAGGGCGTGGGCAGTGGATGGTGGGGAGGGGGTGGTGCAGGCTCCTATCCGGTAGACGGTAGACGAGGAGGATGAGACTGCAGGTCTTTCCCTCCAGGCACTGGCTGACTTCATGTCAGAGCTGGGAGCAGGTGACCGATTTGCTTGTGAGCCGTCTTCTCACGGAAGCTCACCATCACTCACTCCCCACTCTGGGTCTCAGGTGTGGGCGGGGGAGGACCAGACTCTCATGTGTTCTATTAACGCCCCAGACCTGTGAAGCAGACCAGCTCCTGACTTTCAAACAGACTTTTTGGTTTATTACACTTTTTTCTTTTTGAAAAAGTGATATCTGTATATCGTAGAAAATGTGGAAAATTCAGAAAATTATAGAGAAGCAAAAAAAGAAAAAACAAAATGACAAAAATAAAACAAAAAACCCAAACCACCAAATTTATAGCAAGTCAAGGTTTCACTTTGGCATATTGCTTTCAAATTTCTTTCTTTGCAATTTTCTTGGCAGAGTTGCGTTTATACCATTAAGACAATTTTGCCTGATATAAGTATTTTATGAGTACTTTCCCACATCATTAAATTTCTTGTGTGTGCAAACATCTTTTTTTAAGGCCTCGTCGTATTCCTTCCTACAAGAGGCCCTAAATCCCCTAACCATTGCCTGTTGTTGAGTAGATTGTTTCCATTCTCCCAGTTATAAACCCTGCCATGAGATACATCTTCGTACATAAATCTTTCTGTCACATCTCTGCTATTTCCATAGGACACATTCCTAGAAGAAAAATTACTGGCTGAAAGCAAATGAGCATTTTTTAGGCTAGATTCTCAAGTTGCTCTCTAGACCCATTTACCAATTCACTCCCCAGAGTCTCCCTAAACACTGGCCATCCTCCGACAAGAGGATGTTTTGCAGTTTAATAGCCATTTCTTTGATTTCTCATAAAGATGAGCGTGGTTTTCCATCTGTTTCCTGTCATTTGTTTTTGGAGGCTTCATAGCCCCTAAGTTAGGGCCAGGGTCTCTCGGGGTGCGAAGGGGACGCTCCAGCCCCAATTCCTCCTGACAGTGGGGGAACTGCTGATATGGGACGTCAACAATTCTACAGCCCCTGCCTACCCACCGCCCAAGGACCAGGCCTGACTGTGCATGTGGGGTAACAGGGAATTTGGAATAAAGGGGTAAAAGAGCAGGGTTGTTTCTCCAGGAACCTAGCCAATGCCCAGCCTCAGCAATGGCAGCCATAGGATCTTAGCATTGTCATGCTTCTTCTGCTAGGTCTGCAAAGAGGAACGGCCCCAGGCCGGAGGGCTGCCTGAGGGAGGAGGTGAAGATCTGTTCAGGCCTTGGCAGCCACAGGGTCTCTGGGTGGGACGCCCCGGTTTCCAGGGAGGCGTCTCCTGGCCTCTTGAGGGTTTTGCCTGGGGCCCTCGGCAGAGCCCAGATGGGATTTCTGCTCAGGATCACACTCACCTGCTCCGAGTCCTGAGGCACGAGCCCCTGGATGGTCCTTCTAACAGTTGCCTCTGCGTCCAGGCCCCTTGACCTCCTCCAGCCCCTCACCCCAGCTCCCCAAATGTGACCGATGGCACCACCTACTGGCAAAACTACAATCTCTTCTTTCTCCTTCTCCCCATAGCCCAATAGTTCCAGGGACGACCAGTCCACCTGCTGAGCTCCTTCTGCCCAGCACTGCCTCTCCAGCCCGTCGCTGCCACGCTCATCTTCCCGTGGGACTACTGCCCAGCTTCCAACTTGGTCCCCCCACATCCCTCTTGTCCCCTTAATCCTTTCTCCCTTTGGAAGCCAGAGTGACCTTTCTAGGATTCCAATGTGATCCAGCCACCCCCCTGCTTAGAACCTTCAATGGCTCCCCATTTCTCTCAAGGAGATGTCCAAACTCCTTTCCATGGCATGTAAGGCCCCGCATGGTCTGGCCCCTGCCCTGGTCTCCCTCCTCATCTCTGACAGCCCCCCCACCCCCAAAATCATCACTGCACTGCTGCCAAGTCCTTTGGCACCACAAAAGTGCCAGGAGCTCTCTCTTGCTTTCTGGCCTTTGCCCAGGCTGATTCCTCTGCCCCTTTGCTGGACTCACTCCTACTAACTCTTCAAACTCTGCTAGACATCACCTCCTCTGAGAAGCCTTTACCCTCCTATTAGTTTCTTGTGGCTGATGTAACAAATTACCATGAACTTAGTGGTCTAAAACAACACAGATTTATTCTCTTACACTCCTGGAGGCCAGAAGTCCAAAATGAGTCTTATGGGGCTAAAATCAAGGCATTGGCAGGGCTGGTTCCTTCTGGAGGGTTCAGGGGAGAATCTGATCTTTGCCCTTTTCGGCTTCTGAGGCCGCCTGCTTCCCTTGCTTTGTGGCCCCTTCCTCGCATCACTCCAGCCTCTTGCTTCTATCATCGTGTCTGCTCTCGGAGACGCTCCCGCCTCCCTCTTATAAGGACCTTGTGATCACACTGGGCCGCTCAGATAATCCAGGATGATCTTCCCATCTCAGGGCCTTAACTTAATCACACCTGTAAACATTTGCAACATAAGGTAACATTCACAGGTTCTGGGGATGAAGACACAGACATCTTTGGGGGCCATTCTTCAGCCTACCACACCCCCCTCTCCCCCGGCTGTGGATGAGAGGTCTTTCTTCTGTGCTCACACAGCTCCTGGGACATCCTCCTTACTGCAGCACATCCACCTGCGTGTAACTCTCGGTTTGCTTGCCTGACCTCCCTGCTAGGCAGAGCTGCAGGGACTGGGCTGTCCTATGCACCCCATCTTCCCAGGGCCTCACACGGTGCCTGGTGTGTAAGACATGCTCACTGGATGTTTGGTGAATGAATGAATGGCTACCTCTCTGGCTTCTTCAGTCACCCAAAGGCTGACAGCAGGGAGCCCAGCTCAGGGGCAGCCTCTGCAACCGCCATGCATCCTAGTCTGGTGGCAAACCTTCCTTTTCCCTGCTCTCTGCCTCTAGGAAGCAGTGACCCCAGCAAGCCACAAGGTTGGGGGAACTGCTTGAGCAAAGGTCTGGAGGCAAGATCAAGGATGTTGTCATCAGAGAGCTGACCAACTTGGGGGAGAAGGCAGGAAATGAGGCAAGAAAGGGTCCTAACCACATCGGGGGGCCTCAAATGTGTGCAGGAGGCAGCATGCAATGAGGGAGGAGGTGGCTCCAGCCAGCTGGTGCTGCAAAGACTGGAGACTCATAGTTGCACACTCTGCACACAGCCTCCCTCTGATGGGGCTGTCACCGAGGCAACAGATGGAGCTGGCTGCCCAGCAACAAGGCCCTGCCTCCCATCCCTCCTATGGCCATTTATGCCCCTTGGGAGCTTTGAGCCCTTTCTAGGTTAATCCAGGTTTTAGATGGAACCAGATTCCCTCTGTGTCCGAACACCAAGGGTAGCAGATGAAAGGGGCTGCATTTGTGGTTGTTGTGGCTGGGGTTGTGGAATTGGCATCAGGAGAGAGGAGGGCCAGGATGGCCTGGGTGAGGGGAGAGGAACATGGGGGTGTTTCAGCCTCAGTCTTTCCTGGGTGTTTTCCTTTTCCATTTTACTAAAGCAAAGCAGGAAGAACTCCAGCCTAGGGGTCAGGAGACCTGGCACCATGGCCTGGATCTGCCTCTCACTTGCCAAGTGTTTCCAGCAAAGGACTTGTCCTCCCTGGTTCTCGGTTTCCCCATTTTTGAGAGGAGGGTTTGGGCAAGCTGATCACCAAGGCCCCTTCTGGGCCTGACATTCTGTGATTCTGGAAGCTCAGGGGCAGAGACAGAGCAGACACCAGGCCCCGTGTTCCAGCCCGGTCTCTGCACACCCTCCTTACCCCCAGGCCCGCAGCATCTGGTCTTGGTCCATGGGGGGAGGGGGAAGGAGGGCCGCTCGGTTCTGGGCCCACATTCATGAAGGGCCTCAAATCTAGACTATAGATGTCATGCCAAACAAGGTTATAGTCACTGTCATGTTTTATAAGTGGAAAGTATTAATCTGTAATCTTAAGCATTTAAAATACGCTGTAACTCTATTTGTCATTTTTCATTTTTCAAATATACCTTGGTCTAAAGAAATGGAAGTGGTCCAGATGTCCCATTCACCTGGAAGGCCCTGGATCCCTGGCTCCAGGGGGCTAGCTGCTCAGTGTCCCTCCAGGGGCTCTCCGGGTCTGGCCTGTTTTGTGGAAGAAGGGAGACAATGCAGGACCTACAGAGGGAGTGAGGTGGCCAGTCAAGGGGGCAGTAGGGGGGCCCAGTGTTGAGGAGAAAAAGAGGCTAAGGAGGTATTGCTGGGGGAGGGGCCCCCCTGGGCACATCTCTTGCTCCCTCTGCTTCTGGAGAGCTGCTGGGAACAAGAGCCAGGAGCAACATGGCTTTGTGCACAGCCCATGAAGGGGCTCAGGGGCTAAGGATCTCCAAGATGAGAGGAGCAACCCCTAGGGCCAGCGTACACCTTGAACCTGCGAAGAGAATCCCTGGGGATCGTTTGCCGGGTCTCCCAGTCCCCAGCCCCCTGTGAGGCACCTGGGTGGGTTGGAGGTTGGGCACTCGCACAGAATGAGTCCCCCGAGAGCATCTCAGCTCTGCGCCCTCTGAGCTGCCTCTTTCAGGTCATGCCTTAGGTTCTCCCAAGTGCACCCGTCTCTGCCCACCTCGGCAAACACAGCTGGGGAAGGTCGAGTGGGGCACTCCGTTCAAGGTCATCCAAGGGGCGGACGGCCTGGGCCCCCTTCCCCTGGAGAGTCAGGAACCGCCTCTCCACCCGACACACACCCAGCACGCTGTGCGAAGCCGGTCACCCAACCTCTTTGAGCAACCTCTGCCCCCAAGCAGCCGGCATCCACGGGGGACGGTGGCCGGTAGGTGGGAGGGAGACTAGAGGTGTGGACAGGGTAGAGTGTTTCCCTCTGGGAGGCATGTGGCCTGGGTTCGAGCCCTGGCTCTGCCATGACGGCAGGAAACCAGCATGCCCTCTTTAGCGTCAAGGTCTCCCTCCGGAAAATGAGGGAGCTGGACTCTCCAGAACTCCATCCACCTCAGACCTACTCTGGCTCCATAGGGACCTCCCTGTCCGCTGGAGAAACCCCTCCCGCGAGCGGCTGGGAGATTTGTTCTGAGACAGCACCACCTGCTGGCCATTCTGGGAATGACGCTCATCCTTTCTCAGGCGACCCCAGAATCCTGGAACTCAGCGATGACAGTGATGATGATTGTTAAAATGTACCTGTTGAGCCTTAATTTGCACCTGGATCATTTCATTAAAATTCTGCAATAAACTATATGAAATAGGTGCTACTGTGTTCTAATTTTATCGATTATGAAACTGAGCTTCAGAGAGATTAAGTAACTTGCCTAAAGTGGTCAGGGGTGGGGCTGAAATTCAGTGTTGCCATTCTGACCCCACAGCCCCTCACATCGCTAACTAGCCCCCTGAAGGGGAGTTTTCAGGAGGGGTCCTGAGGCCCAGGCTGAGTGACTTGCCAAGGCCACAAGGCAAGTCAATGACAAAGTTGGGAAAGAGCCTAAATCAACCAGAAGGAGCATCACATCCCAGGGGCTCTGCCAAACTTGCTTCTGGGGCTTGTCTGAGCAACTCTGTGTCTTCATGCTGGCAAGAAAGAAGCAGCTTCAAATCTGTCTCAGCAAGCAGGTTTCTCCACGGAGAGCCCCCAGCTTCAAACACACCTGGGGCCTCCCATCTCTCCTTCCACCGCTTGGCTGACTCTACCTTCTCCCAGGTCTGGAAAACCTGCCGAGTGTAGTTTTCAGCCTCCAGGAAGCAGGAAGCAAGGAGCTTACCAAGACTGCACATGGGCACCAGTAGTTTCGTGGAGGAGCTGGGACCAGAATAGAGTGACCCAATTGCCAGCTCAGGGCCTTTTCCATTCCATCCTCCTGTGGCCCCTCACCCTGCCCCCCAGAAGCCCCGAGCTGGTTCAGCCAGAGGCTAGCCAAGGGTCAGAGGGAGAGAAGGAGGGAAGGAGATGGAAGTCCTTGCTCAAGACGGCAGGAGGTTTTGGTGCCACAAGAGCAGACACATTAAAACAACCAACCAATAAAAAGACTAAAACCAAGCATGGAAGGTGTGTGGAGTGACATCACTGGCCCACATGGAGGGACAGTGTAAACGGCCCCATATATATAAAGACCAGAAGGTAATATGTCAACACACCGAGAGTGGTTATTTCTGGGTAGTAGGATTGTAAGTGGTTTTTCTTCTCCTTGATTATATGTATTTTCTCATTTTTCCACAAAGAATGTGTATTGCTCATGTCATAAGAAAAAAAGGGATTTGTAGAAAGGATACAAGGAGAAGAGTATATTTATGACTTGGAGAAGAGGAGGAAGAATTTCTTAAGAAAACTACAAAAAGCACACACCAATAAGAAAGAGATTAGTAGGTTAGGTTCAAGATATTTGCCATTCATGTAACAGACAAGGGATTAGGGTATGATGTAGGAAGAACGCCTATCAATCATTAGAAAAAGATAAATAACCCGAGATAAAACAAGGCTAAGAGTTGCCTATATGAATAGGCAATTTGCAGAAGACGAAATCCAAGTCATTAATAAACACAAACAAAGTTGTTCAACCTCAATGGTTGTACCATTTCTCATTCATCATATCGGAAAAATGGAAAAGTCTGGAAGTATTGAGTATTGGTAAAGTTGTGGAGACACGAATACTCTCCTATGCCGCTGAAAGGAGTGTAAATTAGTAAGGTCACTTTGGAGAGCAATTTGGCAATAAGTGGTAAACTTGAGAATGCCCACAGCAGCTTCATTTTGAAATACATCCTGGAGAAATGCTGCTGTACGTGCACAGGGAGACGTGTCTGCAGTGGCGTACTGGAGCCAACTGGGACCAGCTCACAGGACCCGAGTATGTTCAACTCTCCCCAGCTCTGCATTCAGTGACATGGTGTTGGTCGCTTGAAATCAGTCATGATGGGAGTATTTACACCATGGAAATTAGCAGACACAACGAACCAGGGCTCTTTTTATCAGAGAGCTGATAGTTAAACATTTACCAGCACCACTGCAAATCTGTTCTTTGCAGCTTTGATTTTAATAGAAAGACATTGGCTAATCTACATGTCCATTAACAGGAGAATGGATGAATAAAACGTGATATACTTATTCTATGACATAGTGTGCAGAGGCTAAAAGAAAAGAATTATATTAGTGTATCAACACAGATTGATCTAAAAAACACACGGGTAAGTTAAAAAAACAGTGACTGAATGAAATGTTTAGTAGAATACTGCTATGTAGATTAAAGACAACATTTGATATTATTTATGGAACATAGGTCTGTATTTTAGACGGACTGGAGGATAAACACCAAATTCACCGTGGTAGTTGCCTTTGGGAAGAGGAAGCGGAGAGGAAGGAGATAGAGGACTTTATCTCAGGTGTTTTGTTTCTTTTATTTATTAAAGTAATTCGGACAAAATATTAACTGCCATTGTAGATGGTGGGGTTGCACATGTTTGTGATGGTCTCTGTATTTTCCATATTTTTAAAATAAAGGAAGCAGTGCTGTGAACTTTCTTGCTCTAATTGTGGTTACTGAGGCTATAAATATGGATGCAGTTGATTCACACAGACTCTCTTTATGAGGAAGCATAATTCCAGGAAGAGTTGAGTTTCTCTACCTTATTTATCTTTATCTTACAGACTAAGGAATTCTGTAACTAATCATGTTGCCCTCTTTGCATTGGCTGCTAGGAAGCTCAGCAGCAGATATTCAGCCTATCTCTAGCAATTATACTGGACCTCCCAGTTTGCCTTTACCTCATTCCTTATTTTACCTTCTCTTTCTTACCACCACTTTCCCCTTGCAGTGATTTCTACATTTATATGTTTCTTAATTTACTTCATTTTGTATTACATTTAAATTTATAAACTGCTTTGAGTCTTTTCTGGAATGAGGCTGGCTATAAATTAATTTATTTTTGAAATCCTTCAAGTAGATAATGTGGGATCCAAGAGAGGGAGAAAGTATCCTGAGTGCTTGCCTAAAATATTAGCTAGTATTTGTATCTTTCCTTTGGCCCGACCTAAACGATTGGACGATAGAGTGGACAGAGGGTTGCAAATACTAGCTAAAGTCAAGGCTAGAGTCAGTGGAGGAGGAAGTCAGTAGAAGACCAGAGATGGGCAGGAACAAGGCAGTATCAACAGTGTAACAACACAGCTTTCGTTTGTTCATTCACTCATTCATTCATTCATTCAATGACTATTGAGCACCAGGCACTCAGTCCAGGGCAGGCAGACAGCAGGGGAAGAAGAAAACGCACTGCACTGGGCAGTGAAGGCAGGCCAGGCAGGAGGCCGGCAGCAGCCCCTGGTGGCCCATCTAGACACCCCAGGCTCTAGAGTTACCAAAACCCAGCTTGGGCAAACCCACACTGGGCAGCCGGGGGATCTGGGCTGAGGCAGCTGATTGTTCCCACTCTGAAAGGACTCCCCGCTGGTCCCTGGAGACCTTGGAAGTCCCTGGGGTGGCTGAGCCGGGATTCAGTTTACAGAAACTCATTCCACAGACAACCCACAGCAGTGTGTGCTGTTGGAGGTGAGGAAACAGAGACACATGCAGCTGGATGGCAGATCTCCAACCAAGCGCTGGGATATCGCGGAGAAAATCCCTCGATGTCTCTGGGACAGGCTTCTTCACTTGCGAGAGGAACACTGCATTTCCCTGTCTGGTCAGCCTCCTGCAGGAAACATGAAGGGGAGAGGCCTGGGGTATAATGGACAACCAACAAGAGGTGGTTCTACGCTCAGAAAAGAGCTTCAAGTCCACTTTCTGCCCAGAGAACTGAGGGCAGCGGGCACGACTCACTGTTGGTGTCTCGCCCCGGAAAAGGAGTGCCGTGAGTTGGCAGAAGAGGGAGAGCAGAGCGAGGTGAGGTCTCAGGGTTTGGGAGACTCTGTGCTGGGGAAATGAGATATTTTTGGAGGAAATGCCAAGTCTCTGGGTGGCCACTGGCCCTGACAGGCTTTCTGGGCCCTGGCACAGCTGTGTGCCACTTTCCTAACCACGACCTTGGGGCTGGACTGGGGACGTCTGGGCCTGAGCCCAGGAGGTGATCTCAGCTCCCGCCACTCTCATGGGGGTGCCCACAGGCCCCGTTGACCCCAGCTCTTTACCTGCACTAAAGTGGACATGGGATTTTTCTCTCTCGAGAAAGGAATGTTCCTGCCAGGACCTAAGGAAGCCTCTTTGGCTCCTTCGAGTGGCCCCCCGGCTGTGGCTCTGATCCCCTCTCCCCGTGTTACCACCCCTTGGCCCTGTTCCGAGCAAGATTCCAGAGGGAGGAGGGCACGTGCACTGGGCCTTCGCCTCAGGGAGCTTCTGGAATGGTAGGAAAGGCCAATAGGGACACCCCATTCTTTACCTCAAGAACTTTACAGTGCGGGGAGCAGCCACACACACAGGTGATGCAATTCAATTCACAATTCCATTCACCACCTCCTGTGTGTGGTAGGAAGGCCACAAACTTTGGAGTCATATAAACCTGAGACCTAACCTTTATAGCAGCAAATGCCTTTCCATAGCAATACAATGAAAAATTGAAACTAAGTGAATCAAACACCCAGATTGAAAAGTTAGGGAAAAACCCATGAAGGCTCCGAGGCAGGGTTTTCACATATCTGTGCCTTCCTCATTTATAGAGTCCTCCATATGTGCCAGGCACCATAACTTTTGTTTATCGCTACTGCTTCAGTCCTTACAATCCCACAGAGAAGGAACTATTATTGCCACCATTTCGTAGGTGCAGAAAAGGAGGCACAGAAAAGTCACAAAACTAGTAGGTAACTTAACCTCTCTGCGCTGCAGCACCTTAACAAATATCGCTCCACTCCTGCAGTGTGCGGGGCCAGGCACCAGGGGGAGCACAGGGGTTTAGGATGTGTCCCCATCTTCTAAGAATTTAGGGTCAAGTTGGGGTGAGTGCCTCCCCCTTGTCCACCTGGGGAGCCTGGCTCAGGCACTCCCCCCCAGGCAGGAGGACCACTCTGTTCTCTGCTCCCAGTGCACAGACACAGCTCTGTACATACATATCACAGTGTCCAGACATTTGTTCACCCTGCCTCTCCCCAGGTAAAAATAAACACGCAGGTAAAAATAAATATGTTGTAGAAATAAATATGTTCTACAAATTATTGTAGAAATAATACAGAAGAGGGTTAAAATTCTTAATGAGGAAACAACCAAAATGTCTCCAATTGCATAAAGTCTCTTCCCTTGCAAGAAATGGGATGAAGATGAAGACCCAGTTTGGTTTCGCTGCCAAAAATGTACAAAATAACTTAGAAAAGCCAGTCGAGGTCACACATTGTGAGCCCGCTACTTGTGCCTGCCCACTCTTGATCCGAGGAAAGTTGACGACCACGGTGCAAGGCAGGGCTGGTGGTGGGGCACCACGAGGTCCCCATCAGGGAGTCCCTCCTACGTGAGCCTTCAAGGAAAAGCCAAAGGAAGAAGAACTGAGCTCTGTGGTTGGCTGATGGATTTCCTCCACTGCAGTGCTGCCCTAGTCGAAGGGGGCTCCTTGACAGAGTCCCACGCATCTCTCTGTCCCAGCAATGAGCTCAGAGACTGGCAAAACACGGGACTCAGTCCATGTATGCCAGGCGGATGGGTCAATAGACGGACTAAATGATGACTAGTGCCACAGGTTACTAGTCACACTCACACTCACACACACACACACACACACACTCACCTACACACACTGCATATCGTTACATGTTGTCTCTCAATTACTCCTCCAGTAACCTTCTGAGGAAGGTACCATCTTCTCCCTTTTACGGATGGGGAAACTGAGCCACAGAGAGATACAGCCGCTTGCTCAGAGTAGAGCCAGAGTGTGGATCCCACCGTCGGGTGCCGGTGCCTCTGCTCTCAACCACTACCCTACACAGTTGGCTGTCTGCAGAGGGGGCCGTAAGAGCTTGGGGTGGGCTGGTGTGGTCTGAGATGCTTCTTAGACAATCAGAGTAAGGGATGGGGAGGATATTCCAGGAGGAATGCGTGTGGCTTGTTTGGCAGACGGGGTGGCCTGAATAGGGGGCTGGGAGAGGTAAGGGAAGGATCCAGAGTCACAGTGGGGCTTCATACCCTCCTCCAGGCAGCTGTTGGAGGCTGCTGGACAGGACACTGCAAAGGTGACGTTGGGAAGACTGGTTGGCCATCACAGGCAGGATGGATGAGCAGAGTGGGGACAGACGAGGCAGGAGGCAGATGGGAGATTTCTACAGCTGTCTTGTGGGGAGGGATTGGAGGCCTTGAGGTCAGAGACAGGCCCAGGGGCTGGACGGGAGGCCTAAATTCAAGAGTCATTCCAAGGGAAGGCTCCTTGGAAGCAAACTGGGGGTCTCCATGGGAACTGTCGACTCTGCCCCTGGGAAGTTGGCCTTGCTGGCCTTCCAGTCGCATTTTAGTCATTCCCACAAGCCCCTGGGGTGATGGAGGAAGGAGGGGAGAGGGCGGAAAGGTGGGGGTGGGGATCCGCCAGCCCCTCAGATGCTTTCAGTCTCTATGTCTCTGCAGTGTCAGGAATGGGGTCAGACACCAAGATAAACAACTTGTTGACCTGGCGCAGGCCTGAGAATGATGCTGATAGTGACTGTGAATCAGGCCCAGGCTCTGGTCCAGGACAGAGAGACATTTCTCAGCCAGGAGGAAGGGAACAAGCCAGCCACTCTTCTGGAAATTTCTACTTACATTATCCCCCTTTTAGAGGAGAGAAAGCTGAGGGCTACAGAGGGAACGTGACTTGTTCAAGGTCACATGGACAGTATGCTGCAGAGCCAGTGTTGGAGAGTGCCCCCGCGGGACCTAAGCCCAGGGTCACTGTGATTGTGAGCATTCCTGGCTCTCAATGCCTCCTCCTGCTGGAAGCCTTCCTGAGTTATCTCTACCAGTCCAGCCTGATGGTTTTTGGATTTGCTTTGCCTTGGTGGTTAAGAGTTTCCTTTGTTGGACAATAAACTCTGACAACACAGAAGTCTGGAACAAGGTATTTCTTGTTAAATATGCCTGGTAGCAGAGTGTTACTCAAGAAATCACATATTGACCACTGATGATCGAAGAGAGAGCATACACAACATACAGGTAAGCACTAGGGCTGGTTGAAAATATCCCCATCTACCTCCTTGGCATATGGTAGGACTGCACGTCTCCACTCTCTTTGGAGTTAAGTGAAGCCGTATGACTTGCCCTGACCTATGAAATGTGAGCAGAAGTGATGCATTACCCTCTGGGGAAGCTTTAAGAGCCAGTGTACAATTTTGGCTATGTCCCCTTTCTGCTCAGCAACTATGAAAGCATGCGTTGAGCTGGAGCCTTGTGTGGCCTGGTTGCTGAGTGACTACCAAGAATGAGGTCCCCTTCCTTCTGGTCCACACTGGACATGTAGTGTGAGCCAGAAATAAATTCTTGTTCATTTGGGGGTTGGTGTTAGCATGGCTTAGCCTATCCTATTCTGACGGACACAGACATTTGTATTTGGAAGTGGAGTGCTATTGAAACAAAAAACTAAATGATGTGGCATTCTCTTAGAGGTTCAGTGGCAGGCAGTGAGGAAGCTGCTGTTGGAGGCTGGAAAGATGGTGATCCATGAAGTGGAGAAGCATTTGGTAAACCTATTGCCTGTGGTTACTTGGAATGTACTGTAGGGAAAGAAGTTTGAAGACAGAAAGTTAATAATGTGATTTGCTTAGCGTTGGCTGTCTTTGGCAAGGTACTGTGAAAAAGAGATGAGCTCGGAAATTATGTGGTTGAGGATGGGTCAGCCTAATACATGGGTGCATATGATAGGATGAGATCTGGAACATTCAGGGTCTTCCAATTCCAGCCAAGAAGTAAGGGACTGAATTCACTGGCCTAAGTGAAACAACTAAAAATATGAAACAATGGTTTTTCAAGACACTGGACCTTAGGCCACAAAGACTGGTGATCCCTAAGACACAACAAACCAATGAGACAAGTCCTATGATTGCTCTGTCCTGCTGCCTGGAGAGAGTTCCTAGGCCACAGTGCAGGGGGAAGGAACACAGCAGATCCCAGCAAACTCCCAGAGTTGAGAAAACAGAACTGAATCTAGGGCGACCAAAGAGGCTAGAATTCACAGGGCACGATACTGGAGATGAGAGAGCCACGCAGAGAAAGACCTCCAAAGATCCTCAGATGGCCCCCCTCACATCTTCAGCAGACCATCAAGAAGCACATGCATGTGAGGAAACTACACGAACCAGGAGGAGAACCACCCGAGAGGATGAGGGAACAGTGGCAGAAGCTCACACAGGGCCAGGAATAATGCTTGTCCTCTGGCCAGACTGAACAACCTCATAATTCCCAGGGCACTGCGCAAAGCACTCAGAACGATCTTGCTTCCGTAGTGGGGGATAATTAGCTCTACATGATGTTATTTTGATGGAAGTAAATCACCACTGGCACTATGATTATGGTACTGACTGCAGTGACGTAGATTCCTCTGGGTCCAGCCTATCATTTTCCTGCGTAACGACCCAACTCCCCACCACTTTTTCCTCTATCCAAACTACTGTAAAACGTTTGTTCACACTGTTTGACATTCCTTGGTGTGAATTCATCATCTGTGTGCTATGCCTCCTCCTAGTCCCACTAGCCCTTAAAAATAAAATAGTGCTTGGCACCGACAGGACTCTCAATTCAAATGAAAAGTAGGGCCCTGAAATCGCATGATGATACTTAGTTATAAAGTGTTTAAATAGATCTACAATTTTCAAAGTTCGGCTATAGAATCCTGGAGGTTCCTGAGACCTTTCAGGGGGTCTACAAAGTCAAAACTATTTTCATAATAATACTTAGACACTATTTTCCCTTTTTTACTGTGTTGAAATTTGCATTGATGGTGCAAAGGCAAAGGCGGGTAAAACTGCTGGCACTTGAGCATGACTTGGGCTGGAGGCACCAGACTGGACTAGTGGTCATTGATGATGTTTTTTACCACGACACATTTGCAGTAAAAAAAACAAAAAAGCAAAAAAAGCCAATTTGACTTAAGAATGTCTTTGATGACACAGTAAAAATTATTTATTTTATTAAATATTGATCCTTGAGTATATGCATTTTTTTTTTTTTTGAGGAAGATCAGCCCTGAGCTAACATCAATGCCAATCCTCCTCTTTTTGCTGAGGAAGACTGGCTCTGAGCTAACATCTATTGCCAATCCTCCTCCTTTATTTTTTTTTTCCCCAAAGCCCCAGTAGATAGTTGTATGTCATAGTTGCACATCCTTCTAGTTGCTGTATGTGGGACGCGGCCTCAGCATGGCTGGAGAAGCAGTGCGTCGGTGCACGCCTGGGATCCGAACCCCGGGCCACCAGTAGCGGAGCGCGCACACTTAACCGCTAAGCCACGGGGGCCGGCCCAAGTATATGCCTTTTTAATATTCTGATTCTTGGTGACAAAATGGGGGAATGTAGCAATTCTGCTACATACAAAAGTATGAGAGTTGTCTGGAAGAGGATTTGTGTGGTTGAACTGTGAGCTAAACTAAGCACTTTTTTCAGGGAATATCATTTGTGTGTGTTTTTTATTTTTGGGGGGGTGAGGAAGATTGGCCGTGAGCTAACATCTGTGCTCATCTTCCTCTATTTTGTATGTAGGACACCACCACAGCATGGCTTGATAAGTGGTGCTTAGGTCCATACCCAGGATTCGAACCTGCAAACCCTGGGTCACTGAAGCAGAGCATGCGAACTTAACCACTACCCCACTGGGCCGGCCCCATGGAACATCATTTTGACTTGAAAGACAGAAAAAGTACAGTTTTCAGACTTGGGTATTTGGCAGACATAATCTTGAAAATGAATGAAATGAGCCTACCACTTCAAGGAAAAACAACTGAGAATAATTGTTGTCAATTATAAAATTCAAGCTTTCAGGTACAAATTACAATTTTGGAAAACGTATTTGCCACTGTGAGATTGACAGCTTCCCAATACATTGTGATTTGTTGTGATAGTAAGGAATGTTACCTTTTTATATTGTATAATAAAATGTATCAATATTTGGAAGATCTACCGCACTCAGTGAACCAAGATTTTCCAAAAGATCAATGTATGATGTTTCAAAATTATGCATAGGCAAAAGATCCATTTAAAGTACAAGGTTGACAGGTGGATTTTAATGTAACAGAGTATGAAACGTTCCTTGATATGGTTTCAGATTCTTCATTGCAACTAACCTTTAAGAAACTACCATTGGGCCAGCCCAGTGACATAGTGGTTGCGTCCGCATGCTCCGCATTGGCGGCCTGGGGTTTGTGGGTTCAGATCCTGGGCACGGGTCTACACACTGCTCATCAAGCCATGCTGTGGCAGGCATCCCACATAAAATAGAGGAAGATGGGCACAGATGGTAACTAAGGGCCAATCTTCCTCACCAAAAAAAAAAAAAGATAAAAGAAGCTACCACTTGTAGTAAAAATACTAGAATTTTTAAGGTATTAAAATACTCCTCCCTTTTCCAACTACATATCTGTGTGAAGCCAGATTTTCTTTTTTAAAAAACTTTTAAAAACAGCTTTATTGAGATATCATGGACATATAAAAATTGTATGTATTTAAGGTGTACAACTTGATATTTTGATATATATACATTATGAAAAGATCACCACAGTCAATCTAATTAACATATCCATCACCTCACATAGTCACAATTTTGTATGTGTGTGGTGAGCAGCAGATTTTCTTCATATATTTCAACCAAAACAACATATCACAATAGATTGACTGCAGAAGAAGATAAGAGAATCCAGTTGTCTTCTATTAAGTCAAACATCACAAATATTTCCAAAAATGTAAAATGATGCCACTCTTTTCACTAGTTTTATTTGTTTTAGAAAATACAGTTATTTTCATAAAAATGCTATATGTTAATATATAATGGGTTTATTACTTTTAAATGAATTAATTAATAAATATTTCAAAAATTTCTCAGTTTTTCTAGTATACTAACTGTGGATACACATAGGTTGTATGTGTCAGTTATCAATTTACTGACTCTTGGGTCTAAATTCATCCTTCACTGCCAGCTCTGCGAAAATGGAGCTGAGCCCTTTAAATATTTTTTCTTTTCCAGCTGCCACAATGTTAAGTTTTGTCAGTAGAGGGTGCTAGAGAGACATTGCAGGAGGAAGGGGTTTCCCTTCTGGTTCTGTGCTCTCTTGGCAGGCTTCTGCAGCTGAGGCTTCTGTAATGCCCAGCTCTGTTACGTTGTGACTAAACTTTCTCTCGGAGAAACTTTCTCTTTGAGACTGAACTGTCTCCTATGTTGTAGAAGCCTATGGATGTTAAATATCATAATACAATTCAAAAATAATGCAAAAATTTGAATGTAGGCACAATAACTGAAATATAAGAGAGTGATTGCCATTCTGTGATGTAATAATTTAAAAGGATTAATGGTTTTACAAACCATCAATGCTTAGGGACTTTAGTCCGTTCATCTCAGAGAAATGAGGACCCACAGCCGTCTCCCTTTCCCTGAAGAGATAAAGTGAGACCCAGATCTGCGAGAAGCTGCAGGCTGCTGTAATGGCTCCTGACCCCCTCCTTAGGGGACCCAGTACTCTGCTGAGAGTGCTGGAAGTCCTAATGGGTTCAGGAATCCTCTTCTTCTCTCCCAATGGGTCTAGAGGGGTTGGGAGATGACAATAAAGCTGAATTTTTGTAGTATTCATAAACTTGTGAGTTTCCTTTCTCTGGATAAAGATCTGTTTATTTAGAATGAACTTGAAGACTAGACTTTAATCAAAATAGCAGACATCAGGAGCCAAAGGGGGGCTGAATCAGCTGGGGCGATGTGGGCTCTGACCATGCAGAGGAAAAGAGAGCACAGTCCACAAGTTACAGCAACCACAGACTCTAGCAGTGGATGCCAGGGCCACACTCAGGACCTCCTCACTGTCACTAGCCCAGGGAGCACTCAGAACCAGCCCCTCGGCTGCTGAGCCCAGCAGTTCCAGAGGACACTGCACGAACCCAAAGACCCATCTCCCCCAACTGCCACCTCCTGCTTATTTTTACCTAATGAAACCAAGCAATGCTTTAAAAAGACTGAATTATTTTATACAACTAAAAATTATTGGAGTAGATTAAATCATGGTGTTTCTTGCCTCTGTTACCCAATGGATAGTGACTCGAAAGAGATCAGATCAATTATTGGAGAAGATAAATAAAATTATATATTTCTCTGAACATCTGAAGGTAATGTAAGTAAGTCTGAGACTCTGCTACCTTGGTATACTTTGTTGTTCCCCCTAAATGATAACCATTCTATGAACAAGACTCTCCCCTCCCCCACACCAGACATCTGATCTCAATATATACTTATTAAACTGAAGTTACTGAACTACAACCATGTGCTCTATAGCAGGAGTTGGTAAACTTTTTCTGTACAGGACCAGATGGTAAATATTTTAGGCTTTGCGGGTCACATGTGTATAGTCCCTATAGCAACTGCTCAACTCTGCTGTTGAAGTGTAAAAGCAGCCATATGTAAATATGTAAACATGGCTGTGTTCCAATAAAACTTTATTTACAAAAACAAGCAGTGGGCCAGTTTGGCCCATGGGCTATAGTTTGCTAACCCCTGCTCTAAGGCATAACAAAGTCTGCCCATGCTGTTGCCTATTACTGTCTCTGGAGACTAACGGCCTATCCTCTTCCACCTTCCAAATCTCATGTGAGTGCCCCTCATAGGCAAACTCAAATCCAGAAACATACTAAAGGGAATTCTGGGAAATGTAGTTCTTGGCTTCTCCTCTTCAAGAGGGTGGCAGTGATGCTTAGTTGGCAACAGATAATCCAGCACACCAAGGTATCTGAATCACAGGTTTATAGGCCATGATGCCAGAATAACAGAAACCAAGTTTTCAGAATCACCTCCTGTTTTTTGGACTAAAGCAATGGATATGACTTGCTGAAATAAGGCAGCTGAATTTTCTCTTATATCATATAAAGGTGGGATGGCAGTCCCTAGTGTCCGGAGCTCAGGCTCCTTTCATCTCCGTCATTCCTGGCTTTCCCGCCGAGGTCATTTTATGGTTCAAGGTGGCTGCTGAAGCCCGGTCTGCATTCTGGCCACAGGGAGGAGGACAGGTGGAAGAAGGGCATAGCCCCTCCATAAACGGGCATTTCCTGGAAGGTGTGTATGCCACTTCTGTTTATATATCATTGGCCAAACCTTAGTCACAAGGACAAATCTAAATGCAAGAGAGGATGAGAGACTTAGTTTTTATTTCAGTGGCCATGTGCCCAGCTAAAAATCAGGTGTCTATGACCAAGGAAGAACAAACATTAAAAGACGTCCAGTGATCTTTAATATACTGAGGTTTCATAGTCGCACTTCACAAAGACTAAGGTTCTGAAACCACATAGTGTTATTACAGGCCGGTTACATACTCACACCACATTCTTACTGGCCGAAGTTCTGAAATGCTGTGCTATTATATGCCAGGATTCTGAATCACATAAAATTCTCATTGGCCAATGTTCTAGAATTAGATAAGGTTCTTTCAGGCCAAAATTCTAGGTTCACATAAAATTCTTACAAGTCAAGATTCAGAATCACAAAATCCAATACACCAGCCTTCCCAAATCACATGAGATTCTTTGGATCAAGCATCCAGAATTATATGAAATTCCTACAGAACAAGCTTTCAGACTCATGCAAGATTCCTAGAGGCCAAGGAACATGGAGATCTAGATTCCAGAATTACACTAGATTTCCTACAGACTAGGCTTCCAGAATCACATAATATTCTTGTAGAACAAGTTTCTGAAATAACACAGTATTATTACAGTCATATTCTGATAACCAGGATCCTGGAATCAATCATATTTCTTTCAGGCCAAGTTTTCAGAATCATATAATGTTTTAATAAATCAAGTTTCTTGAATCATGTAGGTTTATTACAGGTCAAGTTTCCAGAAGCACACAGAGTTATAAAATGGCATAACATTATTATAAGCCAAAATTGCAAATCTTATAACATTCTTACAGGCTAATGTTCCAGAATCACCTACAGTTCTTTCAAACCATTGGGTCCAGAAAAAAACAGCTTTCCTAGAGCCTAATGTTCCATAAACCCACACAGTTCTCACAGACCAAGTTTCCAGAATCATACAATGTTCTTAAATGAGCTGAATTCTGGTATCCCACATAATTCTTGTAGATTGTAGACATTCCTGGTCTCTGGTTACTAATCTCCCATTGGGCTGGCAATCAAAGTTGATTGTGTCTGCCCCCAAGTTAGGATTCACAAAACATTACCCCCTCCAATGCCAATGGCAGGCACTCTTCCTCTCTCTAGGTATCTCCAAGTGTTGTATAACCCCTAACAGATTCTAGAAGTGTTTATGTATTTGTGAAAAGCATAAGGCCCAGAGAGGTGGTATCATCAGGGTATGGAGCGTTAATAACAATAATAATAATTAGAACAACATTTATTGAATGCCTGCTATGTGCATGATACTAAGGTCTTGACATACTTCATCTCATTTAATCATCCCAGCAACCCCATGATTGAATTATCATTGTAATTAACATCATTAATAATCATAATCAATACCATCATCTTATAGATGATCGAACTCAGAAAAATTAGGTACCTTGTCTAAGGTTATACAACTATGAAATAGTAGATTCAAAATTATAAGCCTGGTTATTGGTTCCAGGGCTACAGGGAGATGTCTCCAGTTTTGGGGCAGAGCACAGTGAAAGACCATCCCACCCTTGAGATCAAAACTACTACATTTCAACAAGAAAATGATAAAAGGAGCCACCTACAGAAATGATCCTTCCTAGGAATGAGTAGAAAGTGAGGAACCAAGGATACCTGGGGAGACATAAATCTAAATAAGGTGACCAGGGTGAAGCCTTGAGTGCATTCCTCTGTAACTGAGAACCAGGTAACAAGACCCATCGTGCTGGCACATGTAGTGAGAACAGGTAATTGGCAAAGGAGCTGCAACCATGAGTGAGTTTTCATAGGGTAATTTAGCAGTCTTTAGTCAGCAGTGAGTAGGGGAAAAAAGGAGAAGGATTGGCTGACGTGAGTATTCTGGACCATTTGGCAGATAAATTCCTAAGGTGGAAGTGAATACGTCATTCTGCAGTCATTTGTTGAGCCTCTACCATGTTCCTTGGTCTGGAGATAAAATACTACAAAAACATATAAGGTAAATCTTTGTCTTTAATAAGTTCCACTTTAATGGGAGGAATGGGTGAACAAAGCTCAAACGTAAGTGCAGTAATGGGGGGCCTGCATGCGTGTGTGTGCCTGTGCATGCATACACGCACGTAGAGGTCAGTGGAGAAGAAGGCTTCGTAGGGAAGGGGAGGCCCGGCTCAAGTTTGACTTCTTCTTACCACAAGGGAGTGGCAGTTATCACTAATCAACTGATACCCAGTGATCCAGCCCCTGGGTCCAGCTCCACGGTCTATCTACTCTATTAGTGAGTCTATCCCAGGTCCCTCGTGGTCAGATCTATTTGTTTATTTGCTCGTGCTTTCACCAATATTTTTGTATACGGATTACATGTCTATGTAATCCATCACTGCTTCCCCCAGCCTAGCTGAGAGTTTCTGAATTAAAATTCAGCACACAGGATTTCCACTTCTGCCTAGGATAGAGTCGCAGTGTTCAGACTTACTTTCTCACCATAATAAACTAGTAAACTGATCAAAATATGTTAAAACATCTGTTTTCAGACATTGGTTAACAGGCAGCATGGAGTACAATCCATGAGAAAAGGAAACAAATAAGATGAGCCCAATGATGTCTATGGATTTGTGTCTAGAGGCACATTCTGGATTGTAATGCAGGGAGGAAATCTCAAGCAGAGCACAGTGGCCTCATTGAGCTGGACAGAGATCAACGTTCAAGGATGCTGAAGTAGCTGGAAATGTGGCTAGAGTCCTAGAGAGGAGGGAGCTATGCAGAAAAAGAAATCCAGAAAATTGCACAAGGGTCCTCTTGAATCTTTGCTGAATTATAAGCCATGTACATGGAGGCTGAAACTCCATGACTTCAGGCAAAGAACAACTGTCGATTTGTAAGTTGAACAGTTCCCAGTGTTCATACAGGTAAAGAGATATTTAGGCTTCAACCAGACAGAGTGGAAAATTCTTATCGATCACCGAGGACATTCAGCTCCAGACCTGCCCTAACAGGTTTAAACAAGCCTTGAAAGAAGCAAGATAATCCTTTGGCAATTTAACCTCCTGCTATAAAAATCCCAACACTCTTTACAGGAAGACCACAAAATACTCAACAGCATAGTATTCACAATTAAATAAAATTTAACTAAAAATTATTAGACATGCCAAGAAACGGGATAATTGACTCAAAACTACAGAAAAATCAAGTCAGTAGAAGCAGAAAGAGAAACAGCAGAGATGACAGAATTAGCAAACCAGGTCTTTAAAACAGCTATTATAAATATGTTCAACACGTTCAAGGACTTAAAGGAAAATATGAACATAATTATGAAAAATAGAAACTATTAAAAAAAAACTTAAAAAAGAACCACATGAAATTTCTAGAGGCAAAAATACAATAGGTAAAATGAAAAATTCACTGGATGGGGTTAAGAGCAGATTAGAAGAAAGCATCAGTGAACTTGAAGACACAACAATAGGAACTATGTAAACTGAAGCACAGAAGTGAAAAAGGATGAACAAGAAATAAACAGAGCCACAGTGACCTATGGGACAGCATAAAGCAGTCTCATATATATGTTGCTAAATTCCCAGAGGAGAGGAGCAAGGGCAGAAAAATATTTAAAGAACTATTGGGAAAATTTTTCCAAATTTGATGAAAAATGTAAACCCACAGCTCCAAGAACCTCAATAAATCCCAAGAACAATAAAAACAAAGAAAACCAGACAAAGGCACATCATGATCAAATTGCTGAAAATCAATAATGAAACTATTAAAAGTATCTAGAGAAAAAAGACACTTGTCAGAGAATAAAAGATAATACCATAGACTTTTTGTCAAAAACTGTGCACACTAGAAAACAATGAAAGAATCTTTGAAGTGCTGAAAGAAAAAAAAATACTCTGTCAACCTAGAATTCTACATTCAGAGAAAATAATCTTTAAACTAAAGACTTTTTCAGGCAAACAAAAGCTGACAAAATTCATTACTGGCAGACCTATACTACAATAAAAGTTAAAGGAAATTCCTCAGGATTCAAAAAAAATGATACTAGATGGAAACTTGGATCTGTTGGAAGGAATAAAGAGCATCAAAAATAGTAAATATGTAAATATGTGAGTAAATATTTTTTCTCATTTTGAAAGTTCTTTAAAAGATAATTGAATAAATCAAGGGCAATAACAGTATAAAGGATACGAGGAAGAAATAAAAGTATAGTGTTGTGAGGGTCAAAGACTGTACGTGAAAGGATGTAATTTTATTCAAAGGTGGACTGTGATGGGCTAAAGATATTTATTGTAAGCAGTAGAACAACTACTGAAAAATAAAACAAACAGTTATACCTAATTAGTCAGTAGTGGGGGTTGAATGGAATTAGAACAAAATTCAATTAATCCAAAGGAAGGCAGGAAAAAAAAAAAAGAAGCAAAGAGCCAAAGGTACAAATAGACAACAAACAATAAGATGGTAGATTCATACCAAAAATTACATTAAATATAAACGGTCCACACACCAATTTAAAAATCAGACATTGTCAGATAGGATAAAAAGGCAGATCCAACTATCTGCTGTCTACAAGAAACCAACTTTAAATATGAAGGCACAGATAGTTTGCAAGTAAAAGGATGGAGTCAGGTACACCACGAAAACAATAAGCATAAGAAAACCTGTGTAATTATATTAGTATCAGAAAAAGTAGTATTTAGAAAAAGGAATATTACCAGAGATAAAAATGAATAGTTAATTATAATAAAACACAATTCATCAAGAGGACACAAAATCCTAAATGTCTATACTTCAACTAATACAGCTTTAACATGCATGAAGCAAAACTTATAGAACTGCAAAGATAAATAGATACACAATTATTGTTGGAGATGTTAATACTTCTATCTCAATTATTGATAGAACAAGTAGTCAGAAAGTAGAACAAGTAATAGACTTGAACAGCACTGTCAGCCAATTTGACCTAATTGATATTTATTGAACATCCACTAAACAATAGAATGCAAATTTTTTTCAAGTGCACATGGGACATGTATCAAGATAGACCATTTTCTGTGCCATAAAAAAAAAAAACTCAATATATTTTGAAGGATTGAAAATAAAGTATGTTTAATTCCAACAAAATGGAATTAAACCAGAAATCAATAACAGAGATGTATCTAAAACCCCAAAACGTGGAAATTAAACAACACATTTCTAAATAACCCTTGGTTCAAAAAGTAGATCACAAGGGATATTTAAAAAATATTTTAACTAAATGAAAATGAAAACTCCACATAAAAAAATTAGTGGGTTACTGCTCAATGAAAAATTTCTGGCTTTAAATTCTTATTTTAGAAATGTATTTATCAACATTCTAGCTTCATTCTTCAACAAATTAGAAAAAGAAGAGCAAATTACACCAAAGTAAGTGGGAAAAAACAACAAAGAACAGAAATAGAAAATGGACAAATAATTGAGAAATTCAACAAAACCAAAAGCTGACGTTTGAAAACATCAAAAAATCTAAAAACTTGTGCCAAGATTCATTGCGCTGGAGAGGATACAAATTACTAACATAATGAATAAAGAACTATAGATTCTAGAAACGATAATCGCATAGTAAGGGAATGTAATGAGTAAATTTATGCCAATAAAATCAACAACTTGGATGAAATGGCAATTGCTTAAAGATACAATTCACTCAAGAAGAAATTAAAAACCCAAATAGTCTGATATGTGTTATGAATACATTTCTTGAATTTTGTGAATGATACCTCATCCTCTCTCATTAGAGTTTGTTTACCTATTGTGACCTGCTTTGACTAATATGACTTACATAATGTTAGAGAACATGAGCAAATGAAATGCTTTGGCTGGTTACTCCTAAACTGATAAGGACATATAGAGGAAAAAGGAGTAAATAGAGTTATGCTTACCAAGATGTTAAATATGGGAGCGTACTCATGAAAAATACTGTATATCCTGACCAGTAAGGGCACACCCAGAGGCAGTCAGGGAATAAAACCACAGTCTGCTACACCATCCTCAAGCCACTTCCCACTGAGCAACCCATGTGCTTGGCTCCCTGTGTCTCTCCAAGAAATATTGGAATTCCAGGGATCAGAGGACACCTGATAGTAGCTGAGGCAGAGAGAAAGATTACTTCAAGGATTCAGATTGTCTATCCCATAACCACCTTTTAAGTTTGCTTTAGCCACAGCTTTTAAAGGAAATAATTGTTCGAATTTATTCAAGCTCAAAGTTTCTTAGTTCTTCTGCTTTGGTTTTTGCTAAAGTCTGAGTAAAACTGAAATTGAAACTGAAATTGGAAACTCGAACAAAACACTTACTCATTAAAGAAATTGAATTAATAATTTAAAAGCTTCCCCCCAAAATAAAACAAAACACTCCAGATCCAGATGGCTTCACTAGTGAATTCCAAAAGCATTTAAGAAAGAGATATCAATTCTAAACAAACTTTCAGAAAAAGGAGGAGGAGAGAATATGTTCCAACTCTTTATGAGATCATCATACCCCAATACTAAAATTACGTAAAGACATTATCAAAAAAAAAGAAAGGAAGGAAGAAAGAAAACTACACACCAATATTACACATGAACATATACTCAAAAATTCTTACAAAATATAAGCAAATAGAACTAGCAATATTTTAAGGAATACTACACCATACAAAAGTAGGACTTATCCCAGGAATACAAGGTTGCTTTAATATTCGAAAATCAATCACTGTAATTCACCACATTAACAGAATGAAGAATAAAAAGCATATGACCATCTCAATAGATGCAGAGAAAGTATTTGAGAAGATTCAACAGTAATTTGTGACAAAAGCTCTCAATAAACTAGGAATAAAAAGGAACTTCCTCAACCTGATAAAGAGAATCCATGAAAATCTACAACCTGATAAAGAAGATCAGCTAATGATGGAAGACTGTATGCTTTCCTTATAACATGAGGAGCAAGACAAATGTCTGCTTTTACCACTTCTATTCAACATTGTTTGGAGATCCCACTGGTGCAATAAGGCAAGAAAAGTAAATAAAAGGCATCTGAATTGGAAAGGAAGAAGTAAAACTGTCTTTATTCACAGACAACATGATTGTGTACATAGAAAATACTAAGGAATTTTTTTTTAAAAGCTACTACAACTAATAAGTGACTTTAAGAAAGTGACAGGATACAAGACCAACACGCAAAAAATCAACTGTTTTTCTCTGTTAGCAACAACAACTAGAAATCAAAATTTAACAAAATACCATTCATAGTAGCATCAAATAACAGGAAATACTTAGGGATACATTTGACAAAATATATGCAAGACCTGTACTTTAGAAACTACGAAACATAGCTGAGAAAAATTAAAGACCTAAATAAATGGAGAGCTATCCTATGTTCATGGATTGGAACATCATTAAGATGTTAATCCACTCCATAGTGACCAATAGATTCAAAGCAATCTCAATGAGAGTCCAAAAGAACCTCCCACCCTTTTCTTTAAGGAATTGACAATCTTATTCTAAAATTTAAATGGAAATGAAAAAGACTTAAAATAGCCAGAAAAATTTTGAAAAAAAAAATGTTGGAGTACTTATATTACTTGAGTTCAACAATACTTACTATAAAGCACAAGAGAGTGTGGTACCGGCATCAAAGTAGTCGTACAGATCAACGGAACAGAATAAAGAGTCAAAAATAACTCAGCTACGTGGTCAATTGATTTTTTGATATATTTCAATTAAGGGAAGGACATTTATTTAACACATGGTGCTAGAATAACTAGATGTCCACATGGGAAAAACATGAACCTCACACATAAAAATTAACTCAAAGTAGGTAAGAGACCTAAAGGTAAAAGATAAAACTATAAAACCTGTAGAAAACACATAGGAGAAAATCTTTGCAACTTTGAGGTAGGCAAGGATTTCTTAGCCAGGAAAGAAGAAGCAAAAACCTCAGAAGAAAAACTGATGACTTGGTCTCTGTATTAGTCTGCTACGGCTTCCATGACAGAATACTACAGATTGGGTGCCTTAAGCAACAGAAATTGTTTTTCTCACAGTTCTGGAGACTGTGAATCCAAGATCAACGTGCTAGCAGGTTTGTTTCTAGTGGGGCCTCTCCGTGGCTTGCAGATGGCTGCCTTTTTGCTCTGTCCTCACATGGCCTTTTCTCTGCACACGCACGTCTCTGGTGTCTCTTCCTCTTCTTATAAGAGCACCAGTTCAATTGTATTAGGGCCTCACCCTTATGATTTCATTTAAATTTAAGTACTACCTTAAAGGCCTTATCTCTAAATACAGTCACATTGGGGGTTAGGGCTTCAACATATGAATTTTAGCAGGGACACAATTCAGTCCATAACAGTATTCATCAAAACTAAAAACTTCTGCTCTTTGAAAAACATTTTAATAAGTAAAAAGACAAGCACAGACTGGGAGAAAATATTCACTTTACATATATCTGACAAAGGACTTATATCCTGAATATAGGAAGAACTTTTAAAACTCAATAATAACAGAAAACCCAACTAAAACATGTTCCATAGATTCAAAGAGACACTTCACAAAAGCAGATGTATGAATGGCCAATAAACATGTGAAAAGCTGCCCAACATCATAGTCATCACCGAAATAAAAATTAAAAACCACAATGAGATATGACTACACACTCATTAGAATGATTAATATTAAAAAACCTGAGAAGAGGCCAGCCCGGTGACGCAGCGGTTAAGTGCACGTGCTCCACTTCGGTGGCCCGGGGTTCGCAGGTTCAGATCCTGGGCGCACACTAATGCGCTGCTTGTCAAACTATGCTTTGGCGGCATCCCATATAAAGTGGAGGAAGATGGGCACAGATGTTAGCCCAGGGCTAGTCTTCCTCAGCAAAAAGGGGAGGATTGGCATCAGATGTTAGCTCAGGGTTAATCTTCCTCACACACACAAAAAAAAAAACCTGACAATTCCAAGAATTGGGAGGATGTGGAACATCGTTGGTGATAGTGTAAAATGATATAACCCCTTCAGAAAATATTGGCAGTTTTTAAAAGTTAAACATACAGTTATCATATGACCCAGCAATTCTACTCGTAGGCACGTGCCCAAGAGCAATGAAAACTTATGTCCATGAAAGACCCACACATAAACGTCTATTAGCAGCTTAATAAAAGCCAAAAACTAAAAAACCAAAATGTCCATAAACTAGTGAGAGGATAAATAAAGTGTGGTTTGTACAAACAATGGCATACTACTCAGCAATAAAATGGAATGACTATTGATACATGCAACCACATGGATGAATCTCAAAATAGTTATGCTGCGTGAAAGAAGCCATACTTAGGATTCCATTCATTTGAAACTCTAGAAACAACAAATCTACGCTCCAGTGACAAAAAGCTGATCAGTGGTTGCCTAGGGCTGGTTGTAAGAGTGATTGACTGGGACTGGGCACCAGCGCACTTTTAGAGGTGAAGGAAGTGTTCTATACCTTGATTTTGTTGTTGCTTATATGAATGTATACATTTGTTAAAACTCTTTGCACTGTACACTTTAAAGGGTGCATTTTACTGTATGTACAACATACACACACGTGTGTGTAATGCATATATAAATAATACTTCAATAAAGTTGATTAAAAGAATTTTAAGAATCCAGCAAGCCAAATTTGACTCTCAGCCCAGCAGCCCATTCTATAAACAGTGTAGACAATTTTGACCTTCTTCATGGATTGCGGTTTCTGTGCTGGGGACAGATGTGAATTAGGCTGAATTTGAGACAGGAGTTTGGAGATTTTCACCGAGTGAGTAAGGAACAGAAATTGCATTTCTACTTTTTAACGAGGGAAAAATATTTCCCCCAAACCCTGCAAAATGCTTTGTAATAAGTCAAGTTAGTCTCAGCTTGGTAACTCACAGAGCCTTGTTGAGTCCTCCCATGACCCAGAATGAGGGGACACTGTCCTCTTCCAAATTTTGACAAGCTCACCAGTAATTTGCTTCAAAATATCTGTAGTCCTTTCTGACTTTTTCAGCAATGTTTCACAGGCACCTCTTCTTTTCTTTTCAAAATGCTTCAGAATTGACTTTGAAAATAAAGGCTGTATTCCCTCCTCCCCTGGAATTTTGAATGACTTATTTCAGAAATGGCTTCAATTTACATGCCTGTCATTTTAGACCATAATAGGCCCATTAACTGTTAAATGATGTCAGTTTGCTTTATTTTGGGGTTTTGGTGGGTTTTTTTGCTGGGTTAAGCTGCCTGTCTGAGAGGGGCAGATTTGTCTGATTTAGTTATCCCCAGATGTGCCTAAATATAAGATAGAGAAGAACAAATACTGAGTAAGAGTTTTAGCGAGTTTATGTTGTATTCCTCATAAATTCCTGTGGGTTTCTTTTGGCACAGGAATTTAATTTATTATTCTCAGTTCCTTTTCAAATAAAATCTGATGCAATAGTGTAAGGCGAGTGTCATGCTGGGAGCCTGCACCTCAGATGAGCTGCTGTGACACCATACAAACCAGCTCAGCAAGCATTTCTAGAGAATCTCTGTGTACTCAGACCTTTGGTGAGCCCAATGGAGTATTCAGAAGAAGGTTCTGGCTTCAGGAAGCCTACAACACAAAGAAGCATGAACAGCAGCTAGACTTTGAGCTAGAATAACTCAATTTTAGTGAGGATTCCTCTACTTAATTAGCAGCATTCATTCAAAAATTCATTTCACTTCTTTGTTAAATGAATTTTAACAAGCTTTAGTGTCAAGATTTACAACATAGGAAAAATTATCCCTATCTACTCTACAGGATTGGGGTGAGGTTCAAAAAAGATAATGCTTAGAATCAGTTTATAAAATATAATTGCAATAAAACTGTGAAGTTCATATTAGAATATGATTGGGGAGATAAACCTAAGACAACTCAGTACAAAATGCATGAAAGTATTTATGATTTATTTTTTTATGTCCTCATAGAACAGCAAAAAGAGATTAGGGAAAAAATAGTTTCAATTAACTTGAAAATCATTAAAACAAGATTTTAAAAGACAAAGAAGTATAGTTCTACTTCTGGCTGAGATGGAGGAGCCTGTGTCAGATGCAAGTTTTCATTGAGATCAACTGAAAAAGCTGGATAAAATACATTTTTTAATTTCTTTGAAGAGTTGTAGGACTCCCAAGGCAGCCACTATTCAAGGGGCCAAGATTTTGGAGAATAAAAGAAAGCTCTTTGAAAGATGCCAACATTTGGTCATCACTTTTCCCCTTGGGAAATTTCGTGTAGGGTGAGAGGTGGAGGGGCCTGGCAGAGGTACCCACAAAGAGGCAGGGGAGACAGCGGAGCTTCAGCCTATCTCACAGAACAGAGAAACAAAAAGCACAGTTCTGGGCTTCTAAGATAGCCAGGACTTGAGGAGTCAAGATCCAAGAGACAATGGAGGTCCAGAGAAGTGAGCCTGGCAGTTGGCATTTTTCTCCTTGAGGTATTTTCCAATTCTTAGCTATGAAGGGTAAGAAGCCAAGTAAAGGTGGCTGAAAGAGTTCCATAGTCCTTTAGGAGACAAAACTTTGAATTTAGGGTTTGCCAAGGATGAAGGACCCAAGAATTACCTCAGGTTCTCTGTTGGGACCACTGGAGAGCTACAGTCTGGGAGGAAGGATCAACCAGAGGAAGGCCAAGTCTTCCAAAGACTGAAACCAGGCCCCAAGTCAGTTCAGCCCTTGACCAAATGAGATAGACAGACATCCCCTACTCCAGCTGCTTGCCAGAGGATAGGGTGAGTCCTCTATAGAAGAAGATGACGTCGTGCAAAGCTTCCACACACTTTAATATAAGCTGTCCAGTATTCCATCAAAAATACTAGGTGTACTAACATCACAAACCAAGAGATAAAAGAGACAAGAAAACCAGACAGGAAAAACAAACCCACAGATAACTTAGACATTAGGGTTATAGACACTAACTTTAAAATAACTGTGACTGATGATCATAAAAAGATATAACAAGATGGAGAATTTTACTTGAGAATGCAATCTATAAAAAAAAGAATCAAACAGAAATTCTAAAACTGAAAACAATGTAACTCATGAAGCTAAGACTTCAGTAGATAGTCCAATAGCAGATTGGAGCAGCAGAAGAGGATTAGCTAGGTTGTACTTAAGTCATTAGAAAATATCCAGTCTGAAGTCCAAGACCAAAAAAAAAAAAAAATACTGAAAAGAGGAAAAGACGCCTATGAGACATGATGGAAAGTTTAAATACACATTCAACTACACATATAATTGGAGTCCCAGAAGGGGAAGAGAGAAGAGTAGAGAAGAAGTGGTATTTAAAGAAATAATGACCAAGAATATTCCAAAATGACAAGCCATCAAGCTAGAGATTCAAGAAGTGCTACAACTGTCCAAGCAGGATAACTATGAAGAAAATCGCACCCAGGAACATCGTAGTGAATCTCTGAACACCAAAGATAGAGAGAATCATCTAAAAAGCGTTCGTGGTAAAAAGATGCGTATTTTCAAAAGCACAATAATGAGATGAAAGGCAGAAGAAAATGGAATGATATCTTCAATTTGCTAAGATAATAATAATAAGAGACAACTTAGAATTCTAGGCCCAGTGAAAAAATCTTCCAAAAATGTAGGCAAAATAAGGTTATTTCCAGACAGACAAGAACCAAGGGAATCCAGCACCAGTAGACCTGCACTAAAATAAACACTGAAGTGAGCTCTTCAGGCAGAAGTAAAATGATTCCACATGAAAAAAATGACACATAGGAAGGAATGATGGACAAGAGAAAGGGCAAATGCGTGAGCACGTCTAAATGCACATTGACTTTGCAAGATGTAATGTGAAGTTTCAAATAGACAGAGAAGTGAAAGGCAAAAAGGAAGGGAATAAGCAGAGTTAACATGTTCCCAGCTTCCAGCATTATCTAAGAACTTACAAAAGCACCACTTTATATTAGACTCTAATAAAGTAAGTCATTGGGGGCAATCTCTAAAATAATAGTAAAAGAATGTAAAACTGACAAGCTAATGGGGTAGATGGAGTAATGAGAATATTTTATTAATGCAAAAGAAGGCAAGAAAAAAAAAGACATAAAACAGGTAGAAAAATAGAAAACAAATAGTAAAGATAGTAGATATAAAACCAAATTTGTCAGCCAAAAAATTAAATACTCCGATTAGATGTAAAAAAGGAAAATACTGAAAAGAGGTAAAAGACATATGGAGCGTGGACTAAATACTCCATTTAAAAGACAAAGATTTTCAGACTAGATTTAAAAAATATATATGCTGCTTACAAGAGACTCGCCTTAAATATTAAGTTGAACCATATGAAAGTGCCAATGTTCAACCACTTTTGACTTACAAAAATGGTAGTTTCATATGATTCAACCTAAAATGAGGGCATAGTGAAGCTGAAAGTAAAGGGATAGAAAAAATATGCTGTGCGAACAGTAACCAAGAGAAAGCAGAGTTTAAGGCAAGAAGCATTTCTAGAGTCAAAGAGAGACATTTCTTAAAGATAAAAGTGCCAATCCATCAGGAAGATACAACTCTCTTCAATTTTTATGCAGCTAATGGCACAGCTTCAAAATATATAAAGCAAAAATTAACAGAACTGACAGGAGAAGTAGACAAAATCACAAATATAGGAGAGACTCTAATATGTCTCTTTCAGTTACTAATGAAACAAGCAATAAAAAATCTATAAGGATATCTGAACAATGCAACTGAAAAAATTCTCCTAACTGGCATACACAGAGCCTGCACCTAACATCGGTAGAAAATGCATTCATATCAAGTGCACATGAAATATTGGTCGACATTGACCACATGCTGCCCTGTAAAGCAAATCTCAACAAATTTCAAATGGTAGGAATGATTCAAAGTATGTTCTTTGACCATAGTGGATTAAATCTAGGAATCAATAAGAAAAAGATAACCAGAAAATTCCTAGATGTTTGAAAATTAAACACAATACTTCATATAATACATGGATCAAAAAAATCACAACAGAAAATGGTTTAAATTGCATGATATGATAAATATGACATAGCAAAATTTATGAAGCTAAAGCTGCACTTAGAGGAAATTTTATAACCTTAAATATGTCTATGTCAGAAAAGAAGGACTGAAATCAATTTATCTAATATTCATCTGAAGATACAGCTAAAGCTATGCTTAGAGAGAAATGTATAGCCTTAAATTCATGTATTAGAAAAAGAGAAAGCCTGAAAATCAGTTAAGTATCCATTTCAAGAAATTAGAAGAAAAATAACAAATTATACCCAAAGAAAGTAGTAGGAAGTAAATAATAGATATAAGAGCAGATATTAATGAAACAGAATATAAAAAGTAAAGGAAAATCAACAAAGTCAAAAGTTGGTTGTCCAAAACACTAATGAAATTGGTAAACCTCCATAAAGACTAATCAAGGAACAAAAAGAGAGGGCACAAATTACCACTATCAATAATAAAAAGAGAAATATTCATAATGAATTTATACAGACCATATAGCACAGCAGTAAGAGTGCAGCCTCTAAAACCGGACTGCCTCGGTTTTTGGGGTTTCAAATAGAACTAATATTATTCATAGTAGCCAAGAGACGGTAACAACCTAAGTGTTTGTCAACAGATGAATGGATAAAGAAGATGTGGTATATATACTACAATGGAATATTTCAGCCATGAGAAAAAGGAACATCTGGCGACAACATGGATGGACCTTGAGGGCATTATGCTAAGTCAAACAGAGAAAGACAAATACTATATGATATCACTCATAAGTGGAATCTAAAAAAGCCGAGCTCATAGAAACAGAGACTAGAATAGTCATTGCCAGGGGCTAGTGGGGGAAATGAGGAAATGTTGGTCAAAGGGTACAAACTTTCAGTTACGAGATGAATAAGTTCTGGGGATCTAATGTACAGCATGACAACTATAGTTAATCATACTGTATTACGTACTTGAATGTTGCTGGGAGTAAATCTTAATTGTCCTCACCACAAAAAAGAAATGGGAATTATGTGACGTGATGGAGGTGTTAGCTAATGCTATGGTGGTAATCATTTCACTATATATAAATGTACCAAATCAACACGTTGTACACCTTAAACTTCCACAATGTTATATGTCAATTATATCTCAATAAAGCAGGAAAAAAAGAAAATAGAATAGAATTAACAATATAGAGTTAATAACGCAGAATTAACCTGCCTGACAGTTTTGGAAAATTCTCAGCCATTGTCCTTTCAAATATGGCTTTTGCCCCATTTCATCATTTTTCTCCATCTGAGACTCCAACCACACATGTTTATGAGTGTGTGCTTCTGTGCATTTGCACACTTTCTGAAAAGTCAGACCTCCTTGGCCTTGTCTGTCCTGGCCACATGCTCTGCAGGCTACTGGGATTGGGTTCTCCAGAGGCGCCACCTGCAGGACAAGGCCTTCTGTCCTGGGCTGGGTGGAGTGGGGCACAGGCGCAGCTGGAGCCGTCCTGCAGCAGCGGCCCTGTGCACACGTGCGTGATGCACAGCCAGGTCAGGGGCTCTCCAAGTGTGATGGGCTCCTGGGGCCCCGTGCGCTCTGCTTTTGTTCCTGTACAGGCAGGCTTGGGCCTGCAGCTGGACAGCCGGCTCATGTTGCCTGAAATCAGTGACCAGAGAACAGAGGCCCAGCCCAAGCTCCTCCTAGACTGGAGATCATTCCAGGGCGCTGAATCAAGGGTCTGGAGACCCAGGGTCTGAGGAACCAAGCACATCTGCCTTGCTCTGTGTCCATAAGGTCACTTGACCTTCCAGTGTTTACAGCTATAGAGAGAAGACCTCTCTTTCCTTCAGTCAGCACCCACCCTCGCTCCATCAGAAAGGAGCAGAGAAGGTCATCACAGGTTACCACGGAGCCCCTGGGAAGCCCTAGGGTGGAGACCAGCCCACAGTGTGTTTCTCCAGCTGCAGCCGAAGAGCAGGCTCAGATGGTCTGCTTCTAGCAGCAAGACTCCAGTGCTGCTGATTGAATTCACCACGGAGAAAAGGACTGCATGCTGCTTCCTGGGGGCACTGGGAGGAGAGCCCCAGGCAGGAGGAGAGAAGAGACAAGGAAATTGGGAGGAAACAGAAAATGGGGCTGGGAGTGGACAAGACAGAGGGGAGAGAATGAGGCCAGGGGAGGAGAGAAGCAGAGGGGAAGCAGAATGGGGCAGAGAGGGGAGGGACCGGGGAGGAGAGGAGCCTGTTCCTAGGTCACTGCCACCTACAACTTTCATATGCTGGATGAAAAGGATTTGCATTTTCGCAGGGATGGTGCCTACAGTCCCAAAGCAGGAAGCACTAATGGTGGGATTTCAGGGCTCTCAAATGCTGGAGACGCCCCACAGTCTCAGAGACCCCTAATTCCATGCCTAGGTTTAGACTTCATCCCAGGAAACTGGAGCCTAACCCTATCCCTGGCGACTGAGTGCTAGAAATGGGAGAAGCTTTTCCTGTGTGTTTTCAAAAAGCCTCTGCTCTTTCAAAACAACTTCTTTTCAGGGAGGAACTTGAAAACTAGAATCACTCCCAAAGAATAAAACCGCCCCCCCAACCCCAAGTGAGGAGTGTGTTCTAGATCACAGAAGCCTCTCTCTCCCCCAGGGATCATGTGCTCAGAATCCCTGTGGCCTTGGGAGGACACAGGCAGGGTGAGAAATATCATTTCAAAGCCAAGACAGCCAGATCAATAATAAATCATTGTCTAACATGTATGGTTTGGCTCGGTGGCCCTTCTGGGAATGAGGATTCAGGGCAAAGGAATCTGTCCTAATGGTTTTTCCAAAGGCCCAGGGCTGCTCTTTCGAGCTCTGGCCCTCGGAGGCCCCATTGCCTCTGCCCGGCCCTCAGCCAGGACCCTCTCCTCCCTAGGCCCTCAGACTCTGGAACTGAAGGTGGCTTGTGGCCTGAGAGACTGGACAGGAGATGGATGGAGAAGGTGGTCCATCCGGTTGGGCAGGAGGAGCGGCAGAGAGTGCTACCAGCTGCAAACAGAACAGGCAGCCAGGCCACTGCTGGCAGGGAGGCTGCTTTCCAAGTGGAAAGTGGTGAGAAATATGCTGGAATCTGCCTCCAGAGTCATGGAATATTTTTTTTAATGTCCTTTTCAAACACATACTTTGAAAAAATATTTAAAGGCGGGAGAAATT
The DNA here is from genome assembly GCF_020826845.1 of Diceros bicornis minor. NCBI lineage: Eukaryota > Metazoa > Chordata > Mammalia > Perissodactyla > Rhinocerotidae > Diceros > Diceros bicornis. The sequence continues at coordinate 62,368,127 of NC_080744.1, read as the reverse complement.
AATTAGGGCCCTTTGTGCAGGCATTGCCTTCTCCGAGCTCCTCTGGCTAGAGAAGTAAAAATAGAACCTGCGAGGGGCTGAAAATGCACTGCAAACAAAGATCATATTTAGGAGCCCAATGAGGCATTACTGTCCAAATAGGAAGAAAGGAGCTAATTATTTCCATCGCTGCTGAGGGAGATGGTGGCAGTCTTCTCCGGGTCGTTGGAGCAGCCTGAAAACTGGAAAACCACCAGGAGGCTGGGAGGAGAGGCCTTTCCAGGGGACAGACCCTGATTATGCCCCTCAGATAATCACCACTTTTGTCCCAACTCTGTTATTGAGGAGGCACGAGGACATGGGGAAGGAGAAGGGGAGAAAAGCAAGGAGTTTGGAGGGTACTAAAAAGCTCTTCAACTTATGCAACAATTTGACCTTTTTAATATAATTTTCCACTCATTTGATCCTCAACTACCCCCCGGGAGGTAGGCCTGGTGGGAGTTTTCATTTTCTCCAAATGAGAATGCTGGACCAGTCCAAAGTGAGACGAAGGTGTTGCTGGCAAGCCACGTAAGGCCCAGAAGTCAGATGTCTGACTCCCAGCCTGGCCAAGTTCAGTGTCACACAGTGGTGACAGGTGTGGGCTTTGGGGCCAGAGAGGCCGGGGAGGACATCTCAGTTCAGCCACTTACCGGCAAGTCACTCCCACTCCCTGAGCCTTGGTTTCTTCATCTGTAACATTTTCTCCTGGGATTTTCAGGCCTAAATAGATGCCACTTTTAAAGACTGTCATGAGGATGAAAGGAAATGAGGCGTCTAAGAACGTAGCACAGTGCCTGGCGAACGGTCAGTTGTCACTCTATCTTTATCGTTGTGCTGTGATGCAGACCACGGGGGAAGGTTGCTGGAGAAGGAAGGATGAAGGAGCCATCAGGAACACTCCACACGAAGGCAGCCGGTGTCACGGCACAAGTGCTCAGACAGGAGTCAAAGATCCCCTGAGTCATGCGATCTTGGGTAAATCGTGTAATATTCAGTCTCAGTATCCTCATCTGTAAGAGCATCTTCTGTGGCTGAGACAGTGCTGTGTTCACCATCCCATTTCCTCTTCCGGATTCACAGTAGAACCACAGGTCCCAGCTCCCCTGCAGGTCCATCGAGGGCCCTATAACTGAGTTCTTCCCCTGGAACGTGGGTGGAAATGATGTAAGCTTGGGCCTTGTTTTCAGTCTTGGGCCTTGAAAACATGCACGCGTTCCGCAGTCTGTTTTCTCTCTCTGAGGAGACGGAGATGGCATAGCTACAGGCTGCAGGGGGCCTGGGTCCTTGGGTCCTGACATGGAGCAAAGCCACCCAACCTGCATTGAACTCTGACGTGGGGGAGAAGAAAGCCTTTGCTGTGAGAAGGCGCTGAGATTACGGGGATTATTTGTTCTCTCGGCATTTCTAGCTTCTCCCGGCTAATATACCTCCCAGCAGGGAGGGGCCCTGAGGATCAAATGGAATTGTGTGTGTGGCAGGGCTTTGTCAAATGTGGACGGCTGTTTCAGGGCAGACGGTGTGGGCACAGACTCAGTACCATAAACATGTAGGTTCCACAGACATTTCTCCTGGGATCTTTAGACTTAAATACTAGTAATGAAGGAAGCTGCCATTTAGTCAGCAAGCACTGTGTACCAGACACTGAATGAAGAGGTTTTTTTTCTCACATACCTGTCTTTATTTTGCTTTTATTTGTGATTTGATTTAAATAAATAAAAAGGTTCACACAGGTTAATAAAAAGACAGGAGCGTTTGCTGCATGGCTGTGAAATAACCTGCTTTCCTGGTGTATACCGATGGCAGCATCAGATAACACCAAGAGGGTCTTCCTCCTCCCGCTCATTTCCTGGACCAGTCTCTGACAGCGTTTCGCCCGCCCAGTGCTCCATTGGTATCCCCTCTAGCGCTATCACCAGGATGACCATGTGATGGAAGGTATAGGGGGCAGCCTAGGGGGTGAGCAGAGCATGGAAGTCAAGAGCCAGGACTCAGGGGCCACCTGACCAGTGTGTGACTCCTGACTCTGCGCTTACTGTGTGACTTTGGACAGTTTAATTGACCTCTCTGTGCCTCAGTATCTTCACCTGCGCCATGTTGTGAGGATTTAAATGAGTTATTCCATGTGCAGCACTTAGCATGTAATAAATGCTCCAAATATGTTGGCCATTCTGAGTGTTTCGCTTTACAGATGATGAGGCTCAGGGAGGTAATGGGCCTTGCCAATGGGCACACATCTAGTGAGAGGTTGAGCCTGGACTTGAAGAGTGTGTGACTCCAAAGCCAGTGCTCATCTCTCTGTATTTGCAGTAGCAAACACTCTGTGCCCCACCAGGAGACTCCAGGAGAATAACTAGTTATCCTCTGTCATCATCATCCTCATCATCGTCATCATCACCACTACCATCCCCTACTTTGTAATAGCACTTTACAATTTTAACTATAAATTTCAATATTCTATCTCATTTCATCCTCACAGAAATTCCGATTCACGTTTCACAAACAAGAAAACTGAAGTTTGGGGAGAGCAATGACTTACCTCAGATTGCTCACTTCATGGTGGGAGAAGCAGGACTTGAACCCAGGACCCTTTCCTCCACACAGCAGTGCCACTGGACAGCAGGTTAGGCACCTTCAGGCTTGCCTTAAGCAGCCACATTTTCCTCCATGGCCTGTCCCTCTCTTTCTAGGTTAGCCTCCAGCCTCTCCGGTGGAGGGCAGGCTGGGGGGCCTGGCTCTGGGGGAGCAGGGCAGTGCCATCTCACAGCAGTGCTACCTAGATGTGTCAGAAGCAGAGTGACAGGCCACGCCCAGGGCTGAGTGGAGCCGCTGTGAGGAGATAGGGACAAGATTTTCCATGGCCCCGGTGGCTAAGAAGGATCTGGCCAGAGCGCACGGTACGCAGCCCAGAGGAGAGGCTGTTTGGTCAAAGCGAGAAGGCCTGGGGCTTTCTGCAGTGCTTGGGGTAGTGAGAGCTGCTCATGGGGCCGAGGCCAGCTCAGGCCCCACAGGGGCTGCTCTCTGGTCCGTGGCTCTAGTCACACTGTGACTCCTACCCCTACCCAGGACTGATCTCAACCCTGGCCACACACAGACCCTTAAAGCCAGGTGCAGACTGGCTCCAAACCTCAGTCATAGGCTGACCATGAACCCAGCCACAGAGTTCCCCCTCCTAGAGACTAACTCTGAGCATGAATCATACTTAAATATTGACCCCAACCCTCAAGGGCTGCCCCTAACTTCCATGAACTAACCACTTATTGACCACAGATTGACCTTTAACCCCAGCTCCAGACTGATCTATTGCACCCCAGCCAGCCTGACCCTAGAACAGCCAGATCTAGAGCATGTGTCATTGGTCATACAAGTAAGGGGGGCAGGTGGGTCCACCCAGCACATCTTCACTGTAGAACATTTAGACTCCCATAAGGTTGGGAGGGTGGGAGAGGGTCATCTCTATAACACATATGTAACCAGTACTGTTGGAGGAAAAACCTTGATTTGATTAAAATGCATGGTGTGATTGTCTCAGCCACCTCCTCCAGGCCCAGGCAGCACTAGAGTCCACCCTAATAGAAATTCTAACAGAAAGAGAGAAACCTGCCTAACTCTTTTTATGAGGCCCCTATAACATTGCTTTCAAAACTTCATAAGGACAGTACAAGAAAAGAAAATTATAGACTATTTCACTTATTGCCATAGCTGTAATTCTTCATAAAACATTAGCAAATTGTTTTAAAAATAGCACATCATGACTAAGAGGGGTTTATCCCTGGTTGTAAGGATGGTGCAATGTCAGGAAAACTATCTATGTACTTTACCACATTAATAAACTAAGGGAGGAAAGTCACATGATGTCTCAACAGATGCATAAAAAGTATTTGGAAAGTTCATCCTGATAAAAATTCTTAGAGACTAAAAATAGAAGGGAACTTCTTTAACTTTAGAAAGATTCTCTACTAAAATCCTGCAGCAAATACAGTGAACAGAAATTTTTTTTTTTAAGTTTAGATACATTCTTCTTATGTTAAGGTAAAAGACAGGGATTCCCACATTGACTACTATTATTCAGTATAGTACTGGTGGGCCTGGCCAATGCAATAAAATAAGAAAATGAAATGAGGATTATAATACAACTATTGTAATGGAAGAGAGGAAACTATCAGTTATAGATAATATGAGTGTCTTCAAATAAAAACTAACATTCAGCAGACAAACTAATAGGACAAAAATAAATAGTTCTTCAAGATCGCTGGACATAAGATCAATCTACAAAATTCATTAGCATTTCTCTAAAATACCAATAATCCAATTAGAAAATAAACTTCCATTCACAATAGCAACAAATTTACAAATCATCTAGGGATTAGCCACGTGAGAAATTAACAAGACACTTGTGGATCAAATTGTAAAACTTTATGACAAAGGTAAACACCAGCTGGATGCAAAGGTAAATCTAAAAACTTATAGAAGAAGTGCTAGAAGAATATCTTTCATCTGGGGCTAGAGAATGATTTCTTATGCAAGGTTCCAAATGTATAAAGCTTAAAAGGGAAAAGTGATGATTTGTCTACATCAAAATTAACAATTTTTGTTCAATAAAGAGCACAATGTACAAAGTTATGCAAATGATAATCTGGTAGGAAATATTTTCAGTGACTAAAATGGAGTATGGATATAGAAAGATACTTAAGGAACTCTTGCAAATCAACAAGACACACAACACAATGCCAATTGATAAATTGGCAAAGGAGATAAATAGGTAATTCACAGAAGAAAAACTCCAAATGGCTAAGAAGTATATGAAGGGATACACAAGCTTCTGGCCCTCAGAGAAATGCAAATTCAGACAACTATGACATGCCCCCTTTACACTCATAATCCTGGAAAAAATTAGAAAGTTGAATAATAGCAAACATTGCTGGAGAAACGGGGGAGTAGGAGCCACTTACACAGGTGGGAGCATCTATTCTGAAGAGTGACCTGGCCGTACTTAGTGAATGCATTTTGTGCCGTTGTCACAGACCAACAACCCCACTACTGAGTAGACAATCCAGAGAAACTCTCTCATAGGTCCATGAAGAAGATGTGAGGATGTTCACCACAGAAATGCTGGTGGCAGCAGAGCATTAGCAGAAATCTCAGTATTCTAAGTCGATTGTTGTCCATGTGTACTGTGGAACCCACGTAATCAGCAGGTGCAACACACTGCATGTACACACAGCAACAGGGGTAGGTTTTTAAAAACTTAGCATTGACAGAAAAGGAAGTGTAAGGAAGTGTGAGAGATAGAGCACAATAATATTTATGTAAATTCAAAACATATACACATAAAAGAGCACTGTATATTTCCCCAAGACACACACATATCTAAAGACATAGAGTACATACACTGGAGTGGGGGCCATCGTGCAGGAGGGGAACTAGACTAGTTTGGGAGATGAAAGCAAAAAGTGAAACAAAACAGGGTTGTGTTAGTTTCCTATTGCTGGTAGCACATTTCTACAAACCTAGTGGCTTACAACGACACCAGGTTAGTATCTTACAGTGCTGGAGGTCAGAAGTTCAACATCAGTCTCACAGCTGAAGTCAAGGTGTCAGCAGGATGGGTTCCTTCCGGAGGCTCCAGGGGAGAACTGTTTTCTTTCCTTTGCCTTTCCATCTAGAGGCTGCCGGCGTTCCTTGACTCGTGGCCTCTTCGTCCGTCCTTGGAGCCAGCAGCATGGCATCTCTACATCTCCTTCACTGATTCTGCTTCCATCATCACACGGCTTTCTCTGACTCGGACCTCCACAGAATGTCTCCCTCTTATGTGGCCCCTTGTGATTACGTTGGGCCCAGCCAGATAACCCAGGACAATCTCCTCATCTCAAAATCCTTTTCTTAATGAAATCTGTGAAGTCTGTTTCACCACGTAAGCTGACATATTCACAGGTGCCTGGGACTAGGGCATGGACATATGCGGGGGGCCATTATTCTGCCTACCACAAGGAGCTTGCATGGAATGATGATGTCAGAATCCCATGAATCAAGGAGAATAATTTTCTTAGCTCTCTGTAATTCAGGTTTTATAGAAAAGTGCTCAGAAAGAGAAGTGTGGATTGCTGGTAGAGTGTATGTCTCTGGTACGGCATCCCTCGTGGAAGGCTGGGATGGCTTTCTTGAAGATGTGACGTTTGAGCAGATCTCTGAAGAGTGTGTAGACATTCAGCAGGGCCAAAGGAAGAGAAAGAGGAAGACGAAAGCTGGGGGCTGCTGATACTGAGCCTCTTTCAAGACCTCTGTGCTCCCACAGTCCTGTGCTCTGTCCCGCTGCTGGGCTGTGGCCCCTTACCGGCAGGGCTGCCTCATCCACCTCTCCTCCTCCCCTTCTTCCTCTGTGAGCCCCCCTTCTTCCTCTGTGAGTCCCCCTTCTTCCTCTGTGAGCCCCCCTTCTTCCTCTGTGAGCCCCCCTTCTCTGTGGGCTCTGGGTCCCGGCCCCTCTTACCTTCACAAGGACTGGCACCTTGGTTTATCCCCCTCTCCTCTTCTCTATCTCTCCTCTCTATTCTGTTAGGGATACAACATGTTCACATCATTCCCATCTCACAGATGGGAAAGGAGCAAACAAGCGCCCCTTGATTCCCCATCCTTCTCCCCCATCTAGGAATTCTCTCTCCCAAATCCCCCTCTCGCCCAATTTCTGGAAAGGGTTGTCCACATGCACAGTGCTCACCCCTCACCCCCCACCACACCCTGGCTTTGTCCCCACCTCTGGCAATGAAACGGCTTCTGCCAAGATTACCAATGACCTCCTTGTCAATAAATTGGGGGGATATAGTTCTTTTCTCATCTTTCTTGGCTTTGAGACAGCATTTGACACCGCTGGCCATTCCACCTTGTCGGATACTCTGCATGGCTTCCATGAAATCTCTCTGTGGTTTCCCTCCTCCCTCTCTAGCCTTCTTCCCAGTCTCCTCTGCAGATTTCTTTCCTCTAATCATTCCTTACAGTTTGACGTTCCTCAGGGTTCTATCCAACGCCATTTTCTCATTTCCCTCTATGCATATGCTCCCTGGGAGCCACGTCCATCACTTCCATTACTCTTTCTAGGCAAAAGACTTCCAAATTGGTGTCTCCAGACAGGTGATGTGCCTCTAGTAGTTTTCTAGGGCTACTGCAACAAAGGGCCACAAACTGGGTGGTTTTAAAGAACAGAAATTTTTTCTCTCACAGTTCCGGAGGCTGGAAATGCAAAACCAAGGTGTCAGCAGGGCCATGCTCTCTCTGAGGGCTCTGGGGAGAATCTAGTCTATGCCCTTTTTTAGCTTCTGGTGTTGCCAGCAATTCTTGGTTTGTAGAAGCATCACTCCAGTCTCTGCTGCCCTGATGACATGGCCTTCTCCCTGAGTGTCTCTGTGTCTGTGACTCTTCTCCCCTTGTTATAAGGACACCAGTCATAACGGATTAGGGCCCACTCTAATGACCTCATCTTTACTTGATTACATTTGCAAAGACCCTATTCACATTCACAGGTACCAGGGGTTAGGACTTTAACATATCTTTTGGGGGACACAACTCAACCCATAGCAGCGCCCTGTCATGGGCTCCCACAGTGCAGCAACACTCGTCCACCGTCTTGCAATTGTGGGTCCGCCTGCCCACTCCCCCACCAGAATGTGAGCTCCACGAGAGCAGGACCACGACAGTAGACTCCCCACCACATCCCAGGGCCTGGCACACAGTGAGAAAGCAGTATTTGAACCAATGAATGCTGATGTCATGAGTCAGTGGATCCCTGCACCTACTGTACCTGCTTGCTCCTTCTTGCCTTGGTGGCCTGCCTGGGTCTGAATGTATCTGCCAGATCACACCCATTTAGCACCACGGAAGAGTCTTAGTTGGAAAGGAGTGGATAACAGTGGTCACAGAGCCACTCCTGTGACTTCAAACCAGTCCTGCCCGGCAGCAACCCAGGAGCAGAGGATGCCAAGCTGAGGGCTGCATGCTCACCCCTCATCGGCCACCTGCAACTTCACTGGAGGCTGCAGCCAGGACTGCAGGCCCAGCTCCAACGATCCCAGCTGCACAGGCTGCACAGTTCAGAGGCGAGAGGAAGAGCTGCACCTCCAGCACCCCGAAACAGTCACCTGACTGCTCATCCGAGAGCTTCCTCAGCAGCATCAGAGATGGGAGGGAAAAGTGGGGAAAAGCAAATCCCTTTGACCTGGTTCTCATTTAGAAAACACAAGTTACTATCTTTGATGTCACCTGTGGAGAATGAAAGGGGAATTCTGACCAGGGGAGAAGCCGGCCTGGCCTCACATTAACTTTCCACATCGGTTTGCACGGGGGGATTTGGAACTCCTCTATGGCACTGCAAATGTCAGTGCAGACAACCATAGGTGGGAACTGATTAACCCTCTGGATCAAGAAGCATCACTCCCTTTCAATTACTTGGTGGGAGGTGCTGAGGGGGTGGCCTGAACTGAATTCTGTACAAAGAAAAAACAGGATCATGGGGAACCTTGAACCAAAGAAGCACAGACTCCTGCAAATCATGGGGGAAGCAGCGTGTGACACTTACAGTTGCATAATCTCATTGGTTCATTTTCTCAGCAGCCTTGTGAGGTGGGAGGGTAGGAATCGTACCCCAGGAGACCCAAGACAGAAAGTGACGCAGGATGCTGGCCATGCCGGAGATCAAGCCCAAGGCTGGGCCCCCTGGTACCTCTTGGCTGGATGCCTAGTTTATAATAATTGGATTTGTCCCATCCAGTAAGACCCCAGGCCCTGGATGTTTCTAAGAGGGTGGAGAAGGGGAGCCTGGCTCAGGGATTCTGGGACCCCAAAGTGAGGGCTGTTGGGAGGCAAAGCTGCCGTGCACAGGAGCTGGAGGCCTTGGGGCCTGCAAATATCATTACCCTGAAGAGATGTGTCTGGCTGTCTAGAACTTTCAAGTCTTTTGATGAAAACCAACCTGTCAACGCTTCAGGAATTTGCTGGCTGGCTCTGGAGCAGCCCACTCCCTCTGCTTCCTTGGGGATAGAATTTCCAGCAGAACCAGGCCAGGCGTGGGGCAGCTGAAGATGAACATGAGGGGATGGTGAGAGGGTGGTTCCAGGAGAGGGAGCTGGTGAGGATTGGGGTGAAACCTCTGAGGTCTGGACCGGCCTCAGAGGCTTAGAACAGACATTAACATCTACCTGGAAAAGGAAAATAAAGACGCCTTGTTGCCCCTGTCTGACAAAATCCTTTCCTTCCTTCAAGGCTGCTCAAAATCCTCCCCTTTGTAACGAGACCTCTCCTTTCCTCTGACCCTCCTCAGTGGCCGCTCTGAGCGGGTCACCATGTGAGCAAACAGCCCACAGCTCCGTGCACAGCCCAGTGAATGCCAGCCCAGCCCAACAGAGGAGTCTCGGGGCAAACTCACTTTATTCTCAAATCTATGGATTCTGTGTGTTCGAATCTCCAAACACCCCCCACCTTCCCCCTTCAGAATCACACTCTTCATCCTGTTCCTGCCAGAATGTTAGCCCAGTACAAGGGGCTCCGTGATCCAATCAGGTTATTAGAGTCTAGGTCTCTTGGGTGGGTATCAAGGCAAACTGAAGTATTACTCCCACTGTTCACAGCTCTAACTTCTCTTTACCTCTGAATCGCACTCTTCCCCTGCCCCCCTTTTTGACTCTAAATCCCCCTGGGGGGCTGTGGGAGCCATCTTCCAAGATGGACCCCATGACCCACCACCAGGTGTTCACACCTGTGAGCCTCCTCCCACTTGGTGCCGGGGATGGATGGTCGGTGTGAACAATGGAAGATGGCAGAAGTGAGCCTGTGACACTTTCGAGATTTGGCTATGAAATACACTACAGCTTCTGCCTTGGGGGCTCCTCTCTCTCTCTCTCTTTCTCTCTCTCTCATCACTCACTCCGGGGGAAGCCAGCTGCCATGTTATGAGCAGCTCTGAGGAACTGAGGCCTCCAGCCAACAGCTACGTGTGTGAACCTGGAAGTGGGTCCTCCAGCCCCAGTGAAGCCTCAGCTGACTGCAGGCCTGGCCGACAGCTTGACTGCAGCCTCACGAGACTCCAAGCCAGAACCACCCAGCTAAGCTGCTCCTGCATTCCTGAAGGCAGAAACTGTGAGACAATAAATGTTTGTTGTTTTAAGCTGCTAAGCTTGGGGGTAATTTGTTACACACCAATAGATAGCTAACACAGGGGACCTTGGCAGGGGTAGGGGGGGTGGAGCTCAGGCTCAGCCACTGCCAGCAGCCAGCCAGGGCCGCAGGGAGGGAGGGGAGATTTTACTCACAGGCCTGGAGGCATGACTGGGAGAAAGGAGACCAGGTCTGGCTTGCTTCTGTGTAATGGCAGCAGCCTCTACAGATGGAGGGCCCTGGCTGAGTGGGTGGGGTGTGTCCTGGGCCAGGGCCCAGCTTTGTCTCACCCCTCTGTGGTCAAGGATCCCTTAGCCCATGCTCAACGAGCAGTGGCTTTGCTATAGCTGACTGTGCCGTGCTCTTGGTTTTGGCCCCGCCGAGATTTCCTTTGGTAGGAAGGTGTCAGGTTTTTGCAAGTTCTGGAAGGTTCAGCTGTTTGGAGCAAGCCTAGTGTGCGTGGACAGAGTCCATCACTGGGTGTGAGGCTACCACAGGCTGAGAGGGCAGGTGTTGGTTGCACAGGGCACTGCAGGGCCAGCCAGGACAATGAGTCAGTGGCCCATCTTGCAAGTGAGACCAGTGGGTCAGGGAAGAAAGACGCTGTGGCCTGGTCAATGGACACATCTGCACCCAGGCTCACCAGGCCCCTGGACGCCCAGGGCAGCTAGTTCCAGTCCTTGCCCACTGGGTGAGGGTCCTAGAGGACACACTGCTGGTCAGAACTGGCTCATGTTATGAGTGAGGGGCCTGAGGGGCTGTGGCAGAGGAGAGATGAGACTGAGAGCCATAGCATCCGTCCCTGTGGGCAGTTCTGTCCTGGCAAGGCCAGTTTTCTGGCTTTCCCCCATGCCAGCCTTAGAAAACATTCCCAACCATGGCAGCACGCGGCAGTGAGTACTCTGAGCCGCAAATGGCAGAAACCTAGTTGGAGATCGATACTAACCAACACTTATTTAGTGTGCATTTGCTTCATGTAGAATAACTCACCTAACCCTCACAGAACCTGGAGGTAGGTATTCTCATCCCCGTTACAGATGAGGAATAGGAGGCAGAGCAGACTCACTCGAGGTCCCACTGCTGTCAAGCAGTAGAGCCAAAGTTTGGCCGAGGCGGGCTGGCTCCACAGCCCACGTCCCCAATGCCCGAGAGGAAAATCCCAGGAGAGCTCTCTTCGGGCATGTCTGCATCCAGAATGCTCAAACAACTTCTCCAGCACCTGCTCTCCTCGCCGTCTGTCAGCTGGCTCTTGGTGTTGACACGGCCTCAGCCGTCTCCATGTGGCCACCAGCAGCTTGGGGCTTATACCACCCCCAACTGTTCAAATGAAAGCCCCAGAAATGAGTCTCTTTGGGGTCATATGCTCACCTCTGAGCCACCCTTTGTGGTTCAGGGTGTCTGATGCTCTAAAGGGCCAGTGTTGGGTCACAGGCCCAACCTGGGAGCCATGCCTAGAATCAGAACCCCAGAACCCCGAATGGGGAGAGGAGTATTATTTACCCAGAAGGCAGGGGAACAGGTCCTACACAGGCAAACACAGCAAACGTGTCTGAAACATCATTATTTACTTCCAATGTTTTATAATGGGGGGAGGAGGGAATGTAACAACAAGCATGTTCTAGAAACACACACACATCCCTCTATGCCACACGTAACACAACAACTCTTTTCAGTATTGCTTGTTGCCTCCAGTCCTTGTCCTCATCCATACATCTTTTGAAGCAGTTCTAGCCGACAGTACATTCTCTTGTCTCCAGGGAGAACTTGAGAGACAACGGTTAGCCTGGGGATGCTGTGGCTGATTCCTTTCATAAACAATATAAAAGAATCTTGTCACTCTGGGCCTCTGACTGCAACCCTATTGTTTCCAGGGTGTTTTTTTGGTTGGTTGGTTTTCTGATGTTGGAATTTTGCCCTTGTGGCTCCGTGAGAATGCGAGTGGGTTGTTTCTGGGGTGCTGGGACTGGTGAGACTGGGGGGTGCCAAGTGGTAGTGCTGGCCCTGACCTCCCACTCCCCTTCCCCACAGACAGGCCTTGCCAGAGTCCTGGACACAGGGGGCCCTTCCACTTGGGCTCATCCCGTGTGGATCCTTCGCCAGGCACTTCCCTGGGACTGGCTCTAAATGCCTGGGCCTGCGAGCTGCTGGCCTGGATCTTTCTCTAAACCAAGTGGTCACAGTAGGAACCGGAAGCACAGTGCACTTTTTGAGCACACTCTTTATATGTCAAGTGCTGTGCAAAGCCTTTTTGCACAAGTTTTTCCACTGAGCCCTCACAACAACACTGTGATATAGGTACTGCTGTTCCTCCTATTGCACACACGAGGTGACATGAGTGACCTCGTCAAAGTCACACAGTTAGTGAAGGTGCAGCCCTGCTTCAACCCACCAGTCAGGCCCCACGTTCACAACCACTTTGAGAAAGGAAGTGGGAGGTTAAAGCACACAGACTGTGGACCCAAACTGTCCAGAGTTAAATCCAGGTTTTGCCATTTACTGGCTGTGTGGCTCTGAGCATGTTACCTAATGTCTCTGTACCTTAGCTTCCTCATCTGTAAAGTGGGGTAATTTTAGTACCTACTTCATAGGGCTGTTATAAGGGTACAAGAGTTAATGCCCGTAAAATACTTAGACATTGGCAGACACACAGTAAGTGCTGAGTAAACACTAGCTCCTGATATTTCACTGATACGAAGTCTTGAAAGAGAGTTAGTCTTCGACAAGGAGACTGAAGACCCAGTTCAAAGGCGACACTGTGCTTGGCACTGGGCAGGGGTGCAGGAAGGAGGGCTAGACCCAGAGAGCCGTGGGTGGGGTACCAGACGTGGACGTCAACATGAAAGCAAGGCAGACGGTGATTTGGTCTAATGTACCTCACAGATGTACTGTCAGAAACAGAGGGGAAATTGTTCAATTCTGGGTGGAAATCTGGAAGAGCTTCAAGGAAGAGGCTGCCTTTGACTTGGATGTTGATAGAAGCCTAGGACCATGTAGACGGATGAGGATGAGACATTTTAAACAGAGGTAAGGAGGTGTGAGGTCCTGGCATGTGACTGGAGGGTCAGTGCTGGAACAAAAGGAGGGAAAGATGTCCGGAGGGAGGGGTGGGAATGAGAGAGGAGCCCAGAGTGCCTGACAGGGGCCCACAGAATCTTGGGAGTGTTTGCTCAGGGAGGTGGTCTGCCTGGTGGCAGAACAGGGGTGTTTATAATAAAGCCCTACAGCCTGGGCCATGCTCCCCGCAGCCCCGTCTCTGTGCGCTCAGGACCCATGGGACTCACAGCCCCGTCCACCACCACCTGGGTGGGCTGCGCTGCCTGGCGCAGGATCACGGGCGTCCCCGCCCACATGGACCCCAGGAGGGAAAGCAATCACTCCTCTCAGACTTGATGCCTCTCCCAGGCCCCTTGCCTGAACAAAGCCGGCTTTTACAGCCCGGGCGCTCAGGGGTAGGGTTACCCGGGCTGTTTATGACTGGGGATAGAGGATTTTTCTGGAGAGAAGCCCCTTTCTGTCCCGTTTGAAAGCCATTTGGACTTTTGGAAAGGGTCTGGATGATGGCATTTTGCCCTTTAAAATACGGTGAAGACCAGAAACTGGAAAGAATTCTGATGAAATCATTCTTCCTTCCAGACAGGACTCCCAGGTTTCAGAAATTTGGGAAGTCCTCAGAGGAGGCAATTGCAGTTGGGGACAGCTGCCCTCCAGGACAGGGGGCCCCTGGTGCCCAGGCGCCAGGCCAGCCTGCTAGAAGCAGGGAGCAGACCTCCAGGCCCTTGTCCACATGTACCAGGGCCCGTGTCTCTCCTGTCTGGCCAGGCGCTCCAACTGCAGAGGAGATGGGCCAGTTGGCCAACCGAGCTCTAAGGCCTTGTGTTGATGCTGTGCCCTCTGCTGAAACCCAGCGAGGGGTGGGGCATGCGGAAGTTTCAAGCCACTTCCACCCTCCTTACTGAGAACTGTGGGTTGACTCCCAGGCCCAGATTTAAGGTCCTAGCTGATCTCATGTGCCCCTGGGCCGCCCAACAATCCAGGCCATGTGGAGACATGGGTGACCTCCAGCACCCTGTTCTTGCCAGGGCATGCCCCAAGCTGTCCACCTCCTACTGCTCTGTGTGGTTTGAGGGGCTCCCGGAGACCTCTTTCCTTTCCCAAATGGTTACCCCAACCCCTGCCATGGGCCTGCTCTGGGGGCCAGGTGTTTCCATGCTTAGATTCACAACTTGGGGTTCAGGGACTGTGTCTCTAGAAGGCTCCCCTTCCAAGGAAGCATGACTTGTCAGGAAAGGGAGACAGGGCCTGGGAGGATTAGGCAAACTCAGGAAAGACAAGGGGTTAGGAGAAACTTTTTGACTAGAGTTTAAAATCTGGCAGGATGATGAGAAGTAAAGAAGAGGGGAGTGGAAGTAAGAAACGGGGCAGACAGGAAGGGATGGAGAAGTGAGGGGGAAGGAGAAGGCAGAGGGGTTGAGAACAAGGCGACAGGGTGAGAAAGGGGAGAGAGGGGAGAAGGAGGGGAGAGAAAGAGGGGCGGCAGTGATAGAAGGGAGAATGGAGGGGAGAGGGGAAGAGACCAAAGGAATATGGGGAGGGCGTGTCTTCCAGGCCTGGACCTGCCCTCTGTCCTGGGATCCTGGTGGCCCACCCCAGGGGGCAGCCACGGCCTCTCAGTGGGGGCTGCTCCTCCAAGATTCCGGGTCAGGGCACTCCTTGTCTGCTGTTTGACCTGGGGCTGCTGGGGGCTTTTTATCTCCCCCCTGTACCCACCAGTTTATGGCCCGCAATGAGCCTCTCTCTCCATTCTGGGGCAAAGAGAATAGAAGTCTTCCCAGGAAAGAGAAAGAGCTAGTTCTCATTGCCTCTGTGGCAGACTCTTGGTTACCTATCCAATGGACAGACACACACACACACACACACACGTGCACACCTGCACACTCATATACCCTCTCAAAAGTTGCCAAGCCCAATATGGCAGGCATCCTCTTCCACATCTTACAGCACAGATACGGAACATTTCCATCATTGCAGAACGTTCCACTGGATAGCACTGCTCTCGGTTCTTGCCAGAGCCCTGATTTTGCTTAAGTGCTCACCTTCCCATGTATTCTGGAAGGTGACACCCAGCCCCAGGCCCCACTCAGGGGTGGGTATTGATTAGCCTAAGCCACTCTTGGCAATTCTCTATTCCTTGCCAGTGACGGGTTTAGTTTGGGCCTGTGATACAGCCCTGGCCAATGAAAAATAAGAGGAATTCTGCTCGCCGGAGAAGGGGCAGCTTCTAGAAAATCTTCATCACTAATAAGCAGAGGTCCTCGGCAGGAAACATCCCTCTCCTTCCCTGAGCTCCATCCTGCCTGTGTGTGTGTGTCCCCCGGGACTACAGCATCACCCTGCTGCTCGCTGCTGGTGGCATTGAGCCCAGAGTTCACCGGCTCTGGGGTCCCTGGGCTGCTGGTTGTGTGATGCAATGTTTTAGTTATGTATTGTTACTTGCAGCCAAAAGCACCCTAATACACATGGCAGTTTTTAATGAAAGAATGTATTCGCTGCTCTGTGAAGGCTGAGACACGTGGACTGGCCCAGGCACAAGACGGGTGTTTACACGGGGAGGCAAGTATGTGACTTCTGGCAAGTAGAAGAGCATGGAACCTGGAATGATCAGAGCCATGCTCTAGACCTGAAACTCCTCCTAACTCACTGCCTGACCTCGGACAAGCCAAATACCATCTCTGGGTGTTAGTATTCCCATCTGCGAAGTGGGGAGAATGACACATCCTTCATAGAAAAGGTGTTGGGTCTAAGGCAGTTACAATTATTGCTGATATTAACAATCTTTTTGTTTTGTGCAGATGATAAATCTTTTTGGTTGTCTGACCTATTAGACCCTATTGAGATGTGAATTACTGCCTCCATGTCAGAGACGAGGGCACTGAGGCCCAGAGTGCCTTAAGGTTTGCCCAAGGCCACAGCAGTGGAGTTGCAGAGCCGGGATTTGTACCTAATGTCAAATCCTGGGCTCTGTGTACTCTGACCTGGGAGGACTGAGTGGCATCCATTCACCCTATAGAGTGAGTTAGCTTCAGACTGTCCAACTGGTGGTCATAGCTGAAACCCAGGCTCTAGGAAAGAGGTTAAGGCTGGGGAGAGGACAGGAGTTTGAGAGGCCTGGGGACTTGTCTCCACCTAAGGAAGGCAGGCAGGTGAGCCAGCCCAGGTGCTCTGTCATGGAGAGGGTGCATAGGCTACTGCATCAGGGCTGGGGGCTGACACCTTCAGAGGTGCCTGGTGTTGGCAGAGTTCTGGCTGAGGCCTAAGGAGACCTGGGGTCAGTTCCCAACCCTGCCTTTTCCAGCTATGTGATCATGGGCAAGTCCCTTAACTTTGAGACTCAGTTTCCCCATCTGTAAAATGGAAACACATTGCTCATCCCGTGTTGATATTACATAGGTCAACAGAGGTGCTTTATGAACTACAAAGCATTAGAGAAATCTAAGCAATTGTTTTAAGGGGGAAAAGAACATTGAGAAAGAAGACCTATATATTTATCGGCAGACAATGCACAAGACCCCTTGTATGATGGGGTCTGGATCCTGCTTTGGGATCACTGGAGACTTGTCCCAGCATCAGGAGAAACACCAGTGTGCCTGGAAAATGTTGACAAAAAGCCATAGCACACTAAAGGACAGCTTGTTAAAAACCAACCTGGTGAGGCTGGGGAG
Organism: Diceros bicornis minor; assembly: GCF_020826845.1. Lineage (NCBI taxonomy): Eukaryota > Metazoa > Chordata > Mammalia > Perissodactyla > Rhinocerotidae > Diceros > Diceros bicornis. The sequence goes on along the minus strand of NC_080744.1, from coordinate 62,351,250 downwards.
GGGGCATTAATGAGGTGTGATCCTGGAAGTGCGAGACCTGGATGGATTCTGCAAAAAGCCTGCTGGCTTTGCTCCCCTTTCTCCTATAAAATGATATTTCTGCTCTCGGCTCCTCAAATTCCTAGACGGACGAATCAGTCTGGGCTGACCATGGAATTTGAAAAGAATAAGTTTTCAAAAAACCGCTGTTGGGAACAATGGTTACCAGAAGTGTCTGGGTCTCAGAGGAAAAACAAACACCCTAATCCCATCTTGCAAGTGTTTCCCGAACATCCGTCCACCTAATGCCGTCCACCACGCCTGCACTTAACAGGAGATATGCCATTTAATGAGGAGCTGGCTTACCCTGTGCTTCTGAGGCATGAAAATAAAATGCAACCAGACACAGCAGCTGTGTCCTGGCAGATTCCCCTGACACCCTTCCCGAGGGACCAAATGGCCCCAGAGGGCAGAGGACTCGCTTGCTCTAGTCCTGCTCTGCCACTGCTTCCCCGGGAGGAGCGGGCGTGAGGTCAGGGTCTGCTCTGTGGGAGTAACAGTGGTCAACTTGTCTTTTACCCACCTCAAAGTGTTTTTAATTGAAATTTTAATTCTAGTTGAAGCAATATATGTGCTTAGTTTTAAAAAGTCGAAAAATTTATAATAAAAACTGCAGTATCCTGGTTTTGAAAATGAGGCAACCATTTTCAACACTTTTTGGAGTGCATTTACCTGCTTATGTCTGTATAACAAGCTTATAATTCTGATTCTTGATTTCTCGGTTTTAGACATTAGCCATTAACTGTCAAAGATGGCAACTTAGCCCTCTTACACTTCTCTCCCAAATCGAACACACACGCACACACGCACGCACACACACTTCCCAAACACCCGTCCTCTCAACATAGTTGCATCACAATTTTTACTCAAATCTCTACTCAGTATTGACAAGATTATAATTATATAACTAATACACATAACACACATAGTGTTCTATGATTACATTGTCTCTTGAATAGCTTTTGTTTTTTTCAGGAATTAATAATTGCTTTCCCCCTTTCATTTGTTTATTTTCCATTAACCTATGGTTAATTCAGCCCCTAATTTTTGGTCAGAACTGTAAACAATTCTCCAGCGAGTTCAATCCACCTTGTATGCCTAGGATCTTCCTTCCTGAGCCATCCTTTTCAGACCCTCTGTCCTCCTGCTCAGACCTGACCTGGTTACTCGCTGAGCCTAGGTAGATCTGTCATCCTGGGAAACAACAAGAACATGTGGGGTAAACAGGTTTGAGAACAACTGCCTTGGTGAGCAGAGTCTACACTAGTGGGAGCCCAGCGTGAGAGCTGACTAGAGAGCAGCTTACAGCAGTGTGCTCTGCAGAAGAAATGGAAGGTGTTGGCTGGAAAGTGAGGAGGGCGTAATGAGTGTGTGTAAGTCAGGCCGGCTGGGAACAGAGAGTAGTAAGCATTCATTCTGACCGTGGAAATCAGAGAAGGCTTCCCAATGGAGGTGTCATGTGAGCTGGACCTTGGGAAATTGATAAGATTTCAATATGCTGAGGAGTAGACAATCCCCAAATCGTTTGGGGTGGAGGAAATAGTATAAGGAAGGGAGCAGAGACCTGAAAGTGAATTGTAAGGAGAGGTCGTGTGTCGCCAGAGCATGAAACATGTGGAAAGGATGTGCTGGGAACGAGGCTGGCAGGGAAGGAGCCTAGCCTGGGTACAGAGGGTGAGGGGAAATGCACACACATGGTGCCACGGAGTGCATGGGGGCGGTAGCCCCACGGAGACATAATCTATTCTGTTCTAATGGCCTTGCATGCTCTGCCGAGGAATATGCACTTTAACCTTTGCTGAAATAGAGCCACCGAATATCAATGTTTTGAGTAAGAGTGTCCCTCTGCTGTGGGACAGGACGAGCAAGCAGAGGCCGGAGGGGAGAATTCAGGGACGGGGGAGAAGCACAGGCAGGAGCTGGAGGAGAGACTCTTACTCTATGAAATGACGTGTGTTGTTATTTTCTTAAAATCTGTTTTATTAACCACTGCATCCCCAGAACCTAGGCAGGGCGTGCACACAGTGGGTTTTGGTGATATTTGATGAGTGAATGAATGAATCTCCCTAGGCCCATAGTTCAGCCATTGCCCTAGGGAGTGGACCTCAAGTCCCCCTGCCCACAAACCCACCGACTTCCAGCCCTTTCCCGAGAGCTGGGGATCTCCATCATCTGCTGCTGCCTCGCCTGCCCTAGAGTCCCTGCCTGTCCTCTTTTCTGGTGCTGTCTCCTCCTCAGCTTAGGCGTTCTCAGAAGCCTCAAAAGGAGACTGTTTCAAAGCCACTTCTCTTTCACCCTGGCAAATATCTCTGGGGAGGGGGAGCCCAAAAGCCCGGCTTCAGTCTCAGAGTGAGAAAGAACTCAATGCAGGAAAAACAAAAAAACGCACGCGGAGATCTCATCCTCCCGACTCTTCCACAGAGCAAAAGTAAACACAAATTAACATCTCTGCACTTAGCCCTGTGTCCGCACGGCATGCGCAAGCGATGGGCGCTCCAGCCTTTCCATTGTTGTTATTGGTAGACGCTGCCGCCCAGTGCCTCCTGGGGTCACTAAAGGGGCCGTCCTTGGACAGGACGCTATGGAACCTTTCCTCCCTTCCAGCCCGTTGGCAGCAGAGCCCTGGGAATGACGCCCGGGTCAGGGTCGGTGCTCCCGGCCATGTAGGCGAGGTCTGCACTGGCTCTGCAGGATCCAACTGCGGGCCCTGGGGAGCCGGCTGTGAGGTCACCTCCGGCAAAGGCGCTCCCATCCACAGCCTCCTCTTCTGGAGTCAAAGCAACCCGTGATCCGACCTCGGGAGAACAGCAGCGAAGAGGAGCGTTGAAAACAACCTGAAGGGCACGAGGAAAAGAGGTGGGGCTTCGGGGCTGCCTGAGTAACCGATTAGCTCATATGACACGAGCGGGGACATTGCTTTTAGAGACAGAATAAACCTGCTAGTTTTTGTTTTTATTGAGGTCATAATAGCTTATAACATTGTGAAATTTCAGTTGTACATTATTATTTGTCAGTAACCATACTTATGGGCCCCTTTACCCCTTATGCCCACCCCCCCAACCCCCTTCCCCTCTGGTAACCACTAATCTGTTCTCTTTGTCCGTGTGTTTGTTTATCTTCCACATATGAGGGAAATCATGTGGTGTTTGTCTTTCTCTGTCTGGCTTATTTCACTTAACATAACGCCCTCAAAGTCCATCCATGTTGTTGCAAATGGGACGATTTTGTCTTTTTTATGGCTGAGTAGTATTCCATTGTACATATATACGGCACATCTGCTTTATCCATTCATCAGCTGATGGGCACTTGGGTTGCTTCCGTGTCTTGGCTATTGTGAATAATGCTGCAGTGAACATAGGGGTGCATAAGTCTCTTTGGATTGTTGATTTCAAGTTCTTTGGATAAATACTCAGTAGTGGGATAGCTGGGTCTTATGGTATTTCTATTTTTAATTTTTTGAGAAATCTCCATACTGTTTTCCATAGTGGCTGCACCAGTTTGCATTCCCACCAGCAGTGCAACCTGCTAGTTTTGTGTGAGCCCAGGTGGGTTATAAACCTCTTTGAGTCTCAGGTTTCTCGTCTGTAAATGGAGAATCATAGTCCATAACTCTTGGGTAGTTGTGAGGTTTAAAGTGGACAGTGCCCGTCCATAAATTATGTTTTTACTAGTCTTCAGCAAGATAAAAATAGAAACAGAGGGCAAGAGTTCAGAAACATTTATAGCACTTTGAAATTGCCCGACATCCAAGCACACGAGCAGAGTGTAGACCAAAATATTGATCTTAGTTGGACTGGAAATACATTTAAAAAACAAAAACCAAAAGCCAAAAACCTGGTCCTTCACCACCAGTAGTTTGGGAAGCACTGTTGTAAAGAGTCTGGCTACTCAGCGCCCGAAATCATGATCAGAACAGGAGGATGTTCAGAGCGGCACTGGGGTCGGTGTACTTCCCCTGTCCCCAGCAGCCCAGGTTGGTCTATTGCAACCTCACCCTGCCTTTCCTGAGGTCTCCTCTGTGCCTGGCTCTGGGCTCAGGACTGGATCGTCACTTCTGACTCCTGCCTCCAGCTCAGCCCTCACATCCAACCAGTTGTCAAGCCTGTCTCACCTACCACCTGTGTGTCCCTTGTTCCTGCCCCCTTCCCTCCAGCCCCTATGCCACCAGCAAAGCACAGGTCTTCACCACCACGAGGACGCTGTGGCCCTCTGCACTCAACTCCATCCTCCACGCTGCCTGCAGAGGGAGTTGTTTTTAATTTATTTAAATAAACTTTTTATCTGAGAATAGTTTTAGATTTACAGAAAAGTTGCAAAGGTAGTATAAGCAGTTTCCATATATCTTTCACCCAGTTTCCCCTATGTTAACATCCTAGGATACATTTGTCACAACTAATGAACCAACACTGGTATGTTACTCTTCGCTAAACCTCACACCCTTTTGGATGTGATTAGTTTGTTCCTAATGTCCTTTTTCTGTTCCAGGTGCCCATCCAGGATGCCTCATTACATTAAGATATCAGGTCTCCTTAGCCCCCTCTGGTCTGTGACAGTTTCTCAGCAGAGAGAGTATTTTAAAACAGACCTATGGAATCTCACTCTGCGAAAATCTTCAACGACTTCCCATTGCCCAATTCCATGGGCTTCCGTGACCTAGCCCACATTACTCACTCTCTTCTTCCATCCATTGTATTCTCTGACCATCCCAATGCCAACCAACAGACAGCTCTGGGTGTGGCTCGGCAGTCCAAATCTGAAGGCCTGAGGCCCAGGACAACCAATGGTATAAGTCTCAGTTGGAAGGCAGAAGACCAACGTCCCGCTCGGCAGTCAGGCAGAGGAGCTTGGCAACTCTGTAAGGCTTCATTGCCCTCTTTTCCTTCTCAGTCTATGAAAACCCTTCTTAGCCTTCAAGAACCAGCTGGAATAAAGTCTCCTCAGCCTTTCTGATCACCCGTGCCTGGCTCTCCCCATGGCTCACTGTTTATGCCTCTATTCAGCGTTGATTCTGTTTGACTTCCACATCTTTCTCCCCACTGCAGGTAACCCCCCACAAGCCATGTCGTTTGTAGTGCAGCAGTTAAACAGGCAGGACCAACCTGGTTATATTACATTAGACAAGCGTCTTAGCCTCTCGGTGACTCAGTTCCCTTATCTGCTAAATGAGGCCAAACATTCGTTCACAAGATTGGAGTAAGGGCTTAAGTAAGCAATACGTGCATAACATCTCAGATAATAAATGCTCAAGAAACAGTAGTTAAATTAATCTCACTATTATTACCTTTGTATCTAACCCAAACCACCCCCTCCAGAAGCTGGCACATAAATAGCAATCAAGAATTAAATTTTATTTAAAAGCTCCATCACACTGCCAACGTTTTTAGCATTTATAAAGAGGACCCACAAAAAAAAAAAAACAATGCAGAACCCGATGGAATAAATCACAAATGGTGGAATTTCAGGCACCAGCAGAGAGGTATTTGTGAAAAGACAATCTCTGTCTGGGCTCTGCGGTCCCACCCATCTGACTAAGGACCCTTCTGCAGAGTCGTCGAGTCCAGCTACCCTGGCTCTGGAGAATCCTCACCGACTCCCCAACAGCACTGCTGGGTCTGATTTCCCTACTAGCGGTGTGAGCAATTGTCTCTGGGGTGAAATCGCCCAGCCAGTCCAGAAGGCAGCTTTGGGGACGGACACGCAGGCCCCATTTGGGCAGATACAGCAAGTGGGGTTTCCAACCACACAGGCACGCTGCTGTCGCGTTAGTCATCAGACGTTGGCAGTAAAGGGGCCCTTAGACAACATCTTGGTGGACAGATAGGGAAACTGAGGCCCAGAAAATAGAGGGGCTTGCCCACTGTCAGTCATCATTCATTTGTCAATTCATTCATTCAATAAACGTTTCGGGAACATCTTCTCTAAACCAGATCCCCTGCTGTTGGAGACAAAATGATGAACTTGCTTCCACAGTTAAAAAAAAGCAGCACAGGCTCTGTGGTGCAGACACAGCCCCAGAATTCCCTCCAGGCAGTTGTATCCTCTGTGCTGGAGGCAGGGTGACTTGGTTTGCCGCAGAAGTCTCATGAATGCTCTGGCCAATCTGTACAGAACCTGAATCCCCCACCTGGCACCATCCCTTCCAGTTAAAGCTCTGTCTCCAAACCAGTCACTGATTGTTTCTCTCTCCTTGCCGTTCCCAATCCGTTATCTCCCCTTGCCTGTGTCCTGTCTTGATTTTATTCACCCCCAGAACCCTAGCATCTAGAACAGCGCCGAGCACGTGGAGATGCTCAGTAGATATTCTCCAAACAAATGGAAATGCTACGTAAACTTGAAAGCACATACAGTTACCAGGCCTGGTAGCATTGTGGTTGGGAGGGCTGCATGTGGTTGGGTTCAGTCGCTGTAGCTGCTGGGGTGGGCTTAGACAACTAGCTGGGTGACTTAGGACAAGTAACTTCCCCTCTGTGAGCCTGTTTCCTCCTTTGTCTCAAGATCAAATGAGATAGCACTCGGTAAAAGATGGGGTTCTTTGTGTGCCTGCCACACAAAAGGTAATGGAACAAAACAATTTGGTCACGTTTGTCTTTTGTTGTTTCATTTGTTCTTACACAGGTGGGCAGCTGGATGTCAGGGAAGGAGAATGGGGACAGGAAATAGGCTCCACCCAGGGCTCCCTGAAAATTCACTGTGGTCATCAGCCACTGAGATTTGGGGATTGTTTGTTACCATGGCGTTACCTGGTCTATCGCGACTAATACCGGGCCTCTTTGGGAATCTGATGAAAGCTTGGACCACAAGAAAACTGCACATTTATGCAAAATTAAGAACCTTCCAACCTTAATGCCATAAGACTTCATCTGTGTTTCTAAGATCCTTGATGCCCCATGGCCTCCTCTTCTCAGCCTTGGAGTCTGGGCGTGAGTGATGCTGGGTCAGGGTTCTCGAAGGGCTCACAAGGCTGAAATGTTGCAGAGGAGGACCAACCCTGTCACCATGGAGCAAGGCGCAGGGTGGTGCAAATGAGTCAGGAGCTGGGGAGAGAGCTCGAGCCCAAGCTGGGGTTTTTGGATGCTCTCTTGAGTGTGAGCTTGTTTTCCAGATGCTTTCATGAGCCTAAGCTTGTTTTTTGGATGCTTTCTGCTGCCAGCTACTTTATAGCCCCTCCTAGGGTGACGGCATTTTGCTATCAAAGGGAAGAAGGGGTGCTTGTTGCTATTGTGAGCAAACACTGCATAAACAATCAGCTCACATCGTCCCAGAGCATGTGATCCACGGCCTGGAGGCAGTGCAGGGAGGGGCATTTTGAGGCCAATGGAAGCCTCACTTGGGGGGCACCTCCATCGGTGGGAACAGGGAGAGAGTCATTGCCAAGGCCACATGCCCAGGACAGAGGGTCACACCTGCCCGATGGAGCTGAGAACAGGAGGGGCTTCAGCACCCCGAGAAGTCCACACTCTCAGCTTGAGTCACACTTGGAGTATCTCCGGGTCATACGTTGCCCTCTGGCTGAAAGTCTGAGCTGCTCAAGGGCCAACTGGTGAGTTCAGATGGCGCCTAGGGATGTCTCCAGCCACTCCAGGGCGTGCACTCGAGAGTGGACAGTGGGGTGAAGGAAGGACCTCAGCCTGGGGGTCAGGACTCTTGGTTCAAATCCTGGCCTCACCACCAGCCTCCAGGGTGAGGGGGCTAGGTCACCCCTCTGTGGGCTCTGGAGGTGCTCTCCCAGCTGTGAAGGGCCTCACTCAGAGGACTCTGCCAGCTCAGGGTCAGCGTGGGCTTTTTGGGAGTTGGCAAGTGGCCAACTGGTGCAGCTCGACCACCTCCTCCTGTCACCTTCTTACAGCTCAGTCCCCTGGCAGGGGCCACAGGAAGCATCCATCCTTCCTGGTGTCTCCTCACTGGCTATTGTTATTCAATGTAGGAAGAGGAGACCACTCACCTGCGAATGCAGCAGCAGCAGAAGACCTAAGGACTCACCACTGGAGCTTCACACTCAGGCTGATGCAGTTTCCTATTAAAATGCAAATGCCCCCAGGCAGAGGTAACTCCTGAAGCTGTGATCAGTTACGTACACCTTAGTAGGAACTGATTAATAGGTCCTTCTCAAGAGCCAGCTGGCAGAGAATAGATTTGGGCAAAAGGGAGGAAGGAAACTTGGGTGCCTAGAGGATGGGAGCAAATTTCGTGTAGGAGCCTGGTAACAACATGGGAATAGCAAACACACGCCATGTATTATGTGCCAGGCACTGTTCTAAGCGATAGATATAGATGTAGAGATTTATTCATTTAGTTCTGACAATAGCCCTATGGCATAGGTGTTATTATCGTCACCATTTTACAAATGAGGAAACTGAGGCACAGGAAGGTCCTGGATGCTGGCCTTTGCCCCTCCAGATCCACCCTCCACCTTTCTCCCCGCTGCTCTGTGGCCTGAGAGGCTGACCCACAGTCAGCTTCACCTGCTCCCTTGTCCTCTGGCTTCTAGTTGGATTCAGTAAGTGGGGGCCCGGCAGGAGGGCGGCCCGGCTTCCTCCCTGCAGGACACGGTTTCCAGTTCTGGCCACAGCCCCTCTCCCAGGGCTACAGCTCTCACCACTTCCCATCACATGCTCCCTCCTCTCACTCCTTCAGTCCCAGAGGTGGGACAACCTCTTGTGTAGGAGTCCCTGGGGCTGCCCCACCCTCTGTGGGTTTCCTTACCCCTGTGCACACCTCGTAAGTAGCCCCTTCTGCAAATTCTGCTCAATTAAACCCTGTGAGGAACTGTTTCTTGCAAGATCCTGCTCAAGATCACTCATCTAGTAAGAGGCAGAGCCAGGATTCCAACCCCGGGATGCAGGCTACCGGGAGCCTCTTATCAATCAAGGCCAGCGGCCCGCGGACCTGCTGCACATCAGGGTCTGTAGGGTGGAGTGCTGCAGGGCCTGAGCCCTGAGGTCAGTGTCTATGGGGAACATGGCAAGCCAGGTGCTCTGGGCTCACAGGATGCTCTCACCAGGTGAGGCTCACAGCCATGAGACTGATCCAGGGTCCAGAACATTCCTGTCACTCACCTTGAGTGAAATGTTCACTCTTCGAGTGAAATGTCAGCCACAATCTCCCTGCACCACTTAAATTCTCTCCCACCACCAATCGTCAGGGCATGACTACTTTACTCCTTGGAAGTTAGGAAGACCATGCCTTACAGGGAAAGGGTGTGTGCCTTTGTAGCAAGACGGTGCAGACCTAGGGGCAAGGGAAAGTTACTACATATCAAGCTTGCCTTGAAGTTGTGGATGTGGAGGTCATCTGGTCCATCCCCCTGCATCTGGGTACGCTTTCCCGAACCAGCCCAAGCAGGTGCTGATCCACGTGATTCTCCAAGCTTGAAACCACCTCAAGAAGCCTCCCTGGCCAGGTCGTCTGAGCCCAAAGATAGCGTCATCTCCCTCCTCCAAACTCATGGGATGGATGGATTTTTCCCCAAAGTTCCACCCAGTTTTCTTTGAATGGGAGCCCCTGCCAGGGTTCAACCTTGTCTCCATCGTCTGCTGACAAAAGAATATGCCCCAAAACATAACAAAATGGTCTAAGGACGGGGGGATGGCCGTGGCGACCTCTGCTGCTTGTCCCACACCAAAGCGTAGCAGACCATGTCGAAGCCAGACAGGGCCTTGAGACCCTTCAGTCCAGCCTCCTCACTTGCAGTGGGGGAAACTGAGGCCCTGAGAGGGGCGTGACTTGTACCAGTTCTCCTGGCTCCCTGTCCACTGGTCTTTCTCAGGCACCCAGCTGCTAGAGGAGGCATTCGGCTCTGAGCAGGCAGGCTGACGATTTTGCTGGAAAGGCCCAAACATGAGGTTGGCAGGAGGGTTGGAGCTCAGCGTCCTCGCCACCACCGACATTCCAAGGCTCCTCCGTCGGAAGCTTTCTTTGGAGCCTAAAAGCTGGTAATTGGAAGAAGTCGGTGTGACTCATGTACCAAACGATGTTTTTGTTTTTTCTCTTTCTTAAAAATCTCAAGTATTGGCTATTTTTATTTCAGGGCCAGATTCAATTTCATCATTTTCTTTCTCCTTTCCTGGGATTCTTTGGCCAGTTGCCTTGGGAACCCCAAGCCCCCTTCCAAGCTGTCATGAAGGTGCCTGCATGATGGTCAGGGAGAGGATGGAGGGCTCAAAGGCCGCCACAGCGGCCGCAGGGTGAGCGTCCACACCCCACGCCTCACTCCGAGGCCAGCCCAGGACGCCTGCCTCGCCTGCCCTGTGGTGTTCCTGTCCTCAGCTGACCCCTCCATCCCCCAACACTGGAGTCATCAGGGGACCCAGACCTGCAGCTCTTCACACAGGCCCCGTCCTCCCACCTCTCTCCCGGAAAGCTTCCTCCCCAGCCCTGTCCTGTGCCCCGCCCACCAGCCTCCCAGCCTCCCTGTCTGCATCCATCCCTCACAGGGCTACCAAAGCCACCTTTTATTTTTTAATTTTTATTTAATCAAAGTACCACATACACATTATTTTTTAAAATAGTGCTAAAAGTTGATGAGAAACTGTAGTCCTCTGCCCCCTAACCTTGGTTCCTCTCCCTAAAGGCACCAACTTTTAATTCTTTTAACTCTTTCTTCTGGTTTTGACTTTCAGATTTTTTAAAAAGAAATGCATATGTATTTATACTGCTATTTCTTGAACTGTTGGCTTTGAGCAGAATCTCTTGGCTTCCTGTCACGGTGGTTGGGGATTTCACACCTTTACCTATGACTCACCCACTTCTTTACTCTCATATTTCCCAAAGCACAGTTTTTAGTTAAATCAGTAAGCAGTGTTTGTAGTAGTATACCTACCTAGAAATTGTTCCTGATGGGTCAAGTAGTGACTGTGTTTGCTTTCTCTGGCACGTAGCTCTATTTCCCCCCGAGAAGTCCACCCCCATTAGACCTGGGGTTCCTGCCCTGGGAACCACACTGACCCTCCCCTGCTGAATCTTTGGAAGGACCAAGGAGTTTACAGAGCCAAAAGGATGTCCCTTCCTGGGCACACAACACTCCTCTCTAGACCATTCTGTGGGTTCCTGGGACCCCAGAATTCCCTGGTCAAATGGCTCCAAGCCCACTTCTAGGAGTCTTCTCTAGAACCATCTCTCCCAAGGAGCATCCACACTGGACAACACTACCTCCTATGTGTGTCTGTGTCCAGCATTTTCCATGTGGATATCCTGTCCTATCAACTCCAGCGTGAGTACCCCAAGGGCCAGTGCTATTTCTTCTTTCATGGGGCAGGTAGCTCCATGAAGTGGGCGTGCAGTAAATGCTTGCTCACTTCGCTCATTCATTTAAGGGATGTGTACTGAGCACCTACAGGCCCTGTTCTAGCCACTGGGATGTAGAAGTGAACAAAGAGATGGTGTCCCGCCTTTGTGATACTGACAGTTGAGTGAGAAGCTGCAGGCACAGGCTCCTTCATGGCTGGCTAGGAACTCGTTCCCTAATTTACCCTGAAGATTGAGAAAAACAAACAAGGGCCCTGTCTGGACACCAGGTGGGCCTGGGTTCTAATCTCAGCTCCCTGCTTAGCTGTGAGACTTAGGGAAATCTATTCTCTCTGTCTGAGTTTGCATCCCTGTTTATAAAAATGGTGTTCATAATCCTACCCCACAGTACCATTGCCAGGCTAAGACGGAACAATCCGGAAAAGTGTCCAACACAGTGTCTGGGCCTGGTAGTGACTCTATTTCACAAGTATTAGTCCCCTTTTCTTCCCACTTTGAGGCTTCAGTTTTCTCGTCTTTATAATGACCAGTTCAGGCCACATCATCTGCTTGCAAAGGTCCTTCTCACAGCTGTAACATTTTCTGATTCCAAACATTCAACAAAGCAGGGGCAGTGGGAGGGCTTGTGTATTATTCTTTGCGTCAAATCAGTTCCTCTATGAAGTCGCCTCACCTCCCTGGCATTTGTCAGGTTTTCCCTTTATGTGCTGAGGGGTTTGAGACCTGCCAACCCCCCTAAGCCACACTGGCTGCTTCTCCATGTGTAAATGGCTTTACCATTCGTGTGCAGCTTAACCATCCCCTTGCAATCCCGCTGGGAGGAAAACAGCCCCTTCTTATGTAACCCTGTCTGGAGAGACAGACGGCAAATGAGCACGGCTAAAAATATTTCTTTTTCATGTGTGTGGTGGGGGGGTGGCGCTGTGGGAAGGTGGTTCACATTCCCAAGTGCTCTGGATTTTTATCTGCGTTTTGCTGGGAATAGAAGACCTAAGAACACAAGAGTGGCAGCCTGGCCACATTGAATCCATCCCACAGGGCTGTCAGTCCGGGATGCTGCAATATCCTCCTCCTCCTTCTAGCTCACGCATCCAGGCTCACGGTGCCATCCAGGCTTCAGTAGCGGACACGTCGATGCCCCACCCAGATTCTCTCAGCTCCCAGCCTCCAGCTTCTTGAACCTCCGTTGCTAATGGCTGGCACTCGTGACTTTCAGTGTGTTGCCCTTGGACACTGGAACAGCATCCCCACATGGAGAGCTGGACGTGGCAGGAGTTGATCCCCACCCACTCACCTCATAGCCAATGACTGACCAAGTGGGAGGACCAGGGTGTGATTCACATGTCAGAGCTCCCCTGGGATCAGGCTGAGCATGGCACTCCACCTGCAGCTGCACCCTGCTTGACTTCTTCCCCCGGCATATCCTGCTTCACCCACTCCTTTCCAGTTTTCTCTGGGAGCACACCCTTACCCTTAACCAAGCCACTGCACTTGACTCCTTGGCTCCGAGTCTGCGTCTGAGAGAATCCTGCCTATGCAGCCCTTCCTCCAGGAGCCCATCCTGACTCCGGACCAGCTGCCTTTTCTGCCCTTTCCTAATGAACAGTTCTCTGATTGCCAGCAGCAAGCATTTAAGTGCCCCCTTTCCACATGTTCTTGTCTTATTCTCTAGTCACCAGTGCAACGATTCTCAGAGTGTGACACCAGAATGACCGGGGTGTTTGTAAGAAGAAGGAGATCTGCTTTTTGATCAGCCTGCCCTACTCCTCAAGTTATTCACATGCACACTGTATTTTAAGAACCTCTGCCTAGAGGATTCTTGGAGTATTCCTTATCTCTGTTGCCAGACTGCAAGCTCCTTGTAAGATGATAACTATTTTCTGATATTTTGAGCAAAATGCTTTGATATGCATCAAGCCATTTGATCTTCCCAACCACGCCATGTGCTAGAAAAAAAAGTGGTTATTATCTTCATTGTAAAAAAAAATAAGACTCAAGAAAGTTAAATGGGAGGAAAGGAAGGATTCATGTATCGGATGGGTGCTCTGGATGACCCTTAAGGCCCCTCCAACCTTCTAATCTATTCCGTCTTAATCTTCTCTGTGACTCTACCCAAGTTAATCAACGGTTAGGGGTGGGGGAAGGAACAAAGATTCGTGTGCATCATCTATTTAAGTACAATAATCCAATGAGATTATTATTATTATTACATCTATTTTAGGGATAATAAAAGAGGCTCAAAGTAGTTAAAGGAAATAATAATCATGGTACTTTTTCAACTGACAGAAACCTTGATCAAATTAGCATAAGTAAAAAGGTTATTTATTGCAAAATGTAGCTTTAGGCCTGGCTGGATCTAGGAATCCTAATAATATCAACTTATCGCTTCTTCCATGTGGCTGGGAAGAAGATCTCAAGCAGTTCCCAAGTCATTCTGACAGTCATGGTCCCAGAGAGAAAAATAATGATCTTTCTGATAGTTCTTGGGGAAGAAGAAGAAAAAAAAGGAGGAGGAGGAGGAGGAGAAAGGGGAAGGTAGAGGAAGAAGAAAAAGAAAGCTTAAGAAAGACTCTAATTTGTCCTGCCTTGATCACAGCCTAATACCAGAACCAATCATTTTGGCTAGATTGATGAGTCCTTGAATGGCCAGACCTCAGCTCTGTGCCCACACCTGGCCAGTAAGAATGGATCAGCTCCATCTGAACCACAGGGAGTGGAGGAGAGGATCAGAGTAGACCAAGAAACTGAGCCATAAATGACTTGCCAGAGGTCAAGGGCTTAGTAAGTAGTAAAGTTGAGATTTGAACCCAGGTATTCCATCTTGATGCTGAGCGTTGCTTCCTTTAAACCACAGCTGTGATCCACAGTCCTTAGCTAATACCAGAGGCGCCATCACGGTCAACATCAGCAGCCATAGCAGCTGTTAAATCTGTAGAACACCTTTAACTTTTCAAATTACTTTGACCAATGCTCTCTTTTTCCCTATCCCCAGAAAACTGAGAGACATGTAGATTAATTGTAGATTCACATGCGGTTGTGAGAAACAACATGGAGAGATCCCACCTGTCTGTCACCTAGTTTCCCCCAGGGGTAATGTCTTGCAAAACCATAGTACAGTATCACAACCAGGATACTGACACTGATACAGTCGGGAAGACACAGGACATTTCCAACCACAAGGACCTCCCCCAATGCCCTTTTTTTTTTTTTTGACAACTATTGCCAATCCTTCTCCTTTTTTTTTCCCCAAAGCCCCAGTAGATAGTTGTATGTCATAGTTGCACATCCTTCTAGTTGCTGTATGTGGGATGAGGCCTCAGCATGGCCAGAGAAGCCGTGCGTCGGTGCGCGGCCGGGATCCAAACCCGGGCCGCCAGTAGCTGAGCGCGTGCACTTAACCGCTAAGCCACGGGGCCGGCCCCCCAATGCCCTTTTATAGCCACACACACTTTTTTCCTGGCCCCATCTCCTCCTTAACCCCTGACAGCCATTGGGGAGCCACATGCTCTCTATTTCTATAACTTTGTCCTTTAAAGAATGTGAGATAAATGGAATCATACAGTGTGTAATCTTTTGGAGTTGGCTTTTTTCACTCAGCATAATTCTCTGGAAATTCAGCACAGTTGTTGGATGTATCAATAGCTTATTCCTTTTTATTGAATAGCGTTCCGTGGTGGGGATGTACCACCGTTTGCTGAACCAGTCACCTGTTAAAGGGCCTCTGAATTGTTTCCAGTTTTTGGCTATTACAAATAAAATTGGTGTAAGCATTCACGTACAGGTTTTCATGTGAACGCAAGTCTTCCTTTCTCTGGAATAAGTGCCCAGGAGTGCATTTCTGGGTCATACGGTAGTTGAATGTTAAGTTTTAAAAGAAATGGCCACACTGTTTTCCCGAGTAGCTGTACCATTTTACGTTCTCACCAGCAACATCTGAGGGATCCAGTCTCTCTACATTGTCACTTTTTTTTTTTCAGCCATCCTGAGAGCAGGGATAGCTCATTGTAGTTTTAATGTGCGCTACCTCCATGGCTAATGATGACGGACATCTCTGTGTGCGCTTATTTGCCGTCTGCATATCCTCTCCGGTGAAATGTCTGTGCACATCTTTTGCCCTTTTCCTAATTGGATTGTTTGGATTTTTTACTGTTGAGTTTTGAGAGCTCTACATAGTCTAAATACTAGTCCTGTATCAGTTATGAGGCTTGCAAATATTTTCCTTCCGTCTGCAGCTTCTCTTTCATCCACAGGGTGAAGCAAGGTATTTTTCAGAATAAAGTTTTTAATTTTGCTGAGGTCCAGCTTGTAAATGTTTCCTTTTGTGGCTCATGCTTGTGGTGTCAAGTTTAAGAACTCTTTGTCTAGCCTTAGATCTCAAAGATTTTCCCCTACATTTTTTCCCAAAAGTTTTATGCTTGACATTTAAGTCTGTAATTCCTTTTGAATTAATTTTTGTCTAAGGTGTGAGATTTGGATTGAGGTTCATTTTTCTGCCTATGGTTGTTCAATTACTCCAGCACCATTTGTTGAAAAAGCTATCCTTTCTCTGTTGAATTGCTTTCGCACCTTTGTGAAAAATAAGTTTGGTATGCTTGTGTGGGTCTGTTTCTGAGTCCTCTGCTCTGTTCTATTGATCTACGTGTCTATCCTGTCACCAACACGTACCACTCACTCTTGATTGCTGTAGCTATTTAGTAAGTCTTGAAATTGGTGGATTGATTGCTCCCAATTTATTTTTCTTTTTCAAAGTGACTTTAGTATTCTAGTTCTTTTGACTTTCCATATAAATTTTAGAATAGTCTTGTCTATATCTGCAAAATCTATTGCTGGGATTTTGATAGGAATTGCATTAAACCTATATATTGATTTGGGGAGAATTAACATCTTTACTATATTGAGTCTTCAATCCACAAACACAACCAAATATACAAACAGCACAATACCACTTTTATAAAGATTAAAAACAAAAACACACTGAAACTAAGCACACATATTTGGTAAACATGTTTTTAAAGTAAGGGAATGATGAGTACAAGACGCAAGACAGTAGTTATGTCAGCAGAGGAAGGCAGGAAGATGGGATGGGAGGAATAGTTACCAGTGTTCTGTTTCTTGGTATTGAGTGATAGGGTCAAGAGTGTTTATTAAATATCTTCATTAAAAAACAAACTACAGACTACAGCAATGATGAACGTCTGTCATGCACCATACAGACATACCCATGCTGTGCAGATCCTGAAGCTTAGACAATTTGGGGGAGGGGAGACCCTTCAAGAAAAAAATATACAAAATGCAAACATAAAATTAGGTATAAAAGTGAATATTTATTTAGAATTAGAAATTCTAATTTGTAAAATTTAAATTCAAATTGCAAAATTTAAAAATATGACAAATAACACAAACACCACAAAAATCCAGAAGAATACCATAATATTTTTATTATTGACAATTGACAATCTAACATACCTCACCGATACTGACACTTTTTTGTCCCTATATATTTTTGTGTGAGTGTGTGAGGAAGATTAGCCCTGAGCTAACACCTATTGCCAGTCCTCCTCTTTTTGCTGAGGAAGATTGGCCCTGGGCTAACATCTGTGCCCATCTTCCTCCATTTTGCACGTGGAACGCCACCTCAGCATGGCCTGATAAGCAGTGCGTAGGTCCATGCCTGGGATCTGAACCCATGAACCCCAGGCCACCAAAGCAGAGCAAGCAAACTCAAGCACTACGCCACTGGGCCGGCCACTTTGTCCCTATATTTTAACATTTCTGACTGCATCCTGTTTTTTTTTCTTCAGTGAGGAAGACTAGCCCTGAGCTAACATCTGTTTCTAATCCTCCTCTTTTTGCTGAGGAAGATTGGCCCTGGGCTAACATCCGTGCCCACCTTCCTCTACTTTATATGTGGGATGCCGCCACAGCATGGCTTGATAAGCTGTGCGTAGGTCCACACCCAAGCTCCGAACCCTGGGGCAGCCTAAGCAGAGAGGGAACTTAACCACTACCCCACCGGGCTGGCCCTGACTGCATCCTTTTTGATCACCCCTTTACATAATAAAGATTTTATAAACTCCTTTTCTGAAGAGAGGAAAGAAAGATAATTAGTCCTCCCCCAGGCACTGGTTATAAAAATGTGTTTTGTATTGTTGATAGTTTGAAAAAGTCGGTTCCATGGCTTGTTACTGGTAATATCACACACGAACTTCACCTGCAGTTTTCTGCTCAGTGGGTGCTTTATGCCCAGGCCTCATGCCCCGGCTCCTGGCCCAGCTCAGCCACGGCGTCACCATCACACCCATCTGCCAGTCAGGTACCAAGGAGCAGGGTGACGGTACTGCCTGAATCTTAGTTGTGTCTCCTTTAGATTTTTCACCGTGGGCTTTAAAAGCAGGGCCCACATGCTCAGTGACGTCCCCCAGGGTTTGGGGAGCTCTCTGGTTGTGGGGTGGGGCTGATGCCACTGGGGCATAGGTTGACACAGGTTAACAGACACCCTTCACCCCCAGCAGGGAACGCCCAGCCTTGGAAGGGCCACTGCAAGAGAAGGGCCCTGAAGCTTCATCCTATTAGCTCCACCGTCCATCATCTCTGGAACCAAGGCTTGTGAGTAATCCATTCTGCTCCTCTGAGGTCACTAATAATGAGATCCTTCACACTGAACCAGAGGCAGTGGCTGCTCCTCTCCGGAGCTCCCTCTGGAGGGGAAACTACAGCTTGATCACGTAACCGGGGGCACCAGAGAGCGGCAAGGCTGATGGCTGCATCCATGTCTACTGCCTGGCTCTATTTAGTCACTTACTCAACAAATAGCTATCAGGCATCTACTACGTGCCAGGCTGTGTGCTAGGCACTGGGGTACACAATGGACTTGCCCTAGGGCAGCTTCCTTACAGAGAAGATGGGTGACCAGAAAAACCCAGGGCAGGCAGACTGGGAGGCGTGTTCTGAAGGAGCCCGTGAAGGAAGCAGAACTGGGACTTGAGCCCTGATCTTAGACACACACCCAGACCTTTGTGACTTTGGTTTCCGAGGCTCCACAGGGAGCTGGCCACACCCAGAGTGGATCTCACTCCACTCCACCCCCAGGACGATGGGGAATCAGAGTGGAGGAAGCAGGGAGAACTCTCCTGAGGAGAGAGAGCGGCTGAAGGAAGCAGCATTGTCTGGTCTTGGGGAGCAGACAGCACTGGACACAGCCCTTGGCCACACAGCTCACCTCTCAGCAGCCCCGGGGCCTCCCTCACCTTGCACACTCATGATCTCATTCTCTGTGAGTGACGATGGCGCCAGCCCAATAGCGTCTCCCGGGGGGGTGGAGGGAAGGCTGCACATCCCAAAAGTCCTCAGTGGGCTCAGTACCGGCTCCCAACCCGTCTGGTCACCTCAGAGCCTCTGTGTTCCCCCAGCCTGATCCTATACCAGGAGGGGCACGGCTGGTCCTTATTCCTATTAAGCATCTAGACCGTGCCCACGACATAGTGGTACAAGATCAATATTTATAGAAAGATGGAGGGAAAGATGATATTGTGGAAATATAATTAACATAAAATCGTATTGTCAAAATGACACATCACTAGACTAGTTGCTTTGGTTAAAACAACTTCCCAACTATAAAAATTCTGACCTCAAAAATGTGTTTTCCACTCTTCAGGCGGACGAATGCCAATTCGGTGAATTTGAAGAGCTCTCTCCTTTGCTGATACTATTATTACTAACTCCCTGTGAGTAGTTCGATTGCAGATTGGGAGGAGTGGGGAGCTGGACCAGACTGCGAATGTCGTAGATCTTCAGCTCGGATGTCAGAAAACAGCCCATACCCTTCCCCCCTTTACCCTCTGCACTTCAGACGTCCCCACCAACCCCATCAGTGCCTTTGTAGCCCTGACCTACTCCCCACCCTGTACTTAACAATCTTGGGGTGACAAAGGAAGGAGGGTGACTGTGCATATGTGTGTGAGTGTGTGTGTGCGTGTACATGTGCACACGTGTGAGTCTGTGTGACGTCTGTTTCCCCAGCTAGGTGTTCAGAATGCATGTTTCATGCATGTCTTTGGTGAGCCCTGGAGCCAGGCCCTCCACTCTGTCATATCCCATTTGTCAGGAAAGAGACCAATGCACCGTGTTCAGTAGATACGGAACCACATAAAGATGAGCCAAACCTACAAATTATCTGCTTGGAGGCTCCCCAGCCCTGTCCAGGTTGCCTGCACCCATGCTGAAACCTCATCTCCCCTGTATACCAAGCTCTATGGCTCACTTTCATAAATATCAGGCTACCCCTCCTCACTCTGACATTCACTTCCCTCTCTGTCTTCTCACACTCCCCAACTATGGCTACTACCTGTCTATAGGCTGTCAGTCTACTGCATAGGTCCCGGCCCCCTCTAGTCTGGCATAAGATTCAGTAGCATCTTGGAATAGTTTCTAATCACCTTCAGAGTCCCCCACATCCCCCATCCCTCCTCTACCCTTGGATATCTCCTTTATAACCTCCTCACGGGTCACCTCTATCTGTTATGTCTCAACCCCGCATCTCATTGCATTTTATTCCCCCAAAGGAGAGCTAATATCATTCACTTGCTGCTGTTGTCTCCTTTCTTCTTCTTTGTCCCCATGGGTTTGTTCCTTTTCCACTAGAAAGTAAGCTCTATGAGGCTAGGATATATGTCTGTTTTGTTCACCAAAGTATCCCCAGCACTGGGCATGAGGTGGGCACTCGATTCATATTACTGAACACAAAGAAATGTGAAATATGGTTGAGCAACTGGCCAGTGGATCTGGAACTAGCTCAATTCATCAGCTTCTATAGCATTTTTGGAAATCCTAGTAGTTCCAGAAATGATGTTACTAAAGCTCCAGGAAAGGAACATTACATTACATGGTAAACAACCTCCTTCCATTAAAAAAAAAAAAAAGACACTTCTCTCCTCCTCACCACCAACTCCATCAAGAATTCCATCCTTTTTTAGACAAATCCACTTGGGGAGTAAGAGCAATAGAATGTGCAAGGGACCCAATTTTACTAGGTGCATCTCCAGTTTCTTTAGAGCTGTGGTTTGCAATTTTCACTGTGCATCATAATTCCTGGGGAGTTTATTTAAAACACTATTCCTGGACTCTATCCCCAGAGGCTTGGTTTAGTAGGTCTGGGATGAAGCCCAGAATCTGCATTTTTAATAATCTCCGTAGACAGCCTAGAGGCAAGTGGCTCTCACACCTCATTTTGAGAGACTGTATCTTAGAGTTTATTCTTGGAAATGAAAATTCAGCTGAGTGTGGTCAGATAGGACTTAATGCAAAGGAGGTCAAGGGGAGTTGGTTGATAAACCAATATGGCGGCATCAGACCCTCTATGAGCCACAACTGGAAAAGGACACGTATGAAAGCTGAAAGGACAGACAGGCACACAGCCAAGAACAAATGCAAAAGCATGATGTGAAATTCTTGACCAGGCTGAAGACCAGAACAAACTGAGGGATGTTTCTTAAAGGAAATTGTGTGAGGATTTGAGGACTTGTCCTCTGAAGGAGAGCGTGGACTTCTGAGGAGCTGCCCCGGTGTTAGAAGTCACAGGGAGACAGACTTCAGCTCAGCACAGGAGAGAACTTTATCACAGACTCACCCTGCAGTGGAATGGGCTCATGATTTGCTTAAAAATTGGAAAATATTATATTTACTATAATTTCCTCTTAGAGAAAGCACTCCATAAGGCTAGAAAGACAAATAATGACCAGCAGCTGTGCTTAAGAGTGGAATAAACCCCCAAAGGGAAAACTTCCATAACAGACTGTGATCCCTGGTCTTAAGTCGCTGCTGGGGAGGGCAAGTCCTCAACACTGTGAGCTTTTGTTTTCCTTCATGGTGAATGCGAGTTCGGGCCGGAGCTGAATTGCTGAGTAGAGCAGTTGAGAGCTCTGTGGAGAAGGGTGGAGGAAGAATAGCACTGCAGCATGGGGGAGGGGGGCGTTGGGGAGAGCAAACCTGATGGGGAGGACGTGTGGGGGGCTTTTGCTGTTCTGTTGTGGAATATAATGTGCACCCTACTTTCATCCCTTCTCAAAATCACCATCAAGTTTTATGGTTTTCGCTAATGCTCTGGGCAGTGAGCTCATCTTTGAGGGACATGATGTCTTGATTCCTGATCAAGACTGACCAGGTATAAGACTGTTCACAGAAGAAGAGCCAAATGTGGGTTTAGTGATGCCGATAGCCTCAAGCGATTAAGTTCCCACTGTGTGCCAAGTGCTGTGGTGAGTACCTTAAATGCAGTATTACATTTAGTTTTCACCATAATCCTGTAAGGTAGAAGTCATCATCTCTGTTTTTCAAGGAAGGAAACCAAGGCTCCAAAATGTTAAGTGGCTTTTTCAGTGATGAAGCTGGGATTCCAACCCACGCCTGCCTGACCTCGGGGTCTTTTTTTTTTCTTTTTTTTTGGGTGAGGATAATGCCCCTGAGCTAACACCTGTTGCCAATCTTCTTCTTTTTGCTTGAGGAAGAGTGGCCCTGAGCTAACATCTGTGCCCATCTTCCTCTATTTTCCTCTATTTTTTTGTATGTGAGACGCTGCCACAGCATGGCTGACAAGTGGTGTGGGTCTGGGATCTGAACCTGCGAACCCGGGCCACCAAGCTGAGAGTGCCGAACTTAACCACTACACCCCTGGGGCCAGCCCCAGGGTCTATGTTTTTAAATACTCCTTCTGCCAGTCACAGGAATGTCCAGTCTGAGGCTGGTGATCCTCTATCAGCCATGTGGTAGAGGGACTTGTGCACTGACAGGAGTTTGGGCCATGGGGTTATGCCTACCCACAACTACACTGGATGTGAACACACACACACACACACACACACACACACACACACATGTTTTCTAAGGATGCACGTACATGCCTTTCCACACTTACAAAGGGACTAACCCATCCACAGCCCTCACCTCTGCCGTGTGTTTTTCTCTGAGCCCTGTGTGACCTACACCAGGAGCTCCCGGCCACAAGAGTTTGGCACCAGGAAGCCTGAGCATTTGCTCCCCCCACTCTGCAAATATTGCTGGGCACTTGCCCTGTGCCAAGCAGGGTGCCAGGCATTGGGGATATAGGAGTGAGCAGAAGCAGACAAGCTCCCTGCTCTCATCGAAGAGACAGACATTGACCAAACAACCACAAAGACAAATGTACAATTGCACTGTGACTCTGCTGTGATGAGGAGGTCCATGGTGCTATGAGGGGGGACCCTGAAGGACTGAGAAGACTGAGCTGGGCTTGGGGACACAGGGACTGAGGTCTGAGGATAAGCAGGTGTTGTCAGGTGACAGAGCACTCCAGGCAGAAGGAACAGCATGTACAAGGGTCCTGTGGTGGGCAGCGATGGAGGCGGAATGAGGCCTGAGAGAAAGTGGAGGGTAAGTAGGCTGACGAGGCGGGGCTTTGGAGGCATGATAGTGACAATTCCTCCAAAGCAGTAAGAAGCCATTGACGGGCTTTAAAGACGGGGCACAGAGGAGTCACAACACAATCTACATTTCAGAAAAGGGACTCTGGCTTCCTTGTGGGAAAGAGATGAAGGGTGACTAGCAGGGATGTGGCAAGCCCTGCCCAGATTCTCTCAGCTGCCATCCTCCAGCTTCTCGGAGCTTTGCTGCTAATGGCTAGCAATTCTCCATCTACTTGCTTCTGTTTCAAACCTGCTTGTTTCTTGTTCATATTTATAAGATACTTTTTTATTTCTTTAAATGTGTTAAACCTAGTTTTTCTGTCTACTAATTCCAGAACATGAAGTCTTTGTGGATCTGTTTCCACTGTTTGGTGTTTCCGCTGACCCTCCCTTTTTACAGCGAGCCCTGCTGGGAGGTGACTGCATGGTCCAGAGCCGTCACCATCAGAGGTGATGGTGACAGATGCCAAGGTCTTTTGGGAGTGAATACCAGGCCTGCAGCAGCCCGAGTCCTCAGCTTTGTCTGCAAGGTATTGGGGTCCAGGAGGGGATGCTCAGCTTGAGAGGTTGGCCCACCTGAGAACAAAATAGGCACCTAGAGGTAGCAAGAAGTCCCTGTTTTGTCCTCCCAAAAACCATCTCCTCTCTGGCTTAGCTCAGGCATTTTGCAAAATGTTAGGGGTATGGGGGAGGGTGAAGAAGGCAGGCAAGTTCTCTAATTTCTGGGCCATTTTCCCATTTTTTTGTGGGAAAGTGCCCTGCAGTTGTCTGTACAGATTGTCAGATTGTCTGGAAGAAATCCCAGCTGGGGCCCTTTGGGGAGAAGAAATGCATGATTCAGCCAGTAGGATGGAGCCAGCAAGGTTTGCGATTAATGAGGGAGGCCAGAGGCAGACTTGGGGTGAGGGGTGATGAGTGAGGAACATGGATCCCTCCAGGCAAGAGAGGTCTGGGGAGCAGGACAGAGACAGTGAGGAGGCCAGAGGGAGCTGGCCAGTGCCCCAGGCGTGCCACGCAGAAGGCAGGCTCCTGTGTGCCACTTCCTGGAGGCAAAGCTGCTCTGTCAGGGAGCCGAGAAATAACAAGACAGGAGGATTGAGTGACTGATTCAGCAGTGGCGTTGCTCTTGGTCCAGGCCCAGCCTAGAAATTATAGGCCTGGGTTGCAGCTTCCGGGACAGCTACTGGAATCAGGGGCCTGCTGGAGATTGTGGTTGATAGCCACGTGGGCCTGCCTCTCCTTCCTGAGCCATGGTCATCTCTGATTGGGGGAGGGCTCTCACCCTCGCCCAGGCTGAAGAGATGCTCCCATGAAGGCCCTGCCAGAGTTGCCCCAACAGCACAGATACCAGAGAACATTCCGTCTGCAACCCACTGCCAAGATTAGCCTGGACTCCCCTGGGTCGACAAGACAAGGATGGTGGATTCTAAGTCTCCATTCACAGTGGTCATGAAAATGCAGGTTTGTATGGGAGCCACTATGGTACGAAGGAAACAGGAAGTGGCTTTCTAATCCTAGCTCCGCCATTGCTGTGTGGCTTTGGAAAATTCACTTCCCCTTTCTGAGCCTCAGTGTCCCAACCTGGAAATGGAGACAGTGTATCTGTTCTGGCTCGCAAGACTGCTGTGATGGCCAAAGTTCAACACTTTGAAGAAAAACAAGATGAGAATGCAATGAAGACGAAGACATCCCATGTGCCTTTCACCTTATGAGAAAAGGACCCTTCACTCTATTTTAGACACAAGAAAGCAGAGGCCCAGGGTGGGTAAGTTTCTGACTAAGACCAAGGGGATGGTGACGGCTGAGCCAGCGCTCCAGCCACATCGCCGACCCCAAGGCTAAGGCTTCCTCCGTCACCCCACAGCTGCCTGTGGGTTCGTCAGGAACCAATTTGCATTTAAAGAGGTTTTTAAAAAAATATTAGTCCTGAAATTCAGAAGCAGAGACAACAGTTGCCTTGTTAATTTTCAGACTTAAAAGTAAGTGACACTGCTCATAGCAACCTCTTCATGAACTCCAGCCAAATGAAATTTCTGGAGATCTGTCCCCCAAAATCTTGGAAACAAGAATACAAGGTTAGAGTTGGGTGTTTTTTTCTTGCAGAGATCACAAAGTAGCAGGAACTTTAGAGATCAGGTATTTCCGCCACCCCCTCTTACAAATAAGGAAACTGAGGTTCCAGGAAGGGAGGGAACAGCACAGTGTCGTCTCTCATCCAGTTAGATGCTGAGGTAGGACGAGAACTTGAGTCTTCCTTGTTCTCCACGTGACGATATTTCCAAAATAGCAGCTGCCCCCTGAATTCATCGTATGTGGCTGGGTGATCTCAGGAAGCGAGGGGTGACAATTCCAAGGAGCCATTCAGCAGGTCACAGGGGTCCTTGCCTCTGCTAAGGTGCTAGGAGCTCTGGAGATGGAGGTTCAAGGCCCACGCTCACCCCTATCAGGTCCCACCAACTATCCTTCCTCATCCCTCAAGACTCCCCAGCTCCGTCTTTGGGCTCCAGCCTGGAGGGCTCTTCAGCTACACCTCTACCCACTCCTCCCTATTCCCCGCTGCCATCCTTCCCATGTATCCAGTTTTCACACGTCTTTTAAGGGCGTCATCCTGCCTCTCCATGAAGCTTATCCCAGGTTCTCCAGCCCTCTCTCCCTTCTCTGAACCAGGATAATAATAATACTTATTATTATAGTAACTAACTTTTATTGAGGACTGGTACAGGCCAAGTGCTATGCTAAGAGATCACCTCATGTAAATCCTGGGTGAATTATCACTCCACAGTGGGTGCTGTTTTTATCCTCATTTTGAAGGAAAGGAAGACACAGGGTTCTGGAGAGTTTAAGTAACTTGCTCAAGGTTACACGGCTCGTCAGTGATAGAGGTGGAACGTAAGCCCAGGGTTGGCTGTGTGAGCCAGCAGCCTTGCTCTAACCATTGGAATACACTGTGCCTGCGGATGAGGCATGCAGCTTATTCAGTCTCTACCACCCATCCTGGCAGCTTCTTACAGCCCATCTCATTGGTGCTCACTTCCCACAGTTAGTCCTGTCTGACCAGCTAGACTGTAACCTCTTAAGGGGAGAACAGGTAAACGCCTACTCATTTCCCTCTCCCTGGTTCCTGGAGGAATAGGCAGAGATGGCTTTTAGAAAAGACTATCTTGACCTTAACTTCCAGAGAAGGACTCTGTGCTGCTTAGAAACAGGCAGACTTTCCCACATTCTCGGAAGACAAGGGTCTCTTTTCGTAGTAGCAGAGTGAGTGGGCTCCTTCCATCCAGTGCTGTAAAATTTCCCTGGCTGACTGCCTGTAAAATTCCCTCCTTTTCTTTCCTCCCTCCTTGCCTTCCCGCTCTCTGATCATCTCTGAGTATTTCCAAGGACCTTGCCCCGGCTGTCTTCTTTGCAGACTGAGAGCTCCTCACTGCCCACAGCCCAGAATCCCCAATTCTGCCTGGCAAGTCAGGTTCATGCCTGCTAGGTAGAGGAAGTGGCATCTCCCAGCTCCCTGAGCACTTCCCCCAGATGGCATGTGATCAGCATCTCACCATCACACTATTCTAATGACACCCATGCTGCTCTATGATAGCCACGAAAGTGTTGCGGGTGCTGGCAGCCTTGGGGACATGCTCCCCAAGAACTCAGATCAGGGCAGTCACAAGCAAAGTTACCTTCAGAGACAGACTTGCTCTCATGTCAGCAAGACCAAGCCACACCCTGATGGAAAGGTCTAAAGAAAGAATGTGTAGGTTGGATGGGAGGGGCTGGTCAGTCACAGAAGACTGAAGAAAGGTGATGTGTCCAGATTAACCCTGATAGTGCCTGAAATACAGGGAGAGGCTGCCCTGGCCTATCGTCTGGAAGCCTTTTCATTCACAGAACAAATTTATTTCATTCAATCTCTAGTCATTCATTTATTCATCAAACACACCTGTGCCAGGCATTCCTCCTGGGTCTGGGATTCATTGGTGAACAGAACAGATGAGTTTCCGTTGCATTTATCACAATTTGTAACTTTATTTTTAGCTTTGTGGTTAGTTGATTATGTTCTGCCTCCACTGTTAGACTGTGAGCTCTGTTCTGTTCAATGCTGTATCCCCATTGCTCACCGTGGGACCTGGTTCATAGCAGCACTTATAAATATGTGCTGGTTGAATACAGGACATGTCATCCCTGTTGAGACGAGAGATGCAGGAAATTGCATCAATACACCTTGAGGATTCCAGCCTCAGTGACAAAGCCATCCAGGTGTGAGACGGATGGTTCCGCTGTCCCCACTGTGGGTGCACTGAGCCACTTCCTACTGGAGATAAGAGTCCCCATTTAGTCCCCCTTCAGGAAGAGAATGTGGGCACACCAACATGAGTACTGAGTTCTACCTGCAAATTAACACTGTAGTAGTTAGGTTTAGCCATGAGATTCACATGCTTTATTCGTGAGAATCCGCCCCTCCCTGCTAAGGTAGAGTCTCTGGGTGGGAGCCCTGATGGAGCTGACAGCTGCAGGTGTCCGGTGTGCCTGGCTGAGAGTCAATGTGATGAGTGCCCCCTTGAGACCTTCCAGGAGGTGGCCGGCCCGAGATCCCCAGAGGCCACCCTCAGGGTCAGCCTGGGAGACTTCCTTTCCAGTTGAATGTCCACACCAAGTACAGGCACGTGATCGCCCCCCGGTTCTGGAGCACCATCACATCTATGTTTAAGAACTGTGTCTACTCCTCCATCACTTCCACAGAGCTGGAGGCCATCTGGGCAAAGAGGACTCTCGCAGATCATCTAATCCAACTCCCTCACTTGATTATTTTTATTTATTGTAACATACCTCATACGTACAGGAGTGCACAAGAGATAGATGTTTAATTTATAGAATCATCCAAATTAGAAAAGAAACGTTACAAATGCATTAGAACTGCCCACCCCTATTCCCTGTAATAACCTCCCCAACACACACACGAGAGGTAAAGGTCTTGACTTTGGGTTAACCAGTCTTTACTTTTGAAAATGTTTTACCACCTAATGTGTATCTTTTTATTATTGAGTTATAATTCACACACCATAAAATTTACCCTTTTAAAGTTAACAACGTGGTGGTTTTTAGTATATGTACATGATCGCACAACCATCACCATTATCTAATTACAGAACATTTTTATTACCCCAAAAAGATACCCTGTATCCATTAGACGTCACTCCCCATTCCTCCCTCTCCATAACCTCTAGAAACTATTAATCTACCTTCTGTCTCTATAGATTTGCCTGTTCTAGATGTTTCATATAAATGGAGTCACACAATAAGTGAGATTTATGACTGGCTTCTTTCACTAAGCATTTTGTTTTCAAGGCTCATCCACGTTGTAGCATGGATCAGTTCTTCATTCCTTTTTAGGGCCGAATAATATTCCATTGTATGGACATACCACATTTTGTTTATCTGTCCATCAGGTGGTGATGGATATTTACATCTGCTTTACGGCTATTATGAATAAGGCTGCTATGAACATTTGTGTACAGGTTTTTGTGTGAGCATATGTTTTCAGTTCTCTTTTCACTCATACACCTAAGAGTGGAATTTATAGGTCATATGGTAACTTTATGTTTAATCATTTGAGAAACTGCCAAACTGTCTTTCAAAGTGTCTGCATCATTTTACCACCAACAATGTATGTGTTCCAATTTCTCTACGTCCTCTCTAACACTTGTTATTGTCTGTCTTTTTGATAACCATTGCAGTGGGTGTGAAGTGGTGTCACACTGTGGTTTTGATTTGCATTTCCCTAATTAATAATGATATTGAGCATCTTTTCATGTGCTTATCGTATCTTCTTTGGAAAAACGTCTATCCAAATCCTGTGCTTATTTCTGATTTGGGCACTATGTATTTTTAAAGAATGAATTTCCACATGCAAAAGTGTGAAGTTGGACTCCTGCCTCACATCATATGCAAAAATTAACTCAAAATGGATCAAAGACCTAAATGTAGGAGCTAAAGCTATAAAACTCTTAGAAGAAAATATGTGTGTAGATCTTCATGACCTTGGATTAGAAAATGATTTTTAAGATATGACACCAAAAGTACAAGTGACAAAAACAATAGATAAGCTGAACATAATCAAAACCAAAACTTTTTGTGCTTCATAGGACACCATCAAGAAAGTGAAAAGACAACCTACAAATGGGAGAAAATTTTTGCAAATTATGTACTTGACAAAGAATTTGTATTTAGAATATATAAGGAACTATCACAATTCAACAATAAAAAGACAAATAATTAAAAATAGGCAAAGGATCTGAATCTTCTGTTGATAGACATTTGAGTTTCCCATTTGGAGCCATTACAAAGAGTTCTATTATGAACGTTCTTTAAAGTTCCCTGGTGCATGTGTGCAAAAATGTCTTTCTCTAAGAGCGGAACCTGAGTTATAAAGCCTGTGCTTGTTCAGCCCTACTAGATAATGCTAAACTGTTTTCCAAATAGTTTCATCAATTCATACTCCCACCAGCAGTGGAAGAGAGTTTCATGGCTCCGCATCCTTACCAATACTTAGTGGTGTCAGACTTTTTACTTTTTTTTTATATCTCATGAATGTATAATTGTATCTTGTTTTAATTTGCATTCCTTGATTACTAAGGAGGTCAAGCCTCTATTCCTATGCTTACAAACCGTTTAGATTTCTTTGTCTATAATATCAGTGTTTATATTTTTTGCCCATTTTTCAATTATTTGTCATTATATTATTGATTCATACTTATATATTCTGGATGCTATTTAATCCTTTGTTAGTTTTATGTGTTGCAATTATCTTCTGCCCATCTGTGGTTTGTCTTTTTACTCCCTTTATGGTGTCCTTTGTTGAGAAAAAATTCTTAATTTTAATGTAGTTAAATTTATCAATCTTTGTCTTTATAGTTTGTACTTATTGTGTCTTATTTAAGAAATTTTTCTGTACCCTGAGGTCATAAAAATATTCTCCTATGTTATCTTCCAATAGTTTTATAGTTTTTCCTATTATATTTAAGCCTTTATTCCATCTGGAATTGATTTTGTGTATTGTGTAAGGTAGGAATCTAATTTCATTCTTTTCCATATAGATAACCAGTTGTCTTAGTACTACAGATCTGCAACATCTGGTCTGTCATGAATCAAGTTTCTACATATGTGTGGGTTTATTCCTGGGCTCTCCATTCTGTTTCATCCTATGCTAATATCACACTGTCTTAATTATCATATCATTATGATAAATCCTGATATCTGGCATGGTGAGTCCCCCACCTGGTTTGTAGGAGTTTTTTAAATCAGAATGTCTCGGCTATTCTTGACTTTTTTGCTCTTGCATATAAATTTAAGAATCAGCTTGTAAATTCTAAAAAAAAATACTGTCGGGATTTCAATTAGAATTATATTAAATTTACATACCAACTTAGGGAGAACTGGCATCACGATTATATTGGTCTCTCTATCCAAGAACATGGTCAATCTTTCCACTTATTTAGATCTCCTTTAATGTCTTTCAATAAAGTTTTATAATCTATCCATAAAACGCTAGCCTATCTCTGTAAAATTCCTCCCTAAATTCTTTACATTTTTTACTGCTTTTGTATTTGGTATTTTTAAAAACTTTTTTGTTGATGTATAATATACATTAGAAAAGTGTATATATCATAAGTTAATAGCCTACTAAATTGTCACAAACAAAACACGTTTAAACATCACTCAGATCAAGAAATAGAACATTAATAGCATCCTCAAAATCCCCTTGTGACCCCTGCCAGTCACCACCCTCCAAGGATAAGCACTGACCTAACTTCTTCTAACCCAACTAAGTACTAATTTATTTCACCAGTTTTCAAACTTCATTTAATTGAAATCATATAGTATATCCTCTTTGACATTCGGCTTCTTCACTCAGCATTGTATTTGTGATTTATTCATATTGTTATGGGTAATTGTAGATCACTCATTCTCGTTGCCGCATAGTATCACATTGTGTGAAAACACTACAACCTATTTATCCATTCTCCTGTTCATGAGCAGTCAGTAGATTCTAGTTTGGGGCTATTATGAATAGTGTGGTTAAAAACATTCTAGTACACGTTTTTTGGGAATATATTCTGGAGTGGAACTGCCAAATCATAGAGTACCTATAAGTCCAATTTTAGGAGATACTGCCCAAAAATTTTCCAAAGTGATTGTACCAATTTACATTCCCACCAGCAATATAAAAGAGTTCTGAATGTTCCCCATCCTTGCCGCTAAATGATATTTTGTCTTTTTCATTTTAACATGCTGGTGGGGATGAAGTTGTATTTTATGGTGTGTTTGTTTTAAATGACTTTATTGAGATATAATTTACATACAATCAAGTTCATCCATTTAAAGTGTACAATTCAATGTTTTTTAGTATATTTATAGAGTTTTGCAACCATCATCATAATCTAATTTTAGAACATTTTCATCATCCCAAAAAGAAATTTTGTACCCTTTAGCAATCACTCTCCAATCTCCCTCCACTTCCTCCCCCTCCTACCTCAGCCCTAGGCTCTACTGATCTGTTCTTTTTCTATAAATCTGCTCATTCTGGACTTTCCATCTAAGTGGAATCATAAAATATGTAGTCCTTTTGGACTAGCTTCTTTCACTTAGCATAATGTTTTCAACGTTCATCCATGTTGTAGCATGTGTCAGTACTTCATTCCTTTTTGTTGCCAAATAATATTCCGTTGTATGAATATGCTACATTTAATTTATCCACTCATCAGCTGATGAACATGTGTGTTTTTCCACTTTCTGGCTATCATGAATAACACTGCTATGAACATCCACGTACAAGTTTTGCATGGACATGTGTTTTCATTTCTCTTGGATAGATATCTAGTAGAATTGCTGAATAATATAGTAACTCCACGAGGAAATGCCAAACTATTTTGCAAAGTGGCAGCCACATTTTCATTTTACATTCCCACCAACGGTGTATGAGAGTCTCAATTTCTCCACATTTTTTCCAATACTTGTTATTGTCTATTTGTATTATCATTATGGGGGATGTGAAGCGGTATCTCACTGTGATTTTGATTTGCATTTCTCTAATGACCAGCAATATTGAACATCTTTTCCTGTGCTTATTGGCCATTTAGATATCTTCTTTGGAGAAATGTCTATTTAAATCCTTTGCTCATTTTTAATTGGGCTATTTGTCTTTATCGTTAATAACAACTTGTAATACTTCTTTATATATTCTGAATACAAGTACCTTAGCAGATTTTTTGTTTGCAAAAATTTTCTCCCATTCTGTGACTTGTCTTTTACTTTCTTGATGGTATCCTTTAGAGCACAAAGTTTTTGATCTTGATAAAATACAACTTCTCAATCTTCCCTTTTATCACATCTAAGAAATCATTTCTTGACTCAAAGTCATGAAGATTTACACTCATGTGTTCTTCTAAGAGTTTTATAGTTTTAACTTACATTTAGGTCTATGGTCCACTTTGAGTTAATTTTTGTGTATACGTGAAGTAGGGATCCAAATTTATTCACGTCGTGGTTTTAATTTGCATTTTTCTGATGACTGATGAACTCAAGTACCTTTTCAAATATTTATTGGCAATTTGGATGCCCTCTTTCTGAAGTGTCTGTTCATGAAGTGTTTTACTCATTTATTAATTGAAATGTTTGTCTTTTTCTTAGGAATTTGTGGGAGTTCTTTATATATTCTGGATATGAGTACTTTGTTGGATAACTCACTTTGTGGATTTCATTTCACTCTCCTAATGATGTCTTTTGATGAACAGAAGTTCTAATGCTAGTTTGGTTTGATTCATCATTTTTTCTTTTATGGTTAGTGCTGTTCGTGTCCCGTTTAAGAAATCATTGCCTACTCCAAGGTTATGAAAATAGTCCCTAATGTTTTCTTCTTCTTCTTTTTTTTTTTTTACTGTTTTGCTTTTCACACTTAGATCTGTAATCCCTCTGGATTTGATTTTTCTGTGTGAGCTCGTGGACCAATTACATTTTTTTAAATATGGAGATAGTCAATCAACAATCCATTCTCATACTATGTTATAGTGTCACCTTTATAGTAAATCAGGTGACAGAACATGTGTGGATCAGTTAACAGACTCTCTAATCTGACCCATTAGTCTGCATGCCTATCTACCACACTGTTTTAACCACCACAGCTTTATGATAATTCTTGTTATCTGGTAGTGGAGGTCCTCCAGCTTAGTTTTTCTTGAAGACTGTTTTAAGTATTTTAGATCATTTGCATTTTCATATGAATTTTAGAATCAACATGTTTATGTTCACCAAATACACACACACACACAATTCTTTTAGTAAAGATTTTTGGTGATAAACTCAATTTCCTTTGTTAGAAGATGTCTTTATTTTACCCTAATTCTTGAAGGTTAGTTTCCCTAGGTATAGAATTAATTATACATCATTAGGGATTTTGTCTCAACCCATTTTTTTGTTGTTGTTAAGACGTCAGCTGCCAATCTAATTGTCTTTTCTCTCTGGCTGCTTTTACAATATTCAGTATCTACCTGGGGTGTGTGTGTGTGTGTGCGTGTGTGTGTGTGTGTGTGTATGTGTGTGTTCTTTTGGAATTCATTAGGCTTTCTGGATATAAGGATTAGAAGCTTTCAACAATTCTGGAAAATTATTAGTATTTATCTCTTCAAACATTGTCTCTTCCCAGTTTTCTCTATTACCTCTTTCTTTAAATCAATTCAAAACATATTGAAACTTCTCACTCTATCTTCCATGTCTCTTAACACCTCCCTCTCTTTCATATTTTCTAGCTCTTTGTGTCACTAGACTATATCTGGCTAGTTCTTTGAAACTATTTTCCAGTTTACAAATTCTTTCTTCAGTGTTTAATCTGCTCATTAACCAATTCATTTGAGTTTTTAGTTTCAGTTCCTATATTTTTCAGTTCTCAATCTACTTGATTCTGTTTCAGACCTGCTTGTCTCTTGCTCATATTTCTAAAATATTTTTTATTTCTTTAAGTGTATTAAACCTAGTTTTCCTGTCTGCTAATTCAATATGAAGTCTTTGTGGATCTGTTTCTGCTGACCCTACCTTTGGTGCCTTAGTTCCTTGTGTGTTTTTTCATTTCATTTTTACTGTGAGCTGTTCATGTTCCTTGGAAGTTTATTTATGGGAATTCTTAGAGGGCTGTGTTTAAGTTTAGTTCCTCTAGAGATTATTTATATTTGTTTCTTCCGATGTATGACCACTTAAAATTAAATTCTCCATTTGAGATTTTTGGGCCACACTGATAGTACATATCTGGACTGTAAACTCACATAAAGATCAGCTTATAGTTTTGAATTTTCAGAGTTTTTTTTCTCTCCATCCACAACCAAAATTCTTTTTAAAAGCTAGTTTCCATGCTTTACCGTCTTTGCAGAGTTCACTTCTTATTCACTTACATGGAAAATAAAGCTTTTCAGGCATGTCCTAAATTTATGCAAAGAGATCTCCTATTTGATTTTCCACCTTGGGTGGAAAATCACCTAGGTGGCCCCTAGGCTTCCTATTCTGTTCTCTGCTTCTGTAAAGCCATAAAACAGGAGCTCAAGATCCCCAAATTTTGACAGAAACTCGCAATTCAAAAGAGAGCTTTGGCGTCAAATTACACCCAAGGATTTCTGGTTTCACCTCATTTGTGATTTCTTACCTTTCTAACAGTTCAATTAAATTTTTTTATTCTTTATACATCATTGTCTGTTATTTTATTTGGTAGAGTCATGCATGGTACCTAGTCTGCCATCATGCAGGAAAAAAGAAGTCTCTGTCACTTTGCAGAAGAGGAAACTAAGGGCTAAAGAGAAGAAGCCAGCTCACGGCCACACAGATGCTGACATTGTCGCAGCAGTTAAATGAGTCCACTGAGAGTACAACTCATGGGAAGACCTGGCTGGTTGTTCAGCATGGCCACTGTGGGCAGCATGGCCAGGAGAAGTCTTTGATTTATGGTGAAGGAGTGTCAAGTGTCCCCCAGCACCCTTGCATCCTTCCACGCCTCCTCTTCCCCTACCATACTTATGTCCCACTGTGCCTGCCATCACCTTCCACTTCACAAGAGGATGGCATGGAGCACGACAGGAGGACAAGGCCAGTCCAGTTGGAGGTGGAATCATGAGCTTCTTCCCAATTATGGTCCACTCCCGAAAATGCCCTTTGCCCCTAGCATCCACTGGCACTTGCTGGGTTTCAGCTGGCCTCTCTTGGCTCCCTTCCTCACACTCAGCAGCAGCCACCTAATGCCTGGCTTCTGGCCCTCTGGTGGCCTGTCAGATATTGGCCTTTGTGCCTGGGGAGGAAAGACTGGCCTTGGGGACTGCAGTGCCAGCTTTGGCTCCTGAACACTTCACTGCACTTGCTTTCCAGTCTCTGGCTCCCGGAAGAGCAAATAGAAGAAAATCGACCAGAGCTGAGCACTCAGACTCATTACCATCATCATCTCAAGAGCTCATAACTTATTCACTGAGTGCTTCCTTTACATTAGGCCCTGTGCTACACTCTTAACATGTAGTAACTCATTTAATTCTCAAGCCAATCCTAGAGTTAAGAGAGGTTAACTCCCTACCCAAAGTCCCCTACTGGTAGGTGGTGCTGGGATTCAAACAGGATCTGTCTGATTCCAGAGACCGTGACCCTAGCCCCCTCATAGTACTTTATAAGCTGAAGTGATCTTTGGAAAATCTAATGCAATCCTTTCCTTTTCCAAAGGAGGAAACTGACACTCAGAGAGGTAAAGCAATTGGCCTAAGGTCACACAGCTTGCCAGTGGCAGTGACACGTGTGCATGATTTTCCTCTTGATGTCCCAGGTTGGAAAGCAGAATTTGGGTGCTTTCACTGATGAAAAGAACCTGTTTTTCCTCCAGGGAGAAGGGAGAGCAAAGGCCATGGGAAAGTTCCACGACATTGCCCCTGCGAAGCCCTGAGCCCAGACAGATTCCAGACACACAGGATCCAGAGAGCCCAGCTCTGGGCGCTCTCCTCGTCTCCCACACACCCAGCTGGAGGAGGAGGCCAATTCCCCGCCTCCTTCTCTGGGTCCTCCCTCAGCTGCCAGCCCAGCTGCCTGCCTGCCGCCTACCCACAGCGCTGCGGTCAGGCCAGCATGGGGAGTATCGGATGCTGCTGGATTTCCATCTTCCCGGCCAGCCTTGGAAGGCCCCCTCCCAGATCTTTGGGCAACAAGCAGATTTGCAGAAAACTGCAAAGTTGGCTCTCCTATCTGAAATCTTGTGAAGCACCAAGCATGGAACGAAAATAGAGCTGCCAGGCCACGGCACAGTCTAATTTAAAGATGAGAGCCACATTTGGGGAAAAGTCAGGCTACCCAAATGAAGGAAGTGTGCCAACCTCCAAAGACAGGCAAAGGGGCAAGCCATGGCCTTTTCTTTCTACAAGGTTTCGTTGTTTGTGTTGCTATTGTTTCATATTACTTTCCTCTTGGAAGCGATTATCTGAAGAAGCCGGTCCCTGCCCGGAGGAGTGTGCAGTGTAGACCAGAAGGATACGTGTAGCATTTATATGCAGAGGGGGCAAGCAGG
Source organism: Diceros bicornis minor (assembly GCF_020826845.1). Taxonomy (NCBI): domain Eukaryota; kingdom Metazoa; phylum Chordata; class Mammalia; order Perissodactyla; family Rhinocerotidae; genus Diceros; species Diceros bicornis. The sequence goes on along the minus strand of NC_080744.1, from coordinate 62,314,968 downwards.
GACCAGTTCGGGGAACAGCGGTGGTTCCATGGAGTAGAGGTCTCATGAATGCTTAAACACACAGTGTTTAAAAACATATCCTCATGTAGGGCTCAAGGGAAACTCCCAGACCACCCAGCCCTACGCCTTTGTTCTACAAGTGAAGAAACTGAGGCCCAGCGAGGGGAAGGGACCTGCCTGAGATCATACCACCAGTGAGTGGCAGCCAATGTTCAGGAGCCAGAGAGAGTCTCCTCCGGCTCAGAGAAAGTCTTGGCTTGTTCAAAGTCTGCCAATTATCAGCCAGGAACCCCACTGGGAAATTCCTGTCCAGTGTGGAACTCAGGGATCGTCAGCACCACTCTCATGGGGGAGGGAACAGGAGATACTTCAGTGGGCTCCTTTGGGCCATCTTCCCAGCGTCCTCATGGCCCGCACCCCACCTCTAAGCGTTCTTCCCGCGGATCGTCCTTGGCACTGACCTCTTGTGGTCCAGCACCCATCACATTGTGTTGTACTGCACGTGTCTGTCTCCTCCATCACTGTGAGCCTCTAAAGTCCGTCTTCATAGTGCTAGCACCATGCACATAGCAGGCACTCAATAAATGTTTGTTGAATGAATGAACCAGTAAGTGGATGGATGCATGTGTGTTTAGATGGATGAATGGATAAACAAACCAGTACTTTCCCAATAATCATGATCTCAGTTCAGTGTTGTAGGAAGTTCCCAGCATCTGGAAAAAAGAGCAGATGTTTCAATCTGAGCTCACTGCCCACCAGCCATATGACCTTACACAAGTCGCCAGCCCTTGCCTGACACTTGGCAAAGTCTCCATTCACCAAGTGCCACACCCTGTGTTAAATGCTTAACCCACATTGCCTCATTCAAAACTCACAAATAAGCAATGAATGAAGCACTATTGTTCCTATTTTACAGATGAAGAAACAAAGGTGTAGCAAAGTTAAGAAACAGTGACATAAGGCCTGAAATTCAGGTTCAATATTATGTACCACCTTGACACCCGGTGAGATTTAAGGGCCCCATATGTGCAAACAGCAAGTTCCCCTCTCCTCTCTGCTCTGGCAAACACTTCTTCCCATCCGATGGGCCAGGTGCAGTTCTAGCTTATCCCTGAATAGCGGGTTTCAGTTCCCTGCCAGCCCATGGAATTATTCAGACAGGCCAATCACATCCTCCTGTGGGAACCAGGAGAAACCGCACCCTCTTGACACTACAAAGCCTGCCTCCCAAGCCCCCACATGTTTGCCCCGCTCCGGAGTGAAACCCCCATGTGGCCCTGTGAGGTGTGTGCTGTCTTCCTCCCCAGGCTGTGAGTATGGGTGACGAGTAAACTACTGTTGACCTCATCTGTCTAGTGTTGGGGTTGTGTGTTCAGCTGTCCCATAACCCTGCGATGGTAATCTCTCCCTCACTGACAGGGTGAAGACAAGGTGATGAGGATAGAGACTGGCCCAAGATCTCACAGCTAGTGAGTCATAAAGCTGGCACTTGAACCCTAGCATCTGATGTCAGAGTTGCTCTGCAAGCACTCAATAATTACTCTCCACTAGTCTGCTAGCATCATAAGATCAAGGGCAGTGTCTTGTTCATAACTGCATCCCTAGAGTCCAGCATAGCACTGGGAGTATTAAAGGACTCAGTAAAGGTTTGTTAAGTGAATAAGTGGATGAACAAACCTCACATTTCCGAACCTCAATTTCCTCATCTGAAAAATCAGAATAGTCATCTCCATCTACCTTGCTAGAGACAGTTTATGAAAGTTAAAATCATTAGCTTTGGAACTAGATGACATGGGTTTAAATGCAGGTTCCACCAACCATATAACCTTGGACAACATCCCCAGCACTCTGTGACTCAGTGTTGCCGTTATAAAATGAGGATAATAATAGGACCTACCTCATCAGGCTGTCATAAGGTCTAAATGAGTTAACATATATGAACATGCGATAATGTTAGCTATTAGTACTGGTTTACAGTGTTATTGTGAAGTACATGTTAGAATGTGTTTGTAAAAGACTCTGGGGAATTGTGAGATGGGTGGTTTGTGGTTTGTCTTTGGTGACATCCCCCTCTACTACCAACCCCCTGTGGTGGACACTGCTGACTGTCTGCCCAACGGCCATTCTGCTCCTTCCTTCTTCCTTCCTATTAGAACCCCAATCTTGTTGAGGAATTGGCCTCTCCCACGCATGACTCAAGGGAAGATGGCCCCATTCCCAGTGAGGAACAGACCGTGATTAGGATAAGTCCATTGTGGTAACTGTATTCCCTTTGCCAGTGATTGGTATAGGAGAGCACACGCAACTCCACTCTGCCCAGTGAAAAACGAGGAGTGCTAGGGGGTTTCTTGTTTTTCCTATGGATGTTTCCATGGCTGGATGAGACAGATGGAACTTCAGCTGCCATCTTGTACCAGCCTGAGGACAATGAGAGAGAAGAGGCAGAGGAGCAGCTAGAGTCGTGATGACCTCTGTCTGAGGTTCCTCCACCTCTAGGGATAAAACATTCAGTCGTCATTTAAGCTCGTTTGGGTCCAGTTGTCTGGTGCGTGCAGACAAAGCATAACAATCGATGTAATTCTTCTTATGCTTGGCACCCTCCTTCTCTTCCTATCGCAATCAATTGTTCTCAACCAATTTTCCTCTCAATCTCTCAGCACATTTGAGTGTAGCTATTTTTTTTTTTTATTTTATTTGTTCTTCTCTCTCTCTCTCTCTCAACTTTAAGCTTTGGGAGAGAAAGGAAGGTGTCTGCTCTGCTTACCGTTATATCTCCAGGGCCTAGATCAATGCCTGGGACACAGTAGACACTCAATAAATATTTGTTGAATAAATGAATGAACTAATCTGCTAGTCCTCAAGTTGTTATTAGATAAGACTGGATAAAATCACCATCCCAGGGTTACTTGCCTTTGAATAGGAAATTCTAGGAGGTTCACCAGAAAATTCTTGTTGAGTTTTATTAGATTTATTAAAGGTCATCTTGAGGAAACAACATTGTCGTATTTTGCATTACACTTCCAATTTTGTCAGATTAAGTAATGTAGACAAATTTTCTCTCTGAGGAGAACTCGAAAAATTGGACAAAATATTTTCCAAAAATCAGCTTGAAAGTATGGGAAAGCTATCAAGGTAGTAAAACATTACTAGACAGAGGCCTGAAAAAGGAAGGAAGCCCAGACAAGGGTGCTTGGCATTTGGGGCTGCCTTTGGCCTGGAGGCACTTGCAAATCCAGGAGATGCAGCTGAGAAACTGGGAAACGTTTTTGGCAGTGTTTGTGGGTAGGGAAAAAAGTTGTAGTTCGGAGTCTGTGAAAGTGGGGATCATGGTAAACCTCTAACACTTTTAAACCCTGAAGGGCTGATACCCTAACAGTGAGGGTGAACTGTCGGAGCTGCAGCCCAGCTCCTAGACAGCTGGGTACCCAAGAAAGTCTCAATCCCCAAACATTATTAACAGTATTAACAGTATTCAAGTGATCTGAATGGCATCGGGAGCCTAGCAGAAGCAAATGATCCTCTTTGGAAGATAAAATTCAAGCTCTCAATTTATTTTTACAAACAATTTTCAAGTACAATGACCTATGCCCAACCAAGATAACCAGTCCCACAAGGAGACAAGACATCATATATAAGGATCGGGAGAAACAACGTATGATAGAAACAGACCATAATGATTCCAGTTGACCAGGCCCAGGCTTTACAATAATGATGTTTTGCATGTTTGAGGAGATAAAAAACAAGATTTAAAATTTTAACAGAGAACTATAAAGAAGCAAATAGAAATTCTTGAAATAAAAAACTAACCAAAACTAAGAACTTAAAGAACAGGTTTTGAGTCAGCTGTGGAAAGACTTAATAAATTGGAAGATAAAACAGAGAAAAATATCCAGAATGAACTATAGGAAGAAAAAATAATTGAAAAACGTAAAGAGAGGATAAGAGGCACAAAGGCTACTGTCTTAGTCTATCCAGGCTGCTACAACAAAAAATACCACAGACTGGGTTGTTTAAATAACAAACCTTTATTTCTCACAGTTCTGGAAGCAGGGAAGTCTAAGACCAAGACAGCAGATCCAGTGTCTGGTGAGGGCCTGCTTTCTGGTTCAGAGATGGCTGTCTTCCCGCTATGCCCTCATGTAACAGAAGGGGCAAGAGAACTCTCTGAGCTCTCTTTTAAAAAAGCACTAATCTCATCAGAAAGAACAAGAATCAGAAGACAATGGAATGATAATTTGAATGTGATGAAGGAAAAAAATAATGCCAATCTAGAGTTCTATGCCATGCTTCAGGAAAAAAAATGAAATGTCATTTTCACACAAACAAGAACTGAGAGAATTTGACAGCAGAAAATCCAGTCCTAAAGAAAATACTAAATGGTATTCTCCTGGCAGAAGGAAATGATCCATATGGAAAGTTTAAAGATGCAGGAAAAGCAACAAAAATGGTGTCTATATGGATAAATCTAAATATTGACTGGCTCAAGAAAAATAATAAATCTCATGGTGTTTAAATTATAGAGAAACTTAAGGTAAACAAAAACAATTGTATATAAATCAGGAGGGTAGCAATTGCAGTGCAAATGTCCTGAGGCCCCTGCACTGTCTGAGAGGATAAAAGCACTTCTTAATATTAGACTTTCATGAATCAAAGATGCCTGCTAGAATCTCTAGGGAATCATTAACAAACAGCAAATGAGTTTATTATTTCCAGCCTAACAGAGGGGGAAATAGAATAATCACAAATAATCCAAAAGAAAGGAGGAAAAGAGAGAAAAAGGAACATAAAAGAGGCAAGACAAATAGATAGAAATTACGAAGATAGAAGATTTAAACTCAAGTACAGCGACAATTAAATTAGAGGTAAAAGGACTGAGCGATCCAATTGAAAACCAGTTTAACAGATTAAATTTACAAACAACTGAATGCTGCTTACATGAGATGGGTCTAAAACACAAAGATACGGAAAGGTGGAAAGCAAAAGAACGGAAGATGAGGTTTCATGCAAACACTAACCAAAAGAAATCCAGCATAACTATGGTAATGTCAGACAAAGTAGATGTGAGGCAAAAAGCATTACTGAAGACAAAGACACTTTGTAATGATGAAAGGTTCAAGTCACTAAGAAGATATGACAATCCTAAATTTGTAGACACCTGATGACTTAGCCTCAAAATCTATAAAGCAAAAATTGACAGAACTACAAGGAGAGAGACATGATTCGACAATCTTTGTGGGAGAATTTTTTGTTTTTATTGTTGTATAAACAAATAACACTTCCTATATGCTTCCAGTTTTCCAAACGCTTTACCTGTGATAGCTCATTTAATCCTCACAATCGTCACCTGAGGTAGGTAATCTCACTTAATGGATGAGAATTCTGAAACACCAAGAGGTTAAGTAACTTGCCCAAAGTCACAGAATTAGTGTCAGGGCTGAGATTTGAAATCAGACATTCTAGTTCCAGCGTCTTACTGAAATGTAGTGGGAGACACTAACACTCCACCCTCTCGGTAATTGACAAAACACGCAGGCCCAACTCAGCAAGGGGAGGCGCTGTGAGCAGAGTCCTGTGATTCTCCATGCAGTAGCTCTCCTCAGCCCAAGCTTTATGGCACAATTGTGTCCAGTGGTAGATTGTTGGGAGGTTGAAATGAGATCACACACATTTGTAAACTGGAAAATGCTGTACAAATGTTAGTTCTGTTGTTTGACTCTTGGTTTTCCATGTTTATTTTTCTTAATTTTTGGTGATGTTATGGGTTTGTAGTATCTGCCTTTATTGTAATCCCTGCAGATCCCTATTACAAAAAGGTCAAGTACAAACAATTAAGAAATTGTTATTGTTGTATCACAGTTTATACAGTTGGGTATAAAAATGTTTGAGTAGATAGAACCTGAATTCAGCGTACTAAAGGATCACATGCCGATGGTTCTCTGGCGTTTTTTTCAGCCCACACGGTATGTAATTCAGCCTCTAGGATATCCGTGCTGGCTTGCTGAAGGATGGTATGACCAGAGAGCTAGGTGGGACCTTGTGCAAGTCATTGACCTTCTTTGGGCTTCCGTGTCCTAGTCCATCCAATAATCATGCCCACTCTAAACTGCCCACTGCCCTCACAGGGCTTCAGGAAGTGTTTAGGAGACATAATTGGGAAAGACTTTTGAATTACACACGGGGCTAAACAGACATCAGGCGTTGTTAAGAATCTCAAATGGTGTGGATAGCTCGACTAGTCTGATTTACGCCATTTCATATGTTGTTAATAATGAAAGCTAACATTTATTGAGAGCTTGCCATATGGCGGGCCCTGTGCCAAGCCCTTTATAGGCTGAGTTTCATCTGCTCCTCACAGCAACCCATGAGGCAGAGTGGTGAAGGGCACTGCAGCCAGATTGCCCAAGGCCATCTCTGGGCTCCACCACTTACCAGCTGAGTGTCCTCAAGCAAGCTATGGCCCCCTTTGTGCCTCAGTTTCCTCATCTGTAAAATGGGAATAATGATGGCACCAACTTCATGGAGCTGCTGTGATTATACAATGAGCTAATATATGTCAAGTGCTTAGAACTGTGTCTAAGCACTTGGAAGCCTGTTTTATCATCTTCATTTTATAGGCAGTAAAATGGTTGTAAGTGGCAAGTCACCCAGCTGCTGAGGGGCCGGGCTGGGATTCTAGCCCAGGTCTCTCTGAGCCCAGAGGCCACGTGTTTAACCACTACGCTCCCTACCCCCACAGCCCCATGAGCAAGTTCAGGGGCCACCAGCCATTTGCAGAGCCTGTTTTGAAGCTCTGCAAGGACACAGGAGGCTGCCGTCTCCATTTCCTTGCGATGATCCTCCATACGATGCTGAACTTTTGGACTTCAGTGAGGGGGAAGTTCTTAAGAGGCTCTAAGCTCAGCACTTGCACCCACATTTTTCTTACTTATGCTCAGAAGAGGAAAAAAATGCTCAAAGAAGCATTTGTTACTCAAATATCAACTAAAACGTCCACGCTCACCATACCTCTCCCTCCACACCCAACCACCGCCACTTGGCCTCTGCCCCCAGCTGCAAATTGCTTGGAAGATGTTTATTTCTGGAACATGCTGGAGGATGATCAGCAGCAGCTGGGCAGTCTGGGGACAACCTCCCCTGGCAGGGCAGGAGGTCGATCCTCTTTGCAGAAATAAGCGTAGACAAGCAGAGTCTCCAAGTAAGCACCCGCTGGTGGCTGCCCCAGCCTGGAAGGCCTTGCATCCCAGGGACAAGCCAGCCCCTTAAGCCTGTGACAGAAGGGGAGGTAGAGGAGGCAGCATCCTGTTAAAACTCTAGTCACTGGGTTTAGCAAGGTTGGTGGGAGGCAGAGGTTAGATAGTGAGTTTCGTCTCTGGTCATATTGTCACGAACGTCTTTTATGGTTTGTCTTGGGCTGTGCTCCCCTGTTTCTCCTCTTCGACTTTCAAGATCAGTTATGCAACTCGTGATGGTCAGAAATCCCTGCCTGCCCTTCCTGGCTGAGGACATCAGTCCAGAGGGCTGAGACTGGCTCTCAGCTAAACGGGGAAACAACACGCTAATTTTCATCACCACCACCCCCAACTGACTTCCTGGGGGTCCACTTCCTCCCGCTGGGCCCTCCAGCTGCGTGAGGGCTGGGGCTCCTGACCCACACTCCTCCCAATCATGTCCCTTTCTCTTCCCTGTTAAAACTCCTACTCTGCTCAGGGACTTGGGGGCATAAAATGATGTGGTAAATATGTTCATTCTAGGGCTGAATGGCTGATGTTAGCTTAGTAGCTTAATCAACTTCCCAAGAGGAATTTTCATTTTCAAAGAACGCACTTGGAACCAGAAACTCAAACAGCAGAATTTCTGGCATTCCAGACGTCCCAGGTGCTTGGACAGATGTGAGAAAGTCTGGAGGCAGAAGAATTAGAGTGGTTTGGAGGCATCATCAATCGTGTCTTACCCATATGCCCTGAGTTCAAATCCTGACTATAGCATTTTCTAGTGATGAAACTTGGGGCAAGTTGCTTCGCCTCTCTAAACCATCCACCTTCTGTTGCATTCCCCTGGAAGGAGATCCTGCTACAAGGATTTCAGTGTAAGTCTCTGCGGGGGAGGTGACCCCAGGAAGCACTGTCAAGGGAGCAAGGAAGTAAGACGGGGAAGGGAAGGAAGCCAACACGGTGCAGCAGAGAGCAGGTGGCCATGTAGGTAACTGGGGCGCCATTCCACTGGGCTCCCCTGGGAGACTAGAACATTCCTCACAGTTGTCCCTTGGGAGGGATGTCTTAGTCCATTCAGGATGCTATAACAAAAATACCATAGACTGGGTGGCTTATAAACAATAGAAATGTATTTCTCACAGTTCTGCAGGCTGGGAAATCCAAGATCAAGGTGCCGGCAGATTCAGTATCTAGTGAAAGCCAGCTTCGTGGTCCATAGATGGCACCTTCTAGCCGTGTCCTCACATGGCGGAAGAGGCGAGGGATCTCTCTGGGGTCTTTTTTATAAAGACACTAATCTCATTCATGAGGGCTCTACCCTCATGACCTAATCACCTTCCAAAGGACCCACCTCCTAATACTATCCCTTTAGGGGTTAGGATTCAACATATAAATTTGGTATGGGACACAAACATTCAGTCCCTAGTAAAGAGTGTGGGAGCTGCAGTATTCATCCACTGGCTCCTATGAGCCATAGTTTGAGGACTCCTCCCACTAATTCCCCCGCACTCCCAGGGGCCAGAGAATACCTTCCAACTTGTAGTTGGAAGCCGTGGGATCTGGCATTCACAGGAATGGCGAGTGCCAAGGAAATACATTAGAGTTTCACAGTGATTGCCACGCCATCCACTTGATGGGAATAGAAAGACCCACTGCGTGCTCAGGAATCCGAGGAGATGGTGTAGGGCACTCAGCACAGTGTCTAGTCCATGGTCAGTGATGGTCAGTGCTGGCTGTCAGTCCTGTTATCTGTGTCCCAGGCATGCTGAGTACTGGCCACCAGACGAGAGTAGATGGTTTGTTTGGGAGAGAGGTAGGAAACAAAATAAGGAAGGCAGAAGTAAGCCCTATTACCCAGGGCTTCCAAGGCGGGAAAAAGACAGCATCCTTATGGAAGATGGAGCAATGCACATGGAAGTACATGATGTCTTGAGGGAACGCGAGGGGCTGTCTGAAAGACCATATGTGAGGTGTTGGCACCTCCTCCACAGAACCTTCCTGAATTGGTCAAAGGGCCACAGGCTTCTGTCCTCCTGCTTAGTTTCGACATAGATTCCCCCCTCCCTTCCACCATCTCACTTGAAATCCTCTGAAGGCTTCTCATTACCTATCAAATGAAGGCTGATTAAAAATCCCCCACAATGTGACCCCAAATCATTTTTCCACCCTTATCTCTTAACCGTGCCTCTCCTCCCCCAAAAAACTAGGATTTACCTCCTTGGAATCTGATCTGCCCCCAAAGTAAAGAAAAGTATGAAAATGTAAAAGCTTTATCTGAGCCTTTTTATAGCCCAGGAGTGTCCTTCCGGGGCTCTGTCTCCAGCATCTGAGACATGGATGCAACGACTCATAACCCTCAGGCTTCATCTGAAAGTAGAAGAAAGAACCACGAGGAACCAACAGTGCTCTGAGAAATAGTGGAAAATACTATCTCCAAAATGCACAGATAATCTGTACGTTTGAGGTTTACTTGGAGAAACGTTTCTCTTCCTTATCGTGGATTTGGATTGTGCTGGGTCGGAAGAGTGTTATTTATTGTTGGAGTGGACATGCGTGTGTGTACGTGACTGTGTGCGTGTGCCTGTGTGTTTGGCCCAATAACACCCACTGGAAGCCCACAGAGAGGGTACATGTCTGCACATCACCTCCTCTGCTGACGGAGAGATCTGAAGTTGACCAGACTTAGACCAAAGAAGTGGCTCCCAAGGGGCTAACTCAGGAACAGACATGAGGAAGACCCCTCTCTCCCTGAATACACCAGAGGGAGCTGACCCTTGAAGGGACAGAAACTCGAAACTTGAGTTTCCTTTGTTCTGACACTTCCCCCACCTCTGACTGCTCACCATTCCGTGGGCACAGCTTGAACTCTTGCTGTCTTGCACAGACCCGTGTACATTTGCAGATTCCTCTACTTAGAATGCCCTTCCCTACTTCCTTTCTGGAAAACTCCTACTTCCAAGGCCCAGCTCGGATGTTACCTCCTTCCCTGACCCTCCTCTGCTTCCCTGGCACTTGGTCACACTTCTGTTATAGCGCCTATCACAGTCCCATCTACCGTCCAGCACCGAAAAACAATGAAGCTGAGGGGTTAGGAGCTCGGAATCTGGGATCAGGCAAGATCAGGCTCAAATTCAAGGTCTGTCTTTTACAAGTTCTGGGACCTTTCCTCTCCGAGCCTCAAGTTCTTCGTCTGTAAAAGGCAGACAGCAATTGTACTGCTTCGTAGGATTATCATGAGGGTGAAAGGAGATGAGATAAGTGTCCAGCACAGCAAGTGGTCAATAAATGGGTGCTGCTGCTTTGGTTATTATTGTACATATTTGCTTCCTCCCCTAGAATAGGAGCTTCATGGGGAGGCAAGAACCACATCTGGTTTGTCACTCCCTCACCAGCATGGTCTCAGTAATACATTATTGAATGGCTCAGCATCTGTTCCCTTGCATCTGGTCCATGCACTGCGGGAATTCCTTTCTCTGCTTCATGTCTTTGTTTAATGTCACGACTCTGCTTCCCAAAAGCCCTCTGTAAGCTCATCTTTGCCCTTGTGCACTCTACCCAGACCCCTGACTCTCACAGCTTCTCCTTGACATCTCAGCCCAGCCAAGGCCAGGATGAAAGTCCTGGACAACCACGTAGCCTGTGCTGATGACTAAAGGACGTGATGCAGGAGTTGGCATTTAGCCCGTCTTAAGTACTCAACTGAAGCAGTTATTCTTCATCCTGTTGTTGCTGTGAGAGTCGTTTCTGATGTGGCTCTTCCAGTCTGGTCCAACATCAAGGGTTTAACTCAGCTAAGCATCGTCAGAAATGGCCTCTCAGCTAGGATGTTGACAGCTACCTCTGGACATTTAAGGCAATTTGTATTCTCCAGAACCCTTTGACATACTTTTTCTTCAAAAGGATGTTTTCTTATCCATCCTACGTGTCTGTTTGTGCTGTGGCCACGCTCCTTCCCTTTGATATCTTTACTGCAAATGCTGTACATACTTGTGGCTTGAGAAATGGAAATCAGAAAATAACTTTCTGGATTCAGTATAGGTTGTATGCAAGGCTTGATCCTAGTCACTGACCCTCAGTGACAGGACTGAGATCGGGGCTCAGGCAAAACATTTAGAAGAAGGCGGCATCCACCTCACTCCAGCATTTTGGATTGGACTCTCTACTTCAAGTGGAAAGTGGCTGGGGCAAACATAAGCTACTGGTGTAAACATATTTGTTCAAAGCTAACATCCTTCACTTTGCTGGCAAGGATAAGAGCTGGGATGACACAGAGACACTAAGGGAAGCTCTTTAAGCCCCCTTGTGCGTGGCAAACGCAATCACCTCCCCACCGTCCATCTTATTGGCCCAGGACAGTGGCTCACGTCGTTGAGACACCAGATAACAAAAGTGATCTTGTAGTTTTCTTCGCTACTTCGTTTTTGTTTTCTTTTTGGCTTTGGAATTTATTATATCATTTTTTGGCAGAAGATGTGCCTTCCCAAGTAACCGTAAGTATGCTTAAGTTTATCTTGAAAAAAAAAAAAAAGAGCTTGTATTTCCTAAGCACAAACCAACAGACAAGGCACAAGGAGGAGGCCAGACCCATGAGCGGGACCGTTGGGGGCAGAAAGGAGCCCGGAAGCCAGGGTGTGCCTCCAGATGGACCACCACCCACATGCTCTTGACACGGAGAGTGGCTGCACTGGAGGCACCTAGGAGCAGAGAAGAGAAGGCAGAGAGAAATATTCAGAGGTGGGGGAGAGAGACATACCTGGGGCTGGAAGCAGTGAGGGGGAGTGTTGGAGAAGAAAGTCGAAGAAAGTGAGGCAGAGGATCCAAGACAGACAGAAAGAGGGGACCAATCTGTCCTAGTCAAACAGGGATTGTCCCAGTTTTGACAGTGAAAGTCCAGAAATCTGAGAAACCTCTCCGTCCCAGGCAAACCAGGACAGCTGATCACCCCAGATCACAGAGGTGAAAACACAGAGAAAGGGTGGAAAAAGAGAGGCACCCTCCAAAATGAAAGCAGATCCAAAGCCACCCCACATATTTTTCTGGAAGAAGAATGTGTTGGTCCTAGCTGAACCAGGCTTCTACCATCAGTGCCCCACCCCACCACTGGGTTCCTTCGGAGGGGACGCCATCTCCTCCACCTTTCCTTCCTAGAGAAGTCAAGGACCCTCACAGGACTCTCTGGGCTACCCATGCTCCTGTAGTCCTGGCCAGAAATACCTGCTTGCCCACCCAGCTGTGATGTGGTCACAGAGGGGTGGGCATGAACCAAAACCTGGACTTTTCTGCCTGATGGAGGGAAGGCTGTCTCTCTCCCTTTAGAAACTATAAAGAATAAGCTTGGGACTGTTGGCTACATCTTTCTAGCGGACGGAGAAATCCTATCCACTGCAGGAAAGGAGAGCAGAGTGAAGGAAAACTAAGAGAAGACCAAGAGAAAAAAGACAAGAGTCTCATTTGAGAGTCTTGATCCACCCATACCTGCAGCAAATCACCTTTGCACTTCCTAGATACAGAAGTTTGTACATTCCCTTTTCTGCTTCAGTTAGTTTCTGTAGAGTTTCTGTTACTTGCACCTGAATGAATCCTCACTAGTACAATCTCTTTATCTATAAAAATGAGTGTAATTCCTTGCAGGTCTCTTGTGAGGATTAAATGAGACCACAGGTGTGAAAGGGATTTCAAAACTAGTAAAACACCACATATAGGCCTCATACACTGCTGGTGGGAATGTAAAATGGTGCAGCTACTGTGGAAACAGTCTGGAAATTCTTCAAATGATGAAGCATAGAGTTTTACCATATGACCCAGAAATTCCACTCCTTGGTATATACCCAAGAGAACTGAAAACATGTTCACACAAAACTTGTACACAAATGTTCATAACAGCATAATTCATAATAGCCAAAAAGTGGAAACAACCAAATATCCATCTGCTGATAATGAATAAACAAAATGCGGTATGTCCACATAATGGAATATTATTTGGCCATAAAAAAGGAATGAAATACTGATACATGCTACAATATGAATGAACCTTGGAAATATTATGCTAAGTGACAGAAGCCAGACACAAAAGGCCACATATTATATGATTCCATTTACATGAAATGTCCAGAATAGACAAATCTGTAGAGACAGAAAGTCGATTAGTGGTTGCCAGGGGCTTGAGTGAGGGAATTGGGAGTGGCTGCTAATGGTTACAGAGTGTCTTTTTGGGGTAATAAAAGTGTTCTACAATTAGTGGTAATAATTACACAACCTTGTGACCATACTAAAAACTGCTGAATTTCTGGAGGATTTTATGGTATGTGAATTATATCTCAACAAAATAAGTAAATAAATATGCTATGGATATGTAAAGGGTTATTATTATTATTATTATTATTATTATTATTGCTCAACTCAAATCCCAGCTTCCATAAAGCCCTTCATCCAATTTTTGAGCTTCTCCAGACTGAATCTGGATTGTGCATTTGTCACCCATACGCTGCTGCCTTGTGTGACTTAAATAATGTTTAATAGTCATTAAATAATAAATGACTTAAGTGATTAAATAATGAATAATGATTATGTCAATAAACATGAGGTTATGTCTCATCTTCTCAGCTCCATCACTAGCACCTTGAGCACGGGCTTCTCTTGTATAACTTGCAGAGCACAAGGGCACAGTGTTTGTATAAGTGAGGGCACACCTCTCCCCCCACCAGGTTACACAAAGGCACACATACAGTAGTCCCCCCTTATCCACTGGGGATACGTTCTAAGACCCCCAGTGGATGCCTGGAACTACAGATAGTACTGAACCCTACATATACTAAGTTTTCTCCTATACATACATGACTATGATAAAGTTTAATTTGTAAATTAGACAAGGTAAGAGATTAATAATAACTAATAATAAAATAAAAAAATATACTGTAACAATATACTGATAACCAAAAATGATACTAAGTGACTAACGGGCCGGTAGTGTATACAGCATGGATGTGCTGGACAAAGGGATGATTCATGTCCTGGGCAGGAGATAATGGCAGGGTGCGAGAGTTCATCACGCTTCTCAGAACGGCACACAATTTAAAATTTATGAATTGTTTATTTCTGGAATTTTCCATCTAAAATGAAACAGTGGAAAGTGAAATCACGGATAAGGGGGGACTACTGTACTGGGTTCAGGACCCCCATACCCCTGATGAGAACAAGGTGAGTTAATGAATGGCAGAATTGTTTCTCGAGGACCAGCAGCAGCACCCACGGCAGACAGCCCCTCAGGAAGCAGTGTGCAGTCTCAGCGTGCGGTCTTCAGCCCACCTACACATCAGAGTGCCTGCGGTGCCCATCAGGACGCCCTGATCTTCAGGGAATTTGCAACCTTCACAAGTGCTCCAGGCAATTCCCTTGCACAGATTTTGAAAATCACTAGGGAGAGCATGAATTTGTGCGAGGCAGGGAAGTGGTTTGCAGCCCATTGGACAGCTGTTATCTCTAGGTTCAAAGCATCCTGACTCAAACCTGCTTAAACAATAGAGGGGACTCAGTCACATAATTGGCAAGTCCTGAGGGGAGCAGGCTGAGGGGCGGCTTGATTCAGGGGCTCAGCAAGACCCTCCTGGACTTGGTCTCTCCATTTTGTCATCCAGTGTCTGCCTCATCCCAAGGCCAGAGCTCTCTTCCCCACCCCATCAACTTCCAGGCCCTTATGATTCTTTGTCCCAGCCTGGGAGGGGAGATGGGGGTGGGGGAGGGGAGGACAGAAAGAATTAGTTAGTTAGTTAGTTAGTTAGTTCATTCTAGGGGCACTTTTAGAAGAGCAAGAAAGCTTGTTTCCCAGAAAACCTTTTTCCTTCATCATGTTGTCCCTTCTTAAACTATGGCCAGGGTAGGGCAAGACACTGATTCATTTCAACCTAAACCACACGCCCCCCACATACACGCCGCAGGGACGGGACCATCTTCCCCCAAAGTCTGTGGCTGAGTGGGAGAGGGGAGGATACTGAAATGAAAACCAGGGAAGCTACCAAGAAGAGAGCAATGTTGGGGAGCAGGCGCAATGCCCACTACTATACCTACTTATGTGGACCTGGGCCTTCTCAAACCCCACCTCCTCCTCCAGGACCCAGCCTGAATGTCACCTCCTCTGGGAAGCCCTTCCAATTCCTCCTGGACAGAAAGCTCCATCCTCTGTGCACCCACACATCACCTGTGCTCAGCCACCCACCCATTCATCCATCCATCCATCCATCCATCTGTCCACCTACCTACTACGTTCCTGGGTACTGGGGGCTAAGTGCTCGGTTGTGGACCAGAGATTTCTACCCTAATGGTGTTTTCTGTCTGGACGAGGAGAAAAAAGTCAATCAAATGATTACACCAATTGATGTCTAGTTTCTCTACTAAGCACAATGAAGAAAAATGAGAGCGCGCTTGTATCTGGGGACCTGACCTGGTGAGGATAGGGGTGAAGGAAGGCTTTCCTGAGAAAGTGATGTGTGGCCTCTGCTTTAGCTTCCACCACATCGGCCATCCTACCCTCTCCTCAGCTCTCTCCCCTGCTGGAAAGGCTGGCCTCCACACCCACGGGTTGTGGTCCAGGGCCTGATTTAAAGCTTGTGCAACAAATGTGCATTGAGTTTAATTGTCAGTCGTTAGAAGGGCTGGGAAGGAAGGTGGCTGGGTTCCGAAGAAGAGCCTCTCTGTTATGGTAAAAGGGGTCATGGGGTCCTCCTGGAAGCTTTGGAATGTCTCAGGTGTGGGGGGTAGGGAAAGAGGAGGTGGAGGAGGGGGATCTGCATCTACTCCAAGGTCAGGGGAAGCACTGTGGCTAAATTCCAAGCTCCAGGGTGTGGAGAGGCAGGGGGATGTCTCAGAATGGAGGTTCGAGGGACATCCACTCTCCTTGGCCAAGGGAGACCTGAGTCACAGCCAGTGTCCCTGGGTCACCTCTCTCAGCTTTGTGGAGCCCTTTCCTCCGGGAAATGGGATATAAATCACTTTTCCTGAATTTGATGGTGGTGGAGTAAAGGGAGGTGCTACACTGGTGAGGTGGTTCCCCAGAGCGGTTCTCAGGTTTTCTCCCAGGGCAGAGGTGAGGTGGAGGGAGAAAGAGAGGTTTGGAGACGGCGTCGAGGCCGCAGCCTGCCCAGGTGGCAGAGGGGCCGAGACTGGAGCGGAGCCAGAGCCGGGGTGGTGTCCGGCGCCCCTCCCCGCCGCTCGAGCCCTCCCACTTCCTCTGAATGAGCGCGGCTGTCAGGGAGCCCGGCGCGCCGCGCGCAGTGCAGGCTCGAGGCGCCGCGCCGAGGAGGCTGCCGCTCTGGCTCGCCGCCCCCCGTCACCGCTCCGCACCGGGCACCCGTCGCCGCGCCGCGGGCCATGGACCTGCCCAGGGGCCTCCTGGTGGCTTGGACGCTCAGCCTGTGGCCAGGTACGTGCCCCCCTTGCCTTCTCTTGCCTCTGGGAGCCCCTCCCTGGCCCGCCGGGGCCTCGGATGCAGCTGCCAGGAGAGAGACGTGGTGCGCCTCCCGGGGTCGGACCTTGGCTGCTCTTGGGGCCGTGGGTTCCCGGGAACTGGCTGCAGTCCAGCGGCTCCGCCAAGTTCCGCAGAAGAGGGAGACGCGCGGAGGCGCCTTACAGTCGGGACTTGGGTGTTTTTAGGAAAAGTTGACGAGGCTCGAGGTGAAAAGCTCCAAGGGCGGGTGGCCCCACTGGACTGCCTGGCTACCTCCAAGGGTCACGCCGGGGTTCCCGCACCGCCGCCGGGGGCACTCGGGCGTCCTGGGAGCGCGGAGGGCGCTCGGCCGGGGCCGGGAAGGGACAGGACGCGCGCAGCGAGCGCTGCCTCGGCTGCCCTCCCGCCTGGCGGGGAGCGAGCATCCCGAAGTGTGGAGAGCCAGGCTTGGCGGTCCGTGAGGGCTGGGGGAGACCTGGCAGCCGAAAGCCGCCCAGAGCCCCTCCGGCCAGAGACGGAGCGAACCTCCTGGGCGGCCGGCCCCTAAGCGGTGACGAGCCGTCGCCGGAGAGGCCAAAGGCCGCGGGCGCAGCTCCGCAGTCCAGGGCCCCTGAAAAAGTTACTTGACACTCGGTGTAGGGCCGGGGCATCGCCCCCCAACCCGCGTATTATTATGCAATTATCCAATAATCCGGGGGAAGCCGCTGTCGCCGAGACGCGCGCCGCCGCCTAATGCACTCCAGGTGTCGGGGACCTCGGGCCAGCCGGGCGCGCGCCCGGGAGTGATAGGGCAGCCCTGGGCTCTCCGCACTGGGGCGCCTGGCCCGAGCTTCCCCGCTCCGGGCGCCCCGGCCTGACCCGCCACGCGGGGGCGGCGGCCAGCGGCGCTGTTCTACCGGTGGCAAAAGCTTTCGGGGCCCCTCCTTGGCGAGGATGAGCGCCCGCCTAGGGGTCTAACGGCCGTACCTTGCCTTCCCTTCTGCGTGGGCACCAGGCTGGGGCCGGGGCACGTAATAGGAGTCAGATGCGGTGGCAGCGGGAGAAGCGCCTTTAGAGAGTACAAGTGGAGACCCCCTGGCCCGCTCTCCTCACCCCAGTCCCAGGATGCCACACAAACAAGTGCACCCCCCTGTCAGTCTATAATGGAGATTCTGGAAGGGCCTGCAGTTCAAAGGGCCTCTGGCTGGTGCGGTTCAGTTCAGATCCTAGAGTCACAGTTGAAAACCAACGTTGATGCATGAAGTTGTTGGGGTGGGGGGTTTGAAGAGGGCAGGGGAAGAGCTGCGACAGGCGGTCATACATCTAGAAACCGGCTACAGGAGGAGACGAGGGCCACTCTAGGTCATTTAGACAGGAGGGGAAACAACTGCAGGAACTGTCTTTAAATCGCTGGGAGAGCAGGCCACAGGAAAAGGGAATGCACCCCTGTGTGACTGCAGATGCGTGGGACCATCCCACCAGACCCTGAGATGGAGTGGCTGCCTGAGGGGCTAGACACCGTCTGGACCTCAGGAAGCTAAGAGCAAAGCCTTTGAAATCAGACCTGGCTTCCAGTTCTGGCTCTGCTGCCCACTAGCCTGACAACCTTGGGAGGTTATGCAATCTCTCAACAAGTCTCCTCCTCTGTGGACTGGAGATAGAAATTCTGAGTTCATAAAGTTGTCGGGATGGTTAAGGGAGGCACTGTAAGAGGAGTCCTTAACACACAGCTTGGTGCACAGTAGGGCTGGAGCAATGCTTGCCAATGTTGTTGTCACTTAAGCGCGGGGGGGTGGGGGCGTGTGAAGGACAGGGACAGGATTTGTGACTCAGAGCTCCCTTTATATGGAGAAAACCGCCCTTGAGTTATGCCTGGTCAGTTTGGGTTCTTGAAATATGGGATTCATTAAACATATCCATCAATGTTGGAACCACGTCTGTTTGCAAGGAGCTGGAGGTGGGGCCTGAGCATGTGTGCAATCTGGGCCCTGCCTGGAGCTGAAAACAGGCAAGACCACGAGAGCTAGGTAGAGGCACTAGGGAGTGACCAGAGTGACCAGTACAGAGAAGCTAATGGCTGCGGTTCAAACAAGAGAAGTTCAGTTCCACTTGGATAAGCAAGGCAGGCTTCCTGGAGAAGGAGATATCATTTGAACTGGGCCTTGATGAAGAGTGCAAAATGTGAATAGGGCTTAAAGTAGGACTGTTCATACATTAGAGTTATTTCCTGAGACTAGTTAAAGAACAAAAAGATGAATACTTTAAAACCACAAAGGTGACTCCCGTGAGCCTGAACTCTGAGGATTGGAAGGGTCACAGGGGTCATCGGGTCCCCCTGGCTCCAGAGCAGGATTGATGTTGATATCTCGTGTGTGCATCACATGGACTCAATGTGAGGATTACCAGGAAGTTTGCCCACTGGTGACGGCACAGTTTGGCTGGCAGGGGACCTGTCACAGGCCAAGTTGGGAGTGAGTCTTTGTTGAGGCCATTATGAGTTCAGAGCCTCCATCTTTCCAGAGCTTCTGCTGCAGGCTGGGCAGGGTGATGGGGAGGGCCAAACTATCAAGAAAGCCAACAAGAAACTAGACAAGTCCAAAGACGTTTATAGCTGACATTCAGAGAGTGCAGATCCATTGATCAGAACTTTCCTATCACAACACATTGGTAGTAAGGGTTGATGAGGTGATGATTATTTAAAAAGCTAGTCTTTAGGGGCCGGCCCGGTGGCATAGCGGTTCAGTGCGCACGCTCCGCTGTGGCGGCCCGGCCTGGGGTTCGCAGGTTCGGATCCTGGGCACGCACCTACGCACCGTTTGTCAAGCCATGCTGTGGCAGCATCCCATATGAAGTAGAGGAAGATGGGTACGGATGTTACCTCAGGGCCAGTTTTCCTCAGCAAAAAGAGGAGGATTGGCAACAGCTGTTACCTCAGGGCTAATCTTCCTCACAAAAAAAAAAACTAGTCTTTACTGAGCACCCATTATCTGCCAGGCCCCATAAAGACACACAGGGAGATCAGACACAGCATGGGAGTGAAGGCCCTGTGGTCTCACTGCCTGAGATGGGTCTGGGCTCTGCCAGTTGGAACTCTATGCCCTTGGCAAGTTACTAAATAGCTCTGTGCCTTAGTTTTCTCATCTGTAGAATGGGGATGATGATAATAGAACTTATAGAGTTACCCAAAGATTAAATGAACTAATATCTATAAAGTGCTTGGAAAGTTCCAGGCACATATTAAGCCCTCAGGAAGTTGTCTTTCTTCTCCATTATCATCATCATCATCAGCGCTCAAGGTACTGACCATTCAGTAAGGGGTCTAAGGATGCACAGAGATGTAACTTTCAAACTCCAGTCCATAAGAGAAGTCTAGAAGAAGAGCTGGGGTTCTGGAGGCTCGGAGGAGACACACACACCAGAGCTCTAAATAAACCTAAACTTTCCTAGCCCTTCGCCCTGACGATCTAGCCCAAAGTCTCGATCATCATAGGAACTCAGGGATTTTTAGCCATTGAGGCTGTCTTGGAGTCAACATGATCTTAGTGTGAGGTTTTGTGGGGTTGGAGAGGAGAGAAACCATACCGCTCAGCATGGCCCTGTGTGTCCTGGTGGGTGGGGCTCCTATTCAGCAGGAAAACCTTGAATGGCAGAAGCGCAGTTCTAGGCACCATCAGTGCACAAAGACTAAGAAGATCCAAGGCCTGCTTTCCAGCTTCGGAAGAGCAGAGAAGGAGATGAAGTTTGTCACTTTGCCTCCCCGACTGCCCATCCTGCTGGGAGCTTGTCAGCCAAGCCTCTCATCAGCTGAGGAGCTTCTGGACCCTTCCACATACAGGCCCTGGGGGCCCTAAAGAGAGGGGAGTGGAATATCACCTTCTTTCTTTTGTTACCAGGCCCATCCCTACCCCACAGCAGACCCCCACAGGTGGGATGTCTACCTCCTTGCCCTTCTCATTATTCCCAGCCCACCCACACAGGGCTGTGGGCCCTTGAGGAACTCAGACAGCTACTCACCTTAATTTTGTCCTTGTCAACCTCTTTCTCTCCCTTCCTGTAGTGGAAGCTTCCTTCAGCAGCAGGGAACTTCCCTTCCATCCTCTCTCGTCATCACCTAGGAGAAAGCTATGTTCTGAGCTGTCCTGGTTTGGCTCTTGGTCTATAGAAGGGAGTTTGGAGAATTCAAAAAGCCCTCTTTTCTCTCCATAATGCCTGACTTTGGAGATTATTGACTCACTATAGGCTTCAAGATCTTACTTTGGGAGTCAAAGTTGAACATTGTTCTACCGCAATTGCAAAGAGAAAGGATCCGTCATAATCCTCGCTAGGCAGCGATGGCCTCTGGCTGACTCGGGGAGAGTCAGCTATAAAACAAGCTTTAAACATGCACTAACACATTTCAAAAATGGTATCTCTGCTGGTCCTCGTCACTTAATGCCCCTACCCTGCCACCACCAGACCGTGGGCTCCTATCAATGATTCATAGCCATTTGAAACTATTTTCCCTAAATTGATCATGAGCTCCAAAGACTCCCACACGTCCTCAGTATGCAGTGCTTGCTATAGGAAGCTGTGGTCCAGGCAGGGACTGTCCCCAGCCTCCATGATGTAAATCCTAACTGTATGAATTCTTAGTTGAAAGCCCAGAAGCTTGTTACCAGTGAGGGGAGAAAGGGAGGAGAGAGACTGGAGTTGGTCATCTTGTAAACCAAAAATAAATAAGCTCCCCAAAAATTCCATGAAGGGTTTGCATACTGTGTACCTGTGACCTGAGTCACCAGATGAATAAAATCCCACCTGGAGGAAAAAGCCAGTGGGGTCAAACACCCTTGATGCCTCTGTCCCTCATTTCCTCCCTCACCCCACGCTTACCAAGCCGAGGTAACAATCATCGGGTGCATGGCCTGGGAACCCAACCACCTGGATTCAAATCCTTTCCACTTGGGTGACCCTGGATAAGCCCCTCTGGGCCTCAATTTCCTCATAAAATGGGGAGAATAACAACTTCCCAGGCTGATGTGTGTGGTAGACGATCTATCCGTGGTTCGTTCATATCAAGTGCTCAGACCAGCGTCTGGCACCCAGCGAGCCCTGAAGTGACAGCAGCAGGATTTACCCTTCCCATCGTGTACCATTTGATCGCTGCCGGGCACTGTGTCGAGCTCTTGCTCACGTCTCAGTTGGGCCCTGCTACGGCTGCATGAAGTCACCGCTCAATCACCAGTTTACACACGAGAGTTAAATGGCTCGTCCGAGGTCATGCCGATAGAGTAAGAGGCAGAGTTGGGATTTGTCTGACCCCAAAGCCACTGCTCTTAATCCATGCATGACGTCTCTTCTGGAAATGGGCCTGGAGGGCGTAGAAAGACAATAAGATGCCCTTGCCGAAGGGGTTGTCGTCAGGGAAAATGAGGTCAGTGCACAAATGGCCATCCTGGCGGGGGCACCGGCCCAGGAGTGGCAGCTCCCTCCTTCAGACTCAACTAGACGGTGACTCCTCGCTCAGGATGCTGGCTCCGTGAGATGTGGTCCTCACATGGTACCTCACGATGTGGGGGCCTCTCCCTCACTTGCCTCCCCGCTCAGGGCCAACAGGGCCTCTACCTCCTGTCCCCAAGTGCCCAATCCTCTGGGCCACTGTGACTGTCCCAGGGCTCCGTCTCCAGCCCATCCTCAGGGTCCAGGCTGGGCATTCCTCTTCCCCCTTGCCTGCCTCTGCTCCCACACCCCTAATCAAAACCTGCCCTGAGCCCCAGGCCTAATGAGTTAATTCATGCTGAACAGCACTAGTGAGTGATGACAACTTCGTGTGGTCTGCCTGAAGGAATTCGCATTTTAACAGGGCTGTGCCTTGAGCCAGAAGAATAAGGGGCTAATGCTGGATCTTCAGGCACCAAGAGCACCCAGCAGATGAAACAGTTGAGGCCGGGGACCTGCCTGGCATGGTCCAACTGCTCAGCCCACTACTCCGTCGCCGGTCAGATGCAGCCTACCCCGACCCTTGCGGATGATGGGCAGCCTCATGCTGTATCACAGAAGAAGCCAGGCTGTGGCTTGGCTGATGCTGCTCTAAAGCAGGCAGAGGTTTTTCCACGTGGCATGTGGGGTGAGTTAGGCAAGTTGCTACAGCAATGCGCTCTGGGATTCCAAATAGGATGACAGAGAAGGGGTTTCTGCCTCCACAGCTGGGGCTGAAGGCTTTCTTGCCCCAGCAGTGTCACCCAGCTGGGCCAGGCTGCCAGAAATCCTGACCCTGTAGATTTCCAGGGTCTGTTTCTTTGGAGATCAGGAGGACTGGGCCTCAGGAAGAGGAGAGGCCATGGAAACAATCATAAAATCGGCAAGTGAGTGCAGTTCCCAACGGTCTGCAAAAAGCACTCCCATTGTTCACTCTATCAGTCAGGATAGGCCAGCCGAGGCCAGAGGCCCTGCCAAGCCTGGCATGTCCATTAGATAGATGGGGAAACTGAGGCTCTTAAAGGTTGAGTGATTTCCCATGATTTTCCCAAGATCACGTGGGAACTCAGAAGCAGGTCTTCTGTCCAAAGGTGAGGTTAGGAACCTAATTTGCCATCCCTATCAGAGGAACTTAAGGAGTAAGCAATGCTTCAGCCAAAGGAATGAAGTTCTAATGGTAGATTTTCTACATCTGTGGCAGGCAGGTAGGACAAGATCATTGAAATCATTCTCTGTAGACCTCTAGGGGTGTCCCCAATCTCCACCATCCTCCCTCTTAGCCTGGCTCATCCCCAGGCCCTCAGAGCACTGCCCCCTCCTCCTGTCAGGAAGAAGACCACAAAGGATTGTCCATCTCCACTCCTTCTACTGGACTTGCTCTTTCCCTGGAGTTCACAGTCCCTCATATTCAGTGATTAGTGGCAATCATAAAGTCCCGTGGATAACTTGTAGACAGAGCTCTTCTCTGAGTTTATTCACACCACTTACCACACATGCAGGACCACGTGTACCTAATCTGCAGGACCCAGTGCAAAATGCAAATGCGAGGCTCCTTGTTTGAAAATTATTAAGAATTTCAAGATGGCCACAGCAGAACCTTAAACCAAGTGGGGGGCCTTTCTGAGTGTGGGGGCCTGAGCAAGCACGCAGGCTGCACAACCGTGAAGCCAGCCTTGTTCACGTGGTTCTCCCCATAGGCCTGTAATTTGGCAAGGAAGGCACCACAATCCCGCTTCACAGACGCAGAATCTGAGTGGCTTGTCCATTTGGCCAACATGTTCTGAGCACCCACTAAACCCCAGGCACCTCCAGGTTCTGGGGATTCCAAATTGGATAAGACGCAGCCTCTGCCTCAAGGAACACGGTGAGGATAGGAGGGCAGAGATCACAAAGACTGCAGGGCTCATGCAACGCACTGGCATCCACAGAGGGCAGGGGTGTCCATGGGGCAATTCTAAAGGCACAAGCCAGGGCTGCAGGATGATTTTTAAGCCATGGAATTCAGAAGATGCTTCTATCTCCAGTTTTACCCTCAAGACCTCTTTGAGAACCTTTTTGGGGGACCTTCAAGCATTTGACGCTTGGCTCTGGAGTAGCCACCTTGGTGAACGCAGGAACCCAAAACTTGCCACGCTGGCCTGTCCGCGGGTATCTGTCCTGCCGTGGTCCTGCCAGGCTAACACTTCTAAAGAAGGGGTCACTCCTCAGGTCCTTTTACCTGCCCATTTTGGCCTCTCCTCTTAGTCTATCATGGAATTGCAGACAATCAGCAAATCCAGTGGTCCTCATTCCCAAGTGAACAAGAGAATGTGGTGTTAAACAAAACCTTTGCCCAGGCCCCACCCCAGAACACATCGTCACTGCCCACAGTGGAGCCCAACGTTGGAATTTTTTAAAGCCCCCCAGTAATTCTAATGAGCAGGCAAGGCTGAGAGTCACCGAGGTCATCTAAACCCAATACCCGATCCAGCAGAAGAGAAAGCACTGTCCAGGGAAGGGAAACAACTTGCCCAGGGTCGCACAACCCCCAGTGGTGGAACCAGGATCTGACCAGCTCTCCTGACTCAGTTCTTCCAGCCCACCTCCCCAGTCTGCAGCTGCACAGGATTCAGGCCAGGCAGGGCTGCAGAGACAACCGGGAGTCAGAGTCTGAGAGGCTGAGCGCAGGCTGGGATTTGAAGGTGGGAGGTGGTAGTTGGAAGGTTATTCATTGGTGACCCGGTCTGTGTCCCCATGAGGCCATAGCTATTGATCACTATATGGCCCCAAGCAGGAGACCCCGGAAAGCCAAAGAGGGGCTACAGGGACACTGACTGGCCAAAGATTCTGGTCAGAACTGCACGCAGACAGAGGGACCGGCCCAGGGGCTGGGGGAAGTGGGAGGTGTCCAGCAGGGGTTAGACGAACCCATGAGGGTCATTCCAACCCTGCGATTCTGGGCCCCGTGGAAGCTGTTGTCAGTGTTCAGGTGAAGGAAATGCCTGACTCAGGATGGGGACTGGCAAAGCGAAGCCCAGGCTGGGTGGGAAAGGGATGCTCCATCAGGGAGAGAGAGGAGGCTGCCTGGGTGCAGAGCAGGAGGGCCCAGCGACCTCCCTGAGGCCCCAGCCCAAACTCAGGTGTCATCGTCCCTCTTGGCCCCACCCATCCAGATCTTTCTCCATAGCAGCCAAAATGAGGCTAAATCACAAACTGGGATTGTGTAGTCACTCCCCTGCTTAAAACCCTCAGTGGCTCCCTATTGCCATTAGGTGGAGTCCAGACTCTTTAATAGCACTAACCAGACCCCGAATGGCTGGCCCTGGCCTGCGCCAGGTTCGCCTCTAGGAGCACCACGTGCACAGCACCTGTGCACCCTACCACACCCCCACCTGACTGAGCGTCTTAGTTTCTCAAACATACCAGCTCTCTCTGGCCTTCACTCATCTGTTCCCTGTATCCCATTCTACCCCCTCCTTTCTCCTGGCTGCCTCCTGCTTATTCTTCAGGTCTCCACTAGGGCACGACTTCTCCTGAAAGCCTCACCTGACCCCCTCAATCAGACCCTGGAGCCCCACTTGTGTGATCCCAGGACACCCTGTACTTCGCCCACCACACAGTATTACAACGGCCTGAACATCTTGTCCCCCTGGACTGAGAGCAGAGACCACATCTCCCATCTATTTCTGTGTCCCCAGCTCTCCCGTGGTGCCAGACGTAGTAGGTGCTCAATTAACAGGTGTTGAACGAATGTAAGAACTGTCTATCCAAGTAGATGGAAAGATATTGAAGGGCAAGATGGGTGTCTTAAATTTCTTTGCACATGCACCCCCAGGAGGTCCCAACACTGTATCCTGTATGAGCCAGGCCCTGCGCTAGGTGCTCTGGGGGATAAAAGACAAAAGAAAGTCCTGTCCTTCAAGGAGGTTAGGGTTTGGTAGGAGAGAGACCGTTGGGTAAATCACTATAATGCAAGAGAGGAGGTAATAAAGGCTATAAGAGAGCTCTGGACAAAGGCCTCTGGGATTCGAGAGCTGAGAAAGAGATGATTTGTGAATGCAGGAGGGGTGGAGAGTCTGTCTGGGCAAACGGCCTGATGTTTGGTCAGCAGGATGCTGGAGGAGGTGCCATGGGAACTGCAAGAATGGAGCAGTGGGCTGAGGCCACCGAGAGAGGACCTGAACGCCAACGAAGGCGTTAGGATTTAGCAGATGGGGAGCCACTGAAGGCTTTTGACGGAGGGTAGTGGCATATTCTAATCTGTGTTTTGAGAAGCTCCTGGGGTGGTGGGTTGTGACAACTGGGAGCCAGTGGAATGATAAGACGGCTCCTGGAGGGCCCCAGGAGAGAGGACACGGGCGTCTGGGGTAAAGGTGGTGAGGGGACAGAGGAGGAGGGAAGCCAGGGGACGCAGAAGGGCACAGAAACTGGTCACCAGGGAGGGAAGGGTGTCTGGGAGGCCGCAGGGCAGGGCCGCTGACCTGAGGAGACAGTACGGGAGGTTTGAGGAGGGGAAGCTGAGTCAGTTCTGGACGCGTCGACTTTGCTTGGCCCTCAGAAAGTGGGAAATGTTGGCTGGGAGCTTGGAAGTGAGTCCGACTGGAAATGTTTTGACTAGGAGCCTGTCACATATATGCCCCTTAGTGGCATGCAGGCCTGGGTGAGAGGGAGCGCCCGCGACCTGGGGCCTCCCGTCCCTGCATCCCCTTTCCAGGCCCAGAAGCAGTGATTCATGCCCCAAACTTAAAGAGAACCCAGATTCTGATTTTAAAAGGCTTTCAGAGCAGAAGAAACCAAGGAGAGGGCTAGGCCAGACCACAAGCCAAACGTCAGCTCTGGAATGTGCTTGCTGCTAACAGAGAGGCCAGCCCGGGGGCAGAGACGCTGGCAGGCTCGGCAAGAGGCCCCTCTGATTGTCCCGGATGTGTCAAAATTGTCGCTGAGACTGTCCCCGCTCCTTCCTCTCTTTTCAGTATGGATCTGGCTGTGTTCTAGCACATCTTAAAACTAGCCCCTCCCCTCAGGCCCCCAGCCTGTAAGTTCCCCCGGTCCTATATCATCCTTGGTGTGAAAGCTCTGGTCTGCCATCCGTCTTCCCACCTCTGCTCAGCCTGGAGGACTAGGACCAGGAGGCAGGCAGGGGTCCGGGGGCAGCCAGGGGGGCACCCAGAAAGGCTCCTGTGGCTTGTGGCAACAGCCACCTACCTGGTCTCCCTGCATCTGCCCTGTCCCTTGAGGCTCGTCCACCACTAGCCAGAGGGATCCTGCTAGAATGTAGGTCAAATCATGTCACATCCTGCCTCTGCTCCAAACCCTCCAGGGCTCCCCTTCTTCCTCTGAGGAAGAGGCCTTGTGATCTGGCTCCCCCGCCTTTCTGACCTCACCCTCTACTCCTCCTCCCTTTGCTCGTTCTGCACCACCCACACCGTCTCTGGAATGTTCCTCAAACATACCGGGCACCTCAGGCTTTGCACTTGCTGTTCCTTCTGCCTGGAAAGCTCTTCACCAAAGAGCCTCTCTCACGTCCTTCAGGTCTTTACTCCAACATCGCTCTCTCATGGAGGCCCTTCCTGGCACCCCTAACTAAAATCTCACCCCCACCCCCCGCACGCGCTCATGTGTGTAAACACCCTTCCCTGCTTTAGTCTCGCTGAGGTGTGTCTCATTATCCAGCATTATCAGCTATTTTATGTAACCACCTTGCTTATTGGCTGTCTCCTCCAACAGAACATAATCATGAGAGCAAGGACTCTTATACATGGTGCTCACTTATGTATCCCAGGGTCCAGAGCAGTGCCCGGCCAGCGTAGGCAAGTAATAAATAGCTGTGGAATGAATGAATGAACCAGTGAAAGTCTCCCCGCCAGCCTGCAACAGCCCGAAATCCCGTTAATGAACCCCTTTGAGATCAGCATCACCCTCTCTCCAATCACCTTTCTTAAGATGCCAGTCCCCTAGGTGGGCACGCGTTCAGTCTTGATGCTTCCGGGGCCATTTGTTGTTAAAGGCTTTCTTTCTAGAAGAGGCTGGTGGCAGTCAGGTGGGCAGGGCAAGGAGGGTGGCTGAGGGGGCGGAGGGGCTCTTGAAGGGAGAAGGGCCTTGAAAGGGGCAAATTGATTCACAGCAGCGGCCCAGGCCGGCCCAGCTGGGGCACGCTCCTCAGCGTTATCTACCGTGACTCAGAGAGGACACAAGGAGACCGGGGAGAGGCCTTGTTTATACACAGTGAAAACCTGGGTATGTAAGGGGACTTCCCGAGAAACAAGGGGGGCGGAGCAGAAGTTTAAAATGCCTCATTTCCACAAAAGGGTAGTGATTCAGACATCATCCGTGGGCCGCACAACGTGGCCATGTCATTTAGTATCCAAGAAGGAGCCAGAGTGCCCAGAGAAGATGGCAGAGGCTGAACAGCAGACCCTGGGTTGTGGTCACATCCCTAGGAACCACCAGACCGGAATCTACCCTGGTGGCTTAGGAGACAACGTGAAGCCCATTGTACAGTGCAGAGACTGAGTCTGAGCCCGACGAGGTTCATGTTAGGGGCATGTTCCACTGATTTGGGGTTTGAATACTGGCCCTGGCCCTTATTAAGTGCGTGACCTTGGGCAAGTCACTTCCTCTCTACAGAATGTATAATGAAAATTATAATGCCTACCTTGTAGGATTAGCATGAAAACTTAGAAATGATATTGATTACCAAACAAGACATCTGGCAGGGATGAGGTGTCAATAAATGTTAGTAGCAGCAGTAATACTTGCAAACGTTCCCTGAGGGCTTCTGTGAGTCAGGCTTTGTTCTCAGCCCTCGTCTCAGTAATCCTGTAGGGGCTTGCTGCTGCGTCCCCCATTCTAGAGATGAGGAAACTGAGGCGGGTAGGTAAGCAACTTACCCAAGGGCACCCAGGTGATAAAGGCACAGCCTGGGATTTGAACCCAGGCAGACTCTGAGACGCGGTTCCGAGAGGTACCTGAGTTGCCCCAGGGCACGCAGCTGCCACTAATCGAGAAAGCCAGCATTCCCGTCCAGGTTTGATGGTCTCAAAGCCCACCTTCTTGCCCGCTTTTCATCCTCCACCCACACGACTTTGGCCACATCTGTGTATCACCTTGACTACTTTCACACAATAATTTTCTTTAAATGACTTTGAATCAACTCAGTCTTTTTCCTTAACCTCATCCTGAGCAATAAGTACTGTGAAATCGAAGTTTGGATTTGCTTGTCATTTTTCAATACCCATTAAATAAACACACGAGTAGTCAAGTTTTAATGTCCACTCCTGTCCCCCCTAAACTCTTCTCACTCACTGCGCCATGGGGGACACTGGGTTACAGTGGGCAGCCCTCAGGAAGGACAGAGACTCCCTAGTCCCCGCTCATCCGGGACTGAAGTGCGGTGGGCCTTAGGATTGACCGGGGGGGGGGGGGGGCGGGTTACGAGATGGACCTGGACCCCATTCATCTGTGACTTCTCAGTCGCCCTGGCTCTCTCTCCTTGGAGGTTTGGTCAAGGCCCCTCTGGGACCAGCGCCCCCCTTGGCATTCACTGGGAGGAGGCTAGAGAAGCCGGCAGGTGTCCAGGCAACAGGAGTGGCCGTTTTCTCTCGTGCTCAGCCCACCCCACGGTGATGCCCAGGAGACCACTTTCCCGCTGCCCGGTACCGGGTCCCTTGTTGTTTCTTCGGTGCCATTTGGCAGCAGTGGCCCCACTGAACTGGTCCCCTTTGCCGATGGGGGCGGACCAGGGATGAGGGGTCTGCCCAGGGTGCCACACTCACGAGGGCAGAGGGAGCATTTATGTGGAACCAGAGGCCAAAAACCCCAGATGACAGCTTTGTGGAGCATGGGGCTGGCCTGGAGTGGGGGGGTGGGATGGAGAGGGATGCGGTGGGGGAGCAAGGAACCACTGGGGAGGCAGGCCAAATAAGTCTGTTGTCCCCATGAAAGAACAGGAAACCCCCAATTCCTTCCCTAATAAATGTCTTTAGTGGATGAAGGTTACAGTGGAAAGGATATTGCTGCTTTCTCTGGGCCCTAGCAGCTCCAGAAAGGCCTCCTCTTTCAAGAAGCCCTCCTGGACCACTGCCAAAGTGACAGTCATATTCCTGTGGGCTTCTTGACCTCATCAGCAGCACCCCCACTCTCCACAAGGCTGCCTTGCCCCTTGGGCCGTGGACACCGTTCGCTTGCTTCCCTCCGACCTTCTCCTCCTCTGGGTAGCATCACACCATCCTGCCCGACCCCCTACACACACCCCTCCTAGGATCTTGACACGGCCTCCGGCAGTTCACACCAGCCAGCACCCCCTTCTTCAGGTCCTGGCTCTGCTCAGCCTGCTGGGCAGTGAAACAACTGCAGACATCTTCAAACAGAGGAGTTCAGGGCCGACAGAATATTCGATCTACCCCGCCCCTTATTGACTTTTTAGGAGAGGCTGCTTGAAACTAGCCGTGACTTAGCCCGAAAGGACCAATCTGGACCAGCCCTGGATGTTATAACGTGGAAACCCAAGCCTGGGATGGATTACTCTCTCACTAACTGGCCCCTCTAAGCCTGCAGTAATGAAAAAGATGAGGACCTCTGGGTCAAGTTCAGGCTCCAATACTAAACTTGAGTGAGCCATCTACCCTCTTAAGACTTCCATTCAATCTCTTCTACAATAAATATTTGACTTTCATGTTTCCAAAAGCTCTTTGGGGGCTGTGCTTCCATGCTTCTGGGAACATTTCCTGAGCCAGAACCTTGACTCTGATTGTAAAGCCACATGTAACATGTGAAAGAAGTTGACGACAGGGACTCTACTTTTTTTTTTTTTTCCCCCAAAGCCCCAGCAGATAGTTGTAGGTCATAGCTGCACATCCTTCTAGTTGCTGTATGTGGGACGCGGCCTCAGCATGGCCGGAGAAGTGGTGCGCGCCCAGGATCGAACCCGGGCCGCCAGCAGCGGAGTGCGCGCACTTAACCGCTAAGCCACGGGCCGGCCCAGGGACTCTACTTTAAAACAACTTCATCTAGAGCATGGGTGGACCCAGTGCAGGGTGGGCCCCTCCTCATTCACAGGTCCACGAGGAGTCCTGGGCCTCAGGGGCCTCTTGAGAGGCCTCAGTACGAAGTATCTGCCTGGGAGGGAACTTGGAACCTGAACATCCCAGACAAGTGGCCACCCTTTCCTTGTATCCCTCCAGTGACAGGGAGCTCACCACCTCACAAGGCAGGGCTTTGTTTTCTGTCAAAGGCAGATGAAATCATGAACCCTTGACTCTTTGAAGGACCTAAAAGCGACAGCGAACATTTGGGATAGTTTTGGAATCATAAGGAAGTCCGCTCCCCAGTATCCTCCATCCCCATCAAGCCCAACCAATAGCATCCAGCTTAACTTGGATTCTGGTGGATCTGTATTGAGCTCTGCGCAGCGGAGAACTTTTCAGATCAGTGTGGGCATATACACTGTAGGGCAGGCCCTGCAGGCTTGGAAGGGGAGGGCCCCCACAATTCCTTTTTTTAGTTTACATTCAAAGACCAGGGCAGACAGGCCCAGCAGTTCTCCAGGTCCTCACTGCCCTATTTCCTCTCCTCCAGGGAAAGCCCTGCCACAAATTGCATATCCTGAGCCTCATCTTGCTCAAACACTCCCTGGGCTGGGGCTAATCTCGGATACACAAGGCTTTTGATCCACACACCCATGACAAGCAGGAGACAATCTCAGGAGTTGGAAAACCAAAACCAAACTGTCTGAGCTCTTTGAGCTGGTTAGTATGTCAGGAAAGGGAGGGACTCACTGTCCAATTCGGTTCCCTTTGAAATAGCCAGTGGCCGGGATCAGAGTGGGCAGGGCCGCCACGTACAGCTATGTAGCCTGGGCACTGCAAACTCAGCTGACTACAATGTAAACAGCACCCTCTGCAGTTGTGTAGTGTCGTGCAGTGAGCCCAGGAATCGGGGGTAAAGAAAGTGGTAACAGTGTACATAAAGGGGCTGCATTAACTCCTACGCAGGAACTTAGAGATAGAGCATCTAGTCCAGTGTGTGCCTTTTACAGATAAGGAACCAGGGCCAGGAAGAGGAAGAAACCGGTCCAAAGTCGTAAAACAGGTTAGACGCCATGCTGGGGTTAGAACCAGGGCTTCTGAAGCCAAACTCAGTACTCTAATGCCCCTCCCTGAGGCTCTGAGCATCTGTTCCCTTCAACTCCTTGGCAGGTTAGTGTATGAGGCTCGTGAATGCTTCTATTCATTTATTTTTTTCTGTCTCTTTTAGCAAATGCATATTGAGCACCTATTGTGTGCTAGGCATTGTTCTAGATGCTGAGGATAAAGTGGGGAGACAGACAGATATAGTCCCTTCCAGTGGACCGCTGGTAAATATTTAACAACTGACTCTGGCTCTTGGGATGGGGTGAGACAAGTCCTTATTTGTAGCATTTGCCAGTTACCGTGTAAATCCTCCCACCATGGTCAATTTTAAGCTGCCAACATGACATCACTGAATGGGAAGATTGCGCTCTATCGGCTCTTGTGAGCAGGGTCCAGCACTGGTCACTTCCCTTGTGGAACTAAACTCCAGTGAGAAAAGAGACAGTGTCCAAGTAAGCAAATAGCTCTTATAACCATCCATAAATATCTTAACTGTAAAAGAAATAAAGACGGTGCTTTGAGGGAGAATAGTGGGGTCTCCATAGCACAGTCAGGGAAGATTTCTCCAAGGCCATGACATTAAAACTGGAGGTTGAGAAGGAGCCAGCTGAGCAAAGATCTTGGGGAAGAGTGTTCCAGGCAAAGGCACCAGCACGTGCAAAGACCCTGAGGTGGAAAGAGCGTGGTGTGTGTGAGGAGCAGAAAGGAAGGCAGTGTGGCCAGAAGTCGTAAGTGATGAAGATCATGGCACAGGAGCAGGCAGATCCTGCAGGGCCTGGTGGGCCCTGGGGAAGTGTCTGGAATCTACCCTAAATGCAATGGGAAAACATGCTGTTGAGATGGGAGGGTTTTAGGCGGGAAAGTACCAGCATCTCATTGGCATTTTTGAAAGATGTCTCTGGCTACTGTGAAGAGCATAGCTTGGAACTGAGCAAAATTAGAATTGAGGGACCAGTTAGACGGCTCTTCAAGAGTCCAGGCACAGAAGGATGAGAATGACTTGGTCTGGGTGATATCAGAGGAAACAGAGAAGAGTGGACACACTTGAGAGGAATTGAGGGGGTAGAACCTATAGAATTTGCTCATGGAAAATGAAGGAAAATCCTCAGGAACAATCTCTAAGCTTCTGACTTGAGCAATTGAGCGGGTGCCAAATCCTGAGACAGGGAGACTTGGAGACTTGGAGACTAGGGCACCTTTTGGGCATGTGAAGTGTGAGAAGCTACGAGACGTCCAAGTGAAAATGTTCTGTGGACAGCTGGATGTTGATCGTGGAGCTCAGTGGGCTGGGCTGGGTGTGATCTGAGGTCCTCAGGAGCCTGGGCCACTTTGAGGTGAGTGGAAGAAGGCAGCAGCGCAGCCATATCCTACAGGTGTAAATTTGGGGTCACATTTTGACTCCAGTTTTCCATACAGCTTGTGTGTATGTGTGTGTTTTAGTTAATCAAGATTTTATGGTGCTTTAAAGGAACTTAACAACGCAGAGATTCATAATATCGATATTGATGTGTTTTTATATCCTTCATAGCAGCTCTTGAAAACTTAAGGAAAGAGGTCCATTTTGATCACTTTCCCTACCTAGAGAAAAGGATAAATGATGTGAGGCAGAAAAATACATGGGGTTTCATAAACCCGTGAGTCTTATTCCTCAAGGAGGTGACACCTGTGTTCTCCGAGGCATGAGACGGCTGTCCAAGGCTGGGAGCAAAAACAATGTTAATTACAGCAAATTTCAGCTTGCTGTTTGCTGTTTTCAATTTGTAGGGCTGTTTTCCGTGAGCTTGACATCTGCTTAACCAACACCTTGGCAAACTTCTGATTGCTTAAGAAAATAAAAAGGGCAGCCCTTGCTCTCACCAGCACCTGCTCCTTCTTTCCATCTCCCCCTGCTGGAAGCTTATGCGAGTGTCTCTATTTCAGCCCACATCCTACCTGCTC
Organism: Diceros bicornis minor; assembly: GCF_020826845.1. Lineage (NCBI taxonomy): Eukaryota > Metazoa > Chordata > Mammalia > Perissodactyla > Rhinocerotidae > Diceros > Diceros bicornis. The sequence goes on along the minus strand of NC_080744.1, from coordinate 62,280,838 downwards.
CACAAACCCCAGCCTCCCTTTTGGCGCCAAAGATCAGGTCAGCATAGGATCTGCAATGCTTCAACCAGAACGAAAGCTTCACAAACAGAGCTATCCCTGGTCCAGCTACTGGGGCGGCATCTTCAGGCATGAGTAGAGGATCCTGTCCAACCTCTCCAAGGAGAGCTCTCGGCTGCCCTGCCTGCCTTGATGGGGGCATTCAAAAGGGGTAAAGGATGTGTTGCCTGGGAAGCAGACAGGATGAGCCCTCGGCACCAGCGCCTGGGCCATGGGCAAGTCAGTCCTGGAGCCTCCGTTTCCTCTCCTGGGTAGTGGGGACAAAACCCCTAATCGCTTGTTAGAATTAAATGAAATACTGTACCTGGCCCATCCGTGGCACTTGGTAGATGCTCTGAGAGTGGCAGCTGAATCCCAGCGGGAGATGCAGGGAAGGAGGGGAACAAGAGCACTGCCCTGGCTGGGGAGGGCTGGATCCCTGCTGTACACGTGCCCCACCAGCCAGAAGACCTTGGTCCCAGCAGGTGACCTTCCTAAGCCTCCGTTTCCCGTTGGTGAAGGAGGCTCGAAGCCCACTCTGTGTGTGTGTTCCCTTCATGTTTGAGTGCCTCCGCTTTGTAACACTGGGCATCAGGAGGATGCAGGTGCGTACATGGCATGCTTCTGTTCTCTGGACCCTCCAGCCCAGGTAGGGAGGGTTGGGTCAGGAGGTGGGACAGTCAGGGAGGGGTGGAGGATGGGGTGGAGGCATGGTGGGAAGATTGACAGGGCGAGCAGGACAGGCACTGGGCCCGCTGACAGGAGGGTGCAGAATAGGGGCCAGACGTAAGAGAAGGCATATAGTGGAAGATGCTGAGAGCCAAGGCTTGGAGGCGAGATTGGCAGTGTTCCTCCAGTGTAGACAGTGTGTCGGAGGCCGCCTGTGAAGACCTGACGAGATGGCAAATGTGAAAGCTCTTTCCCGGTTAACACATCTGTGCACACGTGAGTGACTCCTCCACTCTTAGAGCTCGGTGGAACCTAGAACTCGTCTCCTGACGACGTCCCCCCCACCCCTCGTCATACACACGAGGAAGCTTTCTGATTCCCATCTGTTCTTTCTCACGCGTTTAACATTCAAGAGGAAATCAAAGTACGTATTGATCCGGGCTCTTCCTCCTGGGAAAGGTGGACATGTGGCCAGAGCCACCCACACACAGCCGCTGGCGTGCTCAGAGCAGCTCGCTGCCAGCAGCGGCAGCGGGTGTGAGCTGGGAACACGCTGGTTCCCAGATGAGATCATTTCCCTGAGAGATTCCTCCAAGAAACGAGTGGTGTGCTCGTTCACGGGGAGGGATGACACCTCTCCATGGAAGCCTCCTCACTAACTCCCTGTCCCTTCCCTTCTCTGTCCAGTCTGGGGAGGCAGCTAGTCTTTCCGACAGAAGGTGCCTCTGTCCCCTAAACACCTCCTTTCTCTGGACTCCATCATGAAAATCACTCCTGCTTGTCGTTACCCCTCCCCACCCTGTCCTCTCTGGCTAATCCCTTGGCTACACAAGCACATGTGCGCACGCACACACATACACGCACGCACCAGCCTCCCTCAGCGAGCCACGTTCTGACCTGCATGAGCCTGGGAGAGCCAAGGAGGAGAGACTCCATCCAGAGACAAAGCTCTCTCTGCCTCTTCAGCAGAAGGGGGGGACAGGAAGGACGGTGGCTGGCTGGGGATATTGGTGGCTTGAGGAATATGAAGCAGGATGGACTTCGTAGTGTTTCTTTCAGAGAAAAAGGCAGTGGGATAATGACCAGCTGGCAGAGACACGAAGTCACATCCAGAAGGGCATCATTTTGTAAAGAACTGAGACACTGAGGAGTTGATTAGAGAAGCTAGGAAAGAGAGGGTCTTTTGCAAGAGTAAAGAGGGACTTTCCCTCTCCTGAGACCCAAGTTTGGGCGAGTTTGCTAAAGCACCAGGGGGACATCAGGGCCGGTGGTGAGAGCTGGCTTGGTATCACCAGACCTGCCCCCCCTCCAATCACAGCCCCCCGTTCTAGCAGCAGGGCAGTCCCACTGATGCTGAGCCACGGGGGGCATGCACGAGGGTGTCACAGCCCACTTCCACAAGTGGCTGGAAGCCGAGGGGCACTTGTGTTGGCCCCGAGTGCTGGAGAGGAGGGACGGAATGGCCCCAGTCCTGGAAGCCGATCTGATAGAGACTTGCCGGGGCAATGGCCATCTGCCTGCCCTCTTGGGCTACCGGGGCCCATCTGCCTCCTCCTCCTCTCCAAAAGGAGATGGATTGGAAATGAATCCAGCAGAGAAGGGGCACACAGACTCAGAACATCCCGACTATAAAGGATTTTAGACCACCTGGTCCAGCTTCCTCATTGTCTATAAGGGGAGGCTGAGGCCCAGAGAGAAGTATCTTGTTCAAGGTTCAGCCAGTGGCAGAACCCAGGGGAGAACCCGGCTAGTTCCACTTACCGCAGCAGTCCTAGCTCTCAGTAAATGGGCATTATATTCCCATGTCCCCTCTTCTGAGTCCCAGAACCAGCTGTCCTAAAGTCAAGAGTCCCTCCTCTGGCCTTTGACCTTGGCAGTGGTCCTACAGCCATTTCTCCCCTCCAAGGGGGTCATCACTCCCATTCCAAGAAGATCTTAGGGAGAGAGAAGCCTCGGTCATTCCAAGGCCACATAGTCGCATAGTTGAGGAGTCAGTGCACACAGCCTGGCATCCACAATTTTTTAAATAAGAGGGGTCTAAAGGGAACCTTGGTACCCGCCTGCCCACTTGCTCTAAATCTCCTCGCTAAGATGTTAGCAGCACAGTCCAGCTCCAGGGCAGGGCTGGGCTTTCTTGGAAAGGTGACCACATTTCCTGGGCCCCCACCAAGGTCTCAGGCCCTCTGACATCTGGGCTGCTCAGAAGCTGCAGCCAGGGAAGCAGAGCCCTGGGGCCAGGTCTCCATGGTTCAGGCGAGGGGAGGGGAGCTGGGCCTGGGTGCTGCAGAGCATTAGATGACAGTTTTCTTCAGTCCTTCCCTTTGGCTTGAGAATGCAAAACAAGATCATTTTTGCCTGGAGAGTTCCCTTCCTAAATGTGTTTGTCTCTGGCCAACATTAAGATGAGCTTGCATTCCTCCACACTGCCTGGCCTCCAATTCTGAATTGTTTGTGGAGACTCAAGACAGATGCTCGCGTGCCGACAACTGGAAGTTGGCTGTGTGTTTGCCTAAGAGACCCTTGCTGACGTGTGCCGGGGCTGGGCCTTGGATGGCAGAGAGCTGAAGCCTCTCGTTTTACAGATGGGGAAACTAAGGCCCAGAGAGGTGTAGTGACTCCCCGTGGACACATAACCAAGTTAGTGATGAAGTTGATATTAGAGCCCAGTCCACCCTGCCCTGGGCCAACCTTCTATTGCCTTCACTTTGGGCTCTGGTGACTTGCAAACACGTCTGTTGGCCGACCCCCATGGATGTAGACTCTGAAGACCACAAGTCATGTCTTATCCGACTTGATGTCCCTGCTACCCAGTGTGGAGCCTAGAGCATCAATAGACCCAAATAGACTTTTATTGAATTGAAGGACTGCAGAGGAGGGTTATCCAGAAGGAGTGGTGGTGAATAAAGATGGGCATGAAGAGAAGCTGGTGACCTTGCACAAACCCCCGCTCCTCTCCCAGCCTTAGTTCTCTCACTCATAACAACAAGCGTCTTAAACTCAATCAAGTGGGTCTCAAACTATGTTCTAGTGTTCCAAGGAAGTGTCTTAGGACTGCCACTGGTGGTGGGGAGCTACTCCTTATCCACTACCCCTAACCCCAATCTCAACTTCTTGTGTCTGCTTTTCATGTATAGATTTTGTTCACAAAAGGTAGGATTCCCTGCAGAAAAACAAAGTTTGGAGACCGCTAGACTATTTGATCTCTAAGATGCCTGCCTCCTCTTAAAAATAAAATCCTATTACATTACCCTTCCCTGATAATACATTTGCTACACACCACCTTTGGCCCAGTGGTAAATGGCCTTGCCAGCAATGCCCCAAACCTGGCATTGCCTTCTTAGATGCCTGTCTTTGAAACAATGGCCTCGGGGCAGAAGGGAAGGATGGCTGGTGGCAGAGCAAGAACCACCACACTTCTGTTATTTGTCTGGGCAGAAGGGACAGCAATGCAGATGATGCAAAACAGCCCGGCATCTACAGCTCACTTCTGCCTCACTTTGGAATGTGTTATTTTGTGTCCCATAGCAGCGGGAGGTTCACTTGACTGTTTCTTTTTGCTTAGGCCAGTTTCAGGGTCTTCTCTCCCGTGCCCTCTCCCTATCCGTGGTTTGCTTTTAGACATGAAGGTTCTTGGGGCCCAAGTAAAACCGGGAAGAGGGAGATAATACCAGAGAGTTTGGGTAATATTTCAGCCTCCCTTGCCCCCATACCAGCTCCCACATCCAAGGAAAATGAAAGCTCTTGCTTACACAGGTGCGTCTGCAACCCAGAGCAGAGCTCAGGGAAGGAGCCAAGGCCCGGGGCCAGGCAGATGGAAGGCTGCTGAGAGGTGCTCACTCTCGGGTTCCACAGAGTGGCTTCTTCTTGCTATCAGCTCAAATGGGGTGCTTCATGCAGACTTTCAAGGCCCTTGGGACTCTGGCTGCGTCCTTCTGGCAGGCCTGGTCTCCCGCGGTGTGATCGGGTTCACCAGTCAGTTCTCTAGCTGCAGGATCTGAGGGCATGGGACCAGGATGGGGGGTGGGGGGTGGGAGGAAGACAAGCCTGGGGGGACACTACAGTGAGGACTCAAGTGGCTGAGGGGTGGGCCTGGAAGGGGAGAGGATGGCTTGATGGTGGCAGACAGCACGGGGCGGGACTAATGAGGTTCGGGACGCGTCCCTGCCACTTCCTAGCTGTGCGACCTTAGCCAGTTAGCTGCCTTCTTTGTGCCTCAGTTTCCTCACCTATAAAATGAGAATAATAATATACTTACTTCAAAAGGCTGTTGTGAGGATTAAATTAATTTAGAACAGTGCTTGGTACCTAGTGAGTGCTATGTACATGTACCCTGTAATTTTTATTATTATTGTCTAAATGGTAGGGACTGTCAGTGCCTAAGTCAGAGAGCTAGGAGGTAAACGAAGGCAGGAAAAAGCCAACGGGTACTGTTTTTGAGAACAGGTTCTCAGAAGGTTAGAAATCCATCAGGCAAGTCTGTCTGCACCTTCCTGGCCCAGGGCAAAGATAAAGATGAAAAGCCACTTCGGGATGTTGCCCTGAATAGTGTATAGCCAGATAGGAGAGCAAGGCAGATGGGGAAACAACTGTGACCCAAGGTAGAAAATAGCAGAAGCTGTGAGCAAACCAGAGGAAGGACCACGGTGATGCAGAGGTGTCATCAGAGCTGGGCCTTGACGTTTGAGAAGAAGGGAAGAAAGGCCTTCGGGCAGCATGAACAGCATGGGCAAAGGCACTGAGGCAGCTCAGAGAAGAGGAAATCTTGATGCGGTTCAATTCGACCAAGATCTATTGAGTGCCTTCCCTGTACCAGGCACTGCCACAGGTTAGTTACTACATTCAGTCTTGTCAGCCACCCCCCGAGGTAGGTATTATTATTCCCATTTTATAGATGAGTAAACTGAGAGCCAGAAAGGAGCAGTGACTAGCCCAGGGTCACCACTGTGAATGAGTGCTGGAGCCAGGCTTCTAACAAGCCCGCCCTGAACTCAAAGGCCATGCTCCCTCCATGCCTGGCCTCACCCCAAGGAACCCAGCAGGAGGGCAGGAGGAGCCGGCTACTCCTGACATCTCCACCCAGGCAGGCTGTCTCTTCTCCTTCCCTGGCCCCACATGCACACTGAGAATTCCTGCCTACCATCTTTAGGCCACCTCGTCATTCCTACGCATCACCCTTCAAGGCCGGGGTCACACCTCCAGAAGCTTCCTGACACCCCTGCGCACAGCCGTCCCTCCCTTCTCTAACAACCACCCCTCTGCTTCCAGCATGGCACTTACTCTCCGTGCCATTTCCAGGGGCAGACAGGAGTAATCGAATGATCACACCTGTCGTGTGTAATTACTAACTGTGATAACAAAAAGAGGTCACCAGTCACCTGTTAGTGAGGCGTGAGGGGTGATGAACTCACTAGGCAAGATCTGGTGTAATCAGGGGTCGGGGAGGCTTCCTGGGGGCGGGGGAAAGGAAGTGACATTTTTGCTGAGATGTGAAGGTGACGAGAATTCATCAAAGAGGCTCAGGCAGAGGACACGGCAGGTGCAAAGGCCTCAAGGCAGGAGGCAGCAAGGTGCAGCTGGGGAGCAGAAAAGGGCCCTGGTGCCTGGACCGCAGGGAGCCGGAGGAAAACGTGCACAACATGAGGCTGGGGGGCCCAGAGGGCCTTGGGGCTGCATGGAGATTTTGGACTTTCTTCCAAGATCCATGGGAAGCTATTTGGCAGCTGAGGGGGATGGGAGGTGGGGGAGCAGGAGCTGGGGGAGGGGAGGGTGGAGAAGCACAGTGTGGACGCTCCACAGATACTCCCTAAGCTAGAGGGAGCACTCCCCAGGGCGCTGCGGAGTTGTTGAGTTGACGGCGGCCCTAGACATGTGTTGGCCAGCACCTCAGCATTTGGGACTGCGACTGCCCCACCTGGTGACAGGGCGGGGCCTCCACCTTAGCCTGGAGTGATGGGGTTGGAGAACTGTGAGCCCCAGTTCTCCACCGCTCCAACTGCTCAAGCTCCGCTGCTGTGGTTTGGGTGCCTTGTTGGGACTGACTGATGCTTTTTGAAAAGACAGATAAGATTCTGAGAAGAGGGCAGCAGCTGATGTAACCTTGGCCACAGTCCCCAGGAAAGCAGCCCGGCAACTGTGGGTTTTTCCCCCTCTGTCATCAATATCAAGGACAGAAAAGTGGCAGGCTGCCCAACCAGGCTCCCAGTGTCTCTGCAATCAGCCTGTTGATTCTCATCAAAAACAACTTTGTTTTGTTTTGTTGGTATTTGGGGTTCATAAATCTCTGAGAGGAGTGCATTCTCCAAGCATGAAAGCCATCGCCATCCGAAGAGCGGGCCAGAAATCTCTTTGGGAGCCAAGGTCAGAGTGTTGGACTTGACATCACGTTTAGAAAATCCATTCTCTGGTTGGTTCGGTTTGGTCAGAAGCAAATCCGACTAGGGGAAGAAACCAGCACTTTGTAACTTAATTCCCTGGCCTGAGGGCTTTTGGCATCTTCCCTGTGGCCAGATTTCACTAATCCTGTCCCGGGAGGTTGGGGGTGGGGGTGCTGGGGATGATAGGACTAGTATATCCTAGACATAGCCCCAAGGGAGGGAAGGGGCACAGGGTGGGGGCAGCCTGCCTTCTCTCCCATTTGCTTCTCTCAACCGACCCAAAGGCAGAGGAGCTGGGACCTGAGGGCAGGGAGGTGGGAGAGACCCCCTTCTCTGAAAGAATACTCCCTCCCCCTAGTGGGTCCTTCTTATGAAAGGCTAATCTCCCAGGGGTCACATCACCCCAGTGCCCCAAGCTATCTGATCATGCACTTGCTCCAGTCTCCCAGCTGAGTGATATGGGGCAAATTATTTAACCTCCCAGAGGTACGATACTATCTATCTCACAGGGTTGGTGTGAGATTTATCTATTTAATGGAAAATTAATTGTTAGATACCTAGAATAGTGCCTGGAATATATCAGTGCTCAGTAAATCTTCTTTTTTTTCTCCTTTTCCTTGTCGGGGGAAGACAGCCTCCTAGCCAAATGCGAATGTGGTCTCTAACCGTGCCATCAAGCAGTATCTATTGAGCACTAACCATGAGCCAGATCTGTATTCGAGGCACTAAGGATGCAACTGTGAGGATGTAGCAGTGTCCTGTGGCACTTAGGGAACTTAAGAATATCACAGAATATGAGCCACATAAGAATAAACAGATCAATATGTAATATATTTGTGATAAGAGCTATGAGGAAAAATGGAGAATAAGGGAGCTAGAGAGTGACAGGGTGACCTGGTAATGGACAAGATGGCACTGAAACAGAGACTCTCATGACTTGGGAAGTGAGCCATGTGGATAACGAGGGGAAGAGCATTCCAGGCAGAGGGAACAGCCCGGGCAAAGACGCTGAGCAGAGAACGGGTCTGACACAGCGTGGCTGCAGCAGAGGGATGCAGGGGGAGGCCCGGAGATGAGGGGCAGAGGGAACGTGGTGGGATCACGCAGGGCCTTGCAGGTGAGGAGTTTGGCTTTGACCGTGAGTGGGGTGGGAAACTGATGGAGAGTGTGTAGCTGGGGAGTGATGGGATCTGACAGGTCTTGGAAGGATCCCTCTGGCCATGTTCATTCAAGAAGCACTGGTAGTGAGAAGGCTCTGAAGACACAATTTATGGCCTCATCTTCACCGGCCCTCACTCCCATGTAGGCCTGGGAGTGGTGGGTGGCTCTGGATTTCCTGACAGCCAGAGCATGCCTTCCTCTTGTTCAGGGCCACCTCCCCCCTGCCATGCAGGAAGGGGAGGACCAGGGACCGCCAGGGGGCGTCTCCAGGGGGCACCAGGGAGCCGGATAAAGTGTTGCCCCACAATCAGGGAGTGTGAGGCCTGTGCATGTGTGTGCATGCGTGTATGTGTCCATGTGTGTATTGTGTCTACATGCATGCATGCCCGTGTGTACATTTCTGTGTGTGTGTGTGCATGCATGCACGTGTGTGTGTGTGTGTGTGCATGCCTGAGTGTGTGTGTTCTTTCCCAAGACAGACTTGGAGAGACAATTTCTCGTCTGCAACTCCACTTTTTTGACCCCTCTCTGCCCACCTCCCAGCTCTGCACGGGTGACACTGGCATCCCTCTCTCCTCTGTGACATGCCCTCACTAGCCAGGGTCCTGTGCTCCTTCGTCCCCTGTGCTCACCTGACCATGGTCCTGTTCCCCAAGGCTACCTGCTGCTTTCTAGGCTAAGTCCATTCACGGTCTGGGCTTTGTAAATAAGGCACTAATGGATTAATGTACTCCTCTTCCCCCACTCCCACTCAGGACTATGACACTAAATTCATGTGGCAGATTAGGAATCATGAAGTCAGGGTTGGCAGCTACATAGCCACTGCTGCCACTCTCCCCTCCTGTACCCAAAGCAAATACTGCTCATTGATCATACTAGTCTTGCCTACTGAGCCCAGACTTGACCTCAGAATCTTTCTTAACTCAGTGCTCCAGGCAGCACAAATAATCAATTGACATGGGTAAGTGAGATAACACATATCAAACATCCCAACTCTAAGGTGTTCCAAAGTTTTACCTCTGGGGACTCTCATTCTATGAATCTAATGATAGAACTTTTGGCCACTGTATCCACTGGCTAAGCAAAAAAGGAGATGTGAAAGAAACCACTGGTTCCTGTGCAGCAGGTCTTATTCAGGTAGGTGCCCCAGGGCCTCACCCTTGAACACTCAGACCAGGGGGTCAGTGCCTCAGATTCAGGTCCCTCTCCGCAGGCTCTGGGACTCAGGCAGCTCAGTTCACCTCTCTGACCTGTGCCTTTCCCTTTGCTGCTCACATCACAGGGTTGTCATGGAGATCGAATGATAACACACGTGGGAATGTTCTTTGAAATTTATACAGTGCCCTACACATGAAAGGGGCGACAGTGGTCTTCCGTCGATTCTGTTCTATTCTGCTGGTTGGTTTTCACTCATCTGAAAGTTTTGGCTCGTGGTAGGATCCCAACCCTTAAATCCCACAGGTCCCGAGTTTGGTGGTCCTGTTAGTAGTGATGTGTCACGAGACCAGACATACCCTGAAAACGCCTCACGGAGGGAGGGTGTCACAGAGCAGGCATCCCAGGTCCAGTTCTGACACTGCTGCTGACCTGCTGTGTATCCCTGGACAAGCCTCTAAACCCCTCTGGAGCTGAATGGCCCTCTGCCAAATGGGGTTGATGCTTGCTCATTCTCCCAAGGTCCTGTGAGGGTAAATGATGGCAGATGTGAGGAGACTCCGAAACCCAAACTGCCATACAGATGTGAGATGTTACTTCTCGTGATTTGCCGCAAGAATGACAAACGGGAAAAGCATTTGGCTTAACACCAAGGCTCTCCGCCAGGTGGACTCACTTAATTGGCATGTGACTTAACCAAACAGGGAAGACCTTCGGGACCGGGGCGAAAGAGTTATGGGAGACTTTCTCTCTGCTTTGCCTGAGCTGCCTCAGCCAAGCAGCAGCCCCTGCTGAAGCCAGGCAGAGCTTTGCAAACTGGTTCAGAAGGAGGTGGTCAGCCAGGAGCACTGGAGCCGTGGCCACTAGGACCCCAGGCTTGCAGGGGAGAGGGGAGGTCAGTTCCCTGACTCGTTAGCAGGCAGAGAATAGAGAAGAGAGGAGAGGGAGGAGGGAGAGAAGGAGAGAGGAGGGAAAAGAGAGGAGAAAACAGAAGAGGAGACCAGCAGAATCTGGGGGAAGGAGCAATGGAGGAGGAAGGGAGCTGTCTCTCCCCTGGGAGACAGGAAGTTCTCTGGGGGAGGGACTGGTCTTCCCATCCAGACTGGGTCTCCCTAAGAGTAGGTTTTATGCCTCCCCTATCAGATTATGGCTCCCCCAAGCAGGGACTATGGCAACCACCTCATATGGGGGCTCCCCAAGGGTAAGAGAACGTACTCCTCCTGCAGCCAAGACCCTCGGAGGTAGGTGACCTGCCGGTGGGGCCCTCACACTCCTGGGGCCCACACCTCCGCCTGCCTGACTCCCCTCCTCACCTCTCCTCTCCTCTCCCGCCCCAGGGTTCACGGACACCTTCAACGTGGACACCAGGAAGCCGCGCGTCATCCCTGGCTCCAGGACGGCCTTCTTCGGCTACACGGTGCAGCAGCACGCCATCAGCGGCCAGAAGTGGTGAGTGGGCGCTCCGCCCGCCAGCCCCGCCAGCAGCGGCCCCTCCTCTCCGCCGGCCGCCTGGACCGGCCCTCCCGTGTAGATGCCCCATTTCCAGTGGCTTGACTTCTTGTCCTGGCGGGTCCCAAGCTGCACAGGCTCTGCCCCTGACTATGAAGCCTTGAGCCTTCCATTTTGCAGGCCCTCCATCTTCTCACCTGTGAAATGGGAATGAACAAGCCCTCCTTCTCCCGGTTGTGTGACAGCACAGGTGGCAGGCACCGGGGACCAATAGCTGCCGCCTCTATCCCCTCTCAGGCCTCGGTGTCTCATCAACGGGGGCAGTGCCTCTGTGCCCGGCTGCTTGGAGAGGTGTTGGGCTGTCTCTGGGGTTGGATGTGAGCGTGCCCACGAGCTAAAACACAGGCAGTGGTGGGGCAAAGGGAGGTGAGAGTGAGACCAAGAGGAGGCAGAGGGCAGAAAGACCCCAGGGACTCCTCTGGGGGGAGACAATTGAGAGGAGGGAAGGATCCACCTCTAATTTTTAAAAATAACTTTACTGGGTCATATTTTACATATCATATAATTTACTCAAGTGTACAATTCAGTGGTTTTTTTAAAGTAAATTTACCAAGTTGTGCAGCCATCACTACAAATCAGTTTTAGAACATTTTCATCACCCCAATAAGATGCCTCGTGCACGTTTACTGTTAATTGCCGTTCTCCTCCCTTGGTTGGTTTTTAGCTGACAGAAGGCAAGGCCTGCCTTCCTTCCTGAGATGGAAAGGGCTAGGCCTCTGCTGGGCCCTCTTAGAAGCTCTTGCCGAGTCAAGGGACCACAGGAACACTGGCGATAAATGTCCTACGCTGCCCTCTCCCAGTTTGGCCTCTGCCTACCCTCCCAACCTCCTCTTCCACTTCCCCGACCTGTTTCCTTGTGCTCAACACTCAGCCAAATTGCATTATTTCAGTGTTTCCGTGCTCCAGACCTTCTTTGCACATGCTGTTCCCTCTCCCTGTGATGTCCTCTCTTACCTTCCCAACTCACCCTACTCCACCATTCGGATCTGGCTAATTCATATTTTTTTTTTTTGGTAAAGGAGTATCTTACTTATTATCGTTCTGTTGAGGTATAACTTAGATGTAATAAAGTGTAGACATCCTAAGTGAACTCTATACATGTGTATATATGTATATAGCTCAGTGAACTTTTACATATGTATACGCCCATGTAATACCTCCCAGAACATGATATAGAACATTTCCAGCTCCCCACAAAGCTCCCCTGCCCAGTCAGCGCCCCTCCAGGTAGCCACTATTCTGACTCCTATCCCCATAGATTCGTTTTGCCTGGTTTTGAACTTCATCTAGATGGCATTATAAGTAGGTACTCATTTGTACCTGACTTGTTTTACTCAACATTATGTCTTTGAAGTTTAACATATTGTTGCATGCATCATACTTCATGCTTTTTCACTGATGTGTAATATTCCACTGTGGCAATATACCACAATTTATTCATTCTGCTCTTGATGGATATTTGCATTGTTTCCATTTGGGGCTATTTCAAATAGAGATACTATTAACATTCGTATACATGTCTTTTGATAGACATAAGCACTCATTTTTATTGAGTATATACTCAGGAGTAGAATTGCTGAGTTAAACAGTAGGAATGTTTAGCTTTAGTAGGATCTGCCAAGCATTTTTTTTCCAAAATGGTTTACCGGTTTAAACTCTTTCCAGTAAGATGGAGTTCCAGTTGCTCTACATCCTTACTGACACTTGGTATTATCAGTCTTTTTAATTTTAACCATTCTGGTGATGTGTAGTAGTATCTCATTATGGGTTTAATTTGCATTTCTCTAATGACTAATGATGTTGAGAAACTTTTTGTGAATTTATTGGCCATTTTGTTACCCCATTTTGTGAAGTGTCTGAGTCTTTTGCCTATTTTAAAAATTGTGCTGTGTATCTTTTTTTATTGATTTATGGGACTAAAAATATATTCTGTACACAAATGCTTTGTCAAAGAGAAGCATTGCAAAGAACTTCTCCGAGTCTCTGGCTTGCCTTTTCATTCTCTTAATGATGTCTTTTTATGAACAGAAGTTCTTAACTATAATCAAGTCTAATTTATCAATCTGTTTTATGGTTAGTGTTTTTTGTGTGTCCCATTTAAGAAATCTTTGTCTCTTCCAAGATCTTGAAGATATTCTCCTCTGTTTTCTTCTAGAAGTTTGATGTTTTTGCTTTCTCATTTAGGTCAGTGATTCATCTCAAATTAATTTTTGTGTGAAGTGCGAGATAAAGGTCAAAGGTTTTTTTTTTTTCTATATGGATATCCAATTGATCTGGCACCATTTGTTAAAAGACCATTTTCCCCACTGAATTGTAGTGTTGTCTTTGTCAAAAATCAGGTGACCATATATGTGTAGGTCTAGTTCTAGCTTCTATTATATTCCATTTGTCTATTTATCTAAATTTGCACCAATGAAAAGCTGCCTTGGTTACTGTAGTTTTAAAGGTGACCCACAAACAAGATAGAGGAAGATTGGCACAGATGTTAGCTCCAGGTGAATCTTCCTCCAGCAAAAAGAGGAAAATAGGCAACAGATGTTAGCTCAGGGAGAATCTTCCTCAGCAAAAAAAAAAAACTGAGTCTTCCAATCCATGAATGTGTATAGCCTCTGTTTTAAAAAAAAATGTCTCTCAATAGTGCTTTGAAATTTTTAGTGTAAAATTCTTACATATCTTTTATTACGTTAATTCCTAGTATTTGATATTTTATGCTAATTAAAACAGAATGTTATTTCATTTTCTAATCTTTTTGGCTAGTATAGAAAAACACAATTGATTTTTTTCTATTTACATTGTATCCAGCAACTTTACTAAATTCCTTTACTATTTTTTAATAGTTTTCTTATAGACTCTTTTGAATTTTCTATACATACAAGCAGATCATCTGAAATAATTACAGTTTTATTTCTTCTTTTCCAATTTTCATAGCTTTTATTTCTTTTTCCTTCCTAATTGCAATGGCCAGGACTTTCAGTACAAGGTTGAATAGAAGTTGTGATACTGAACATGCTTTTCTTATTTCCTTTATTAGAGGGAAAACTTTCAATATTTCATAATTAGGTAAGATGTTAACTGTAGTTTATTCAATTTGTTATGATACCTTCGGGTTAAGGAAGCTTTCTCCTATTCCTAGTTTTCTGCATTTTTGTGTGCATATATGAATAGGTGTTAAATTTTATCAGATGCTTTTTCTGCAAAGATTGAGATGTTATATGGTTTTTCTCTTTTATTTGGTTATTATGGTTAATTATACTCATTGATTGATTTTTTTGAGTATTAAACCAAATTTGCATTCCTGGGATAAACTTCACTTGGTCACCACGTATTCATATATATATTGGATTCTATTCATTAATATATTCTCAGGAATTTTTTTGGTATGTACATGAGATATATCGTGCAGCTAAACACATCTGATGAATTCTTAATTATAGATATTTTATTTTGTGGTGACTGAATTTCCATTTGATTCTTTTTTATAGACTCTAATTCTATTAAAATAATCTTTCTCCCTTTTTTCCATCTTTTACTCTATTTTTTTAAACATATTGATTGTAGTTATTTTGAAGTCCTTGTTGGCTAACTTCAATATCTGGATCATCTCTAGGTCTGCTTCTAGTAACTATTTTATCTTATGGTTATCAGTCACTCTTTCCTTATTCTTTGCCTGTTTAGTATTTTTTTAATTCTATGCTGAACATCGTGAATGGTACACTGTGGAGGCTCTAGATTATGTTACCTTCCTTTAAAGAATGCTACATTTTGTTCTGATAGGTGATTAAAATACAGGTGAGACCACCTCGATCTTACCATGGCTTGATTTGGGGCTTGGTTTGCACAGGTATCATCAAGTTTTGCCCTTACTCCTAAGGTGCAGTCTTTACTCCTAGGGTGTGGATTTTCTGGGGTCTCAACTGAAAGCCCAAGGTGCTCATTAAAGTTTCTCCATTCTGACTGGGCAAGAACCCCAACATCTCCCAAGCACTGGGCAGCCTCTAAAATCTCTGCCCCCAGTGCCTGTTCTCGAATAGATTTTCCAGAATCTTACACTGTGCATATATAGCTTAGGAGTCAGCCAAGGACCTGAAGGAAATTTTCAGTAGAGTTCTGGGAACTTTTTCTCTGTGTCTCTCCTTTCTGCCTGCCCCCATCAAATCCTAGTCATCTTTGCAGCCCCAACTCCAATTACTGTTTCCTCCACCCAGCAAAACTGCTATCCTCTGTTTGGACTCGATTTCCCTGTGCTCAATAAGGAAAGTGCCCTCATAGAGAAAGCCAGGGCCAACGAGCCTTTAGCTACTGTGCTTCCCTTTTGTCAAGTATTGAGCTCTGCATTGACTGCTGACCAGTGCCTGAAAATAGTTTTTATATATTTTGTCTAGCTTTCATAGCTGTTCATGGATGGAATTGAAAGTCCTCTTTCATATTCTTTTATCAACTTAGATATCATTTCCTCTGAGAAAACATTTATCAAACTGGATGGTAATTTCCTGTTTCATTGTCTTTCTTCCTGAAATCAAGGGTATAATCCCTGGCATTTAGTAGATGCTCAAAGGAACATACTTTGAAAAACTGAATTCACTATATGAACCTCTCTCAACCAGCCCAGACAAAAGATGCATCCCTATTCTTTACATCGTATGAAGGATTAAAGATTAAATGGAACTGGCTTTTCCAAGATAGAATTTATTTTGACCAATGTTTGTTTATTAAGCTTCTGTTGTTAAATTTTACTAAACTCTGCAAAATATTGGTATGAGTAAGATATGGTTTCACTCTCAAATAATTCACAGACCAGCTGAGGAGACAATACTAATATCCTTGAAATAATTAAAAAATAGTACAAGACAAAATATGACCTGGTGTTAATTACGTTCATCTTTGTAAGGCCACTTTCTCCATGAAGGCTTTCTGGATCCTTCTCCCAGCCTAAAATGGCCTTACCTTCCCCAAGCCTTCTCTCTCATGGTGCATGTAACTTCCTACCTTGTGTTGAAGTTGCTGCGGCCCCTCTCCCCTGTTGGACGCAGCTTCGTCTCCCTGTGCTGAAGAGCAGCCAGCACAGTGTCTTGCTCACAGCAGAAACTCAGCCGGAGTCAGAAAGGAAAAATCGCGGTGCCCGGGGTCTCTGGGAGGGCTTCAGAGAATGGCAGCATTTGAATGGGGTTTTGGAGGTTGGGCTTAGATGAGCAGAAAGGTATGATAGACTTGATTTCTGGTCACTTTTGCTGATCTGAGTTCAGCCAGAGGCATCATGGAAGAGAGCTGGTGCTGCAGGGGGGCAGGGTCCCCCCCGCTGTGGTCGCCTGACCTGAGCGTGTTTACTGCCACACTGGGCTTAGAAACAGAGCGGCCTTGGAGGCCAGGGACTGCACCCCGCGCAGAGGACAGGAGCACACGGGCCTTTCAGGAGTCCCTGTCCTGCTCCGCGTGGACCCCTCTGCACATCCTCCTTGGTCGCTTCCTCTCTCTGCTTCCTCCCCGGCCCCAGTTTTGCTGTCCTGTGGGCAGCATTCTGAGATTTTTATTCAGAAACAAGACCCCGTGGATGTTGATCGTGGGAAAAGAGAGGTCGATGCCAGTGTCATTTGGGGATCACTGGCCGGCTATTACGCATGACTCCAGTGGTGTGTGTAGACTCAGCTCCAAGCTAGGAGGCACCTCAGGGGAAGGACGGGAGCAAGGGTTTGAAGTCCAAAGACTCTGCGCTTGGAGGCAGACCTTGGGAGAGGCTCTCTCAGCCTCCAAGCACCTCTATTTGCTCAGGTATAAAATGGGAATAAACTTACCCATCTCGGGGTACTAGGCAAGATCAAAGAATACCCAAAACATGAACCTGTTTTGTAATCAATAGAGCAGGAAATGGAAGGTTGAATTGCTTGCAGACAGCAGGCAGCCAAACCTAAAATCAGGCCTCCGGAGGTTTGGTGGAGAGGCTCCCAGGCTGACCTAGGCTCCTCCTGCCTCCTGAGTGTGGACCTGGCGTCCAGCCCTGACGGCGGAGCTGGCCCACCTTGTCCGCTCTCCTGTGCCTGCACTGGGGCCAGGGAATCCATGCTTTAAAGAGCTTCCCAGGAGACTCTAGCAGGGAGATTGGGGCCTCTAAGGATCACCATCTCCACAGAGGGTAGGGAGATGCCGATGAGAAACAACATCACTCCCCAGCCCCTGCCCACAAATCAGGTCCCAACACTGCCCCGAGAAGGACCCACCAGCTGTCTCCCGGTGCAGGCATCAGTGGGGTCTGGCCCCCATTTACCAGGCTGTGAGCCTCCTTCCACGTCAAGGACACTGGACCCTGATGTAATGGATGGAGGATGAGGGGACAGACCCCGTGGGGCTGCCACTTTATTTTCCTAACCCTTCACCTTCTGCCCATTGCACCCCCAACTCAGAACTTAAACTAGGCAAAGCTGACTGTACACCAATGTCCATCTTGAACAGTTTTCCATGTGCCTTGGCTTTAGCAAGAACAACGCTCACAAACACACAAAAAAGAGAAAACAAATTCCCCTTGGGCTGAGTATTCTCTGCCTCTGCTTTTTAAGCCCTTGTGTATTTTCAGAGAAATTTAATCCACATGAGTCTAATGTACAGACATTGAAATCATTAGGTCAGTTGGTTTTTCAGACCGTTTGATGTCCCAGAAGCTCTGGTGGAGGGTTTGCAGAGGGCATCTCTGAGCCTTTGGTCCCCTGAAGCAGGAAGCCTCCTGGTGCTGAGAAAAAACAGAGCTGGGCCCCACAAGTTTCCAATTTGTCATTGAAGATCTTGCCCCTGGAGAGAGAAGCCTCAGTTCTCGGCAAAGTGGAGCATCTCGCCACCTGCCCTCAAGGGCGTTGGGGAGCAGGAGCCTGAGAGCCCCCAGAGGCTGCCCTGTCCCAGTACCCCCACCCCCTCCCTGCTTCTGTACGAAGCCGCCAATGTTATTAGTCTCATCAGCCCGACGTGTACCCTTGCGGGGAGGGGAAGGAAGAGTCCAGGCCGGGCTTCCCGGCACCTCTCACCTGGCCTGCTGTGCTGCCCTTGGGGCGGGGCGCTACCTGGCAGAGGAGAGCTTGTGCACAGAAAGGGACAAGGGCAGTGAGAGAGAAGGGCCCTGGGGGTCGAGAGAAAATGGAGAGGGGGAATCCAGTGGAGTAGGAGACAGAGAAGGAAGTTAGGGGATGTGCTGGCCCTGCAGAACCATACCAGAGCCTCGGTCTCCTAAACTTTGGGATGTCCTGATGAGAGACAGAAGCTTCTTGGGGAAAAGGAGCATCTTAAACATAACGGTCATCCCTCTCAGCAATGGAAGGACAGACTCGGTGGCTGGGCTCATCCAAAGTCACAAGGAGTCCTAGACAGCCTCCCATCTCTTTGAAGGGTCCCTTTGGATTCTTTCGTAATAACTAAGGCTTTGTGCTGAAATGCTGAAAAGGCTGTGTAATTGGATGCCCTGCATATGGACCTTGAGGGACTGGGGAGAGAGACCCAGAAACCTGCCGGACTGGGAAGCAAATCCTCCACCAGGGCTAAGTGCAGATCCTGCCAGGACCCCTGCACCACCATCTCCTCCCAAAGGCTTGGTGTCACACAGGGGATGGACTCCCTCAGCCCCTAAGGAGGACAGAGTTGGAATGGACCTGCCTAACACAGGTGGAACCCCATCTCTCCCAGAAGCCTCTCTGCAGGGGCAGTGTCTTCCACTGGTGGAGACCCTAGGCAGAGGGGCTATCTCCTTAGCCTGAAGAGAGGGTCACCACTGCCACGGTCTTCACTGGGCCGCGATTCTCAGAGGCAGAGGTGGGTTGGGGAGGGCCAGGGTGTCTGGGAGCAGAACCAGGAGGCACAGATGGACATGCAGTAAACATGGGCAGGTTGGCCTTCAGGGCCACTACACCATCTTTGGCATCCCCCCCCGGCCTGAGAGGGGTCTTAGAAATTATTTACCCCAATCTCTTTGTTTCACAGGCAAGGAAATGGAGACCCAGAGATAGAAAGAAACTACACCAAGGTCACACAGCAAGTCAGTGGGAGAGCCAGGACTGAAACCTGGTGACCCAACTCCCAGTCCCGTTGCTTTCCACTTCCTGTGATATTTCCACTGGTGCTTAGGTGAAAACTGCCCAAGGGTTAGTCCACCTGTCATCTGGGTCCCTTGTGTAAGACTACCAGGTGATAGCTACTAAACTAAATTCCAAGTTGGGTAAGGCATTTATTCTTTTACATTGACTTTATGTACTGACCTTCCCAGATAACATGTTTGCATTTTCACAAAGATATTCCATGTCTAAACCCAGAAGCCCACTGATGGTGGAATTTGGAGTTGACTGGAAAGGTAACCCATGAGGAATGAATCCACAAAAATCGGCTATCAAGCCTAGGCCCAAGGGTCATGCCCTCGGGCCCTGACATTCCCTCCCTTCCTGACCCCGAGATTTCCCAGCCCCTCATTTGTGGCCCTTTCCACAGGGTTATAGCAGCATCTCAGGATGGGTGCAGGTCTCCAGCCTCAGCAGATAAGTGGAGGTACAGAGAGTGGCTCGTTACTGCAGGAAAAGTCTAGGCTTCAGAGCCACACACACCTGGGTTCCCTTCCCTGCTCAGCCACTTGCCAAGCTGTGGGAACCTGAACACATCACATCCACTTACTGGACCACAGTTTCTTCATCTGTAAAATGGGCCTGGTGATGTGAACCCCAAAGGGTTCTTATGAGAAAGAAATGGGAGATGGTGTGGGAAGTGTCTTCTGTGGGCAGAAGCTGGATGAGTTAGTTCCCTACGCTGGCCTATCCCCCAAGAAAGGATATGGTGTTCAGGAGAGGTTTCGAGGAAAAGGACCCCCGGGACCTGTTGTTTGGACGGATTGACAGATCATATCCAAGTCTGTCCCACCTCCTCGGTGACAGTGCGGGTTGCTGGGCCTGGGGCAGCCTGCTCATTTGTTGCTATGGAAATTTCTCAGAGGAACATCCTAAGCTCTTTTCCTGGCGTGGGCCCCCAGAGCAGGCTCCCAGCACCACAGAGCATAAATGCCCTCTGCTATTTTCTCTTGGAACAAATAAAACCTGGTACCATGACTCACTCTGGTTAAAGGATAAATTGCTACAGAAGCAAAGCCCAGGATAGGATAAAACGACCCGACACACGAGAGAGAGGGAGAAAGAGAGAGAAAAACTGTACTCGTGGGGAAACGTTGGCCCAGGGCCCCAGGCCAAGCCACCCATCAGACCTGGCAGGCAGCACACGGACAAGAAGAGAGCGAGCCACAGAGGGCTGGAGGATGGAAATCCAGACAGCCGTCCTCACAGGCAGGAGCTGAGGGCACCTTCAAGCCCTCAAAAACACAAAGAGGCATTGAGAGCAGCCAGGGGAGCCCGTCAGCCCCAGAACCCAGGGGGAATTCCTGCGCAGTGCGTGCACTCAAGATGCAGCCTGCAAAGGGCTCCCAAGGCTCCTGGCATCCCCAGACTTTTTCCTCTCCCCTCCTTGATCTCTCATCCCCTCTCCTTTTATTTTTTTCTTTAATGTCAGCCCAACACAGGCAAGTCCCAGGACTTGAAGAGTATGTCAGTGAGGGCCCAGGTAACCTCTGACACACACACAAACCGGTCACCCAGAGACGGAGCTCAGACCAGTCCTCAGGGCCGTGGAAGACCCTAGTGCCGAGCTCCGAGAGGCAGGGGGCCAACCATTGCGTGCTTTGAGGGTAAGACGCACAATCTCGGTAGTGGAAACATTGAAAGGAAAGTCGCCTGGTTACTAAGCTCCCAGAAAGAAAATAAATTTATTTTGGGCAGTTTAGGGAAGCCAGAGGGATTTGCCAGCTCAGCATCTTCTTCACCCCTGCCCCCCACCCCAGCCTCTGGGCTCTTCCACTCGCCTCCCTTCTCTGACGCCAACGCTGTTGGTTCCGTGACTCCAAGGTCCTGCCTCAGTGCAGCGCAGGAGGGGGAAGGGGACTTCCTCACATTAGGTGAAGAGTAAACTAAAGCTGAAATTCACTCTGTCTTGAGAATGGCTTTCTATAATTTCGTAGGTTTGAATTTTCAAGACTGGTACTCAGTTTTTGTTTTTGGGGGTTTTTTTGTGTGTGTGTGAGGAAGATCCGCCCTGAGCCAACACCCATGCCAATCCTCCTCTTTTTTTTTTCTTTTTTTTTGCTGAGGAAGACCGGCTCTGAGCTAACATCTATTGCCAATCCTCCTCCTTTTTCTCCCCAAAGCCCCAGTAGATAGTTGTACGTCATAGTTGCACATCCATCTAGTTGCTGTATGTGGGACACAGCCTCAGCACGGCCGGACAAGCAGTGCATCGGTGCGCGCCCAGGATCCGAACCCGCGCCCCCAGTAGTGGAGCGTGCGCACTTAACCGCTAAGCCACGGGGCCGGCCCCCAGTACTCAGTTTTTCATTGCTGCGTGGCACTTTATCTGCAATTATCATTGATGGACATAGGGGGAGCCAGGCTGCCCGGTAATGGCTCCTCTGTCCAATCATCTCAGCTTCTCCTAGAAGCATGGATGTCGCCAACTCCGGGGAGCATGCGCTTCCATTCAGTGAGGCCAGAAAATGTGAAAAACAGAACTCCTTATTGAAAACCACAAAGTGGAACAAACCTGTTTTAAGGTTATATGCAATTATAAAAACAAATCAATGTGCTATTCCAGCTTTTTCTCACTAATCTGAACTGTGATCCTGCACTACTTAGTCTAGCCCTTGTTTTCTCCAGGCTTGGATAGAATATGTCCTTCTAACTTTCCCTAACTCCTTCATGAAGAATCGAGGGCTCCTTAGGATTTCAGACTCTTCAAATGGCTTTCTTCTCTTTCGGCAACTTCTTTTCTGAACAGCTGCAACACTCAGACACACGGCCATTGCCAAATGCTTGTTATCAACTTGAGACCATCTTGACAAGGTTTCTATCGTTTTCTGTTGAATTCCTAAGTCTTCCTTACTTTCCCTCTTGATTCATTTTTTCCTGCTTTCGCTGTCATGAGTCACCCTGAGCCAATAACGCAGAGAGACATGGAGAAAGAGTTGTAGAAAAAGCCAATTAACAGAAATGGAAAATGAAATGAGGAAAAGGAAAGAGGAGAGGAGATGAAACGAAGAATAAAGAGCTAAGAGAAAATGACAGTGGAAAGGGGGCTGTGAGCCCCAGGGGCAGGCTTGCCTTTTATTCGTCTTTGTATCTTTGGTGCTTGGCACAGGACCACAGAAGGAGGAGAGAATGGCTCTAGAAGTCTGGGTGTGACCCAGCTAAATCTCATGGCAGCCCAAAGCTGGATGTTCTTGTTATGAAGAGCCTGGGGACGATGGCCCCGTATGCAGAGGTGGAGATTCCCTGTCCTTTTCTTTCCCCTGCACAGCTTGGAGGGGCCCGAATGAGGCGAAGTCAGGAAAAGAGCAGGTGGGTGGTGGACGGTGGCCTGGCCCAACCCCGCACTGCTCACCCTGCGACAGCGGCTCCTGTCTGCGCTGTCCCCCCACCTCTGCCTGACCACCGAGCCAATGATCTCGTCACCCAAGGAGGAGGACGTTTCCAAAAATGTAATGACAGGCTTCACCCTCCAGTGGTTCAAGTGGAACCACTGCCTCTTTGTTTCTTTATGGCTTCTCAAAATAAGAATAATGCTGTAAGAACACCCATTACTCACAATCTGGAAGGGAGAGGAGGAAAGTAAATCTGAGCTCTGAACTTCGAAGGATTCTGCATCGCCGATGATTCCTTGATGCCACTGAGGGCTCCCTGACCGAACACAGGCCGCCTTCTGTGTGCTCTGCTCTCCTGCGCCCAGAGACAGGGAGAGGACCGGGTAGGAGAGCAAGGCCGAAGCTACCTTAGCCGGCTGGGTGCCTTGGGTGAGTCACCTAGCCTCTCTGTGCAGCAGCTTCCTCAGTTTCAAAATGGGACTGCTGTCTCCCGAGAGAGTTGTTATGAGGATCGAGTACGTTATGTCAGAGGAAGCACCTAGCACAGTCCCTGACACATAATAACTGCTCCCAGACATTCATTCATGCATTAATTCATTTGTTCACATTAAGTGTTTTGAAAGTAGATGCACACGTGACCCAGTGTTTGTTAACTGTTTCTTGGTTGGGTGTCCTGCACCCAATTCCCGTGTGACCCATCTTTCATTATTTCAAAGCCTGGTGATCACTTGATAGTATAATCCAGGGGTTCCCAAAGCTGGCAGAACAGTTAGCAAAAGAATTAACAAGTGAAAGTTAAGTTAAAAAAAGAAAGTTTATAAAAATTTCACTTAAAGTTAGGAAAGGGCCGGCCCCGTGGCTTAGTGGTTAAGTGCACGCGCTCCACTGCTGGCGGCCCAGGTTTGGATCCCGGGCACGCACCAATGCACCGCTTCTCCAGCCATGCTGAGGCCGTGTCCCACATACAGCAACTAGAAGGATGTGCAGCTATGACATACAACTATCTACTGGGGGGCTTTGGGAGGAAAAAAATAGGAGGAGGATTGGCAATGGATGTTAGCTCAGAGCCGGTCTTCCTCAGCAAAAAAAAGAGGAGGATTAGCATGGATGTTAGCTCAGGGCTGATCTTCCTCACAAAAAAAAAAAAAGTTAGGAAAAAAAGAGTTAAAGTTAAGTTAAAAAAAGAATTCAGATTCCTCAGCCCAACCCAAGACTTACAAAATCAGAATCTCTAGATCTGGGAATTTAGATTTTTAAACATCCACAGATAAGCCTAGCTGGGTTCTGGAACCACGGACTTAATCCTTTTCAGAGGTCTGTGAGTTCTCCTGGATTCATAGGTTAACTCCTTTCCAGGCTTACGTTGAGAGTAACCCACAATGCCTGAATCCCAAAGGGTGACCGATGGCAAGAACTGAGAGGCCCTAGAAAGCAAGGGGGACAACCTGATCGGGGGGACAATGCGATGTTTGTTAACCCACATGGGTATCTGACCATCTGTCTGCACTTCGGGCCACTTTAAATAGCGCTCTCCGGACCAAGGAGGGGAGAAGGGAGGAGATTTGGAACGTCAGGGAGGCGTGGGTGGGGAGGAAGAACGCAGATGAATGGCCTGAGCCCAGTTACAGCTGACTCCACCGCAGCTCTGTGAAGGCTGGGACTTGTCTGTGCCTCTTGTCAGGTCCATCCCAGGCCCAGCTTTCTCTACGGAAGGTGCGTCAGAATAACACACATAAGCGCTGGTACCCTCAGGACTCAGCTGTTCGCTGTGCAAAGCTCCATCCAGGAGTCACCTGCTCCAGGAAGGCTTCCCAGATGGCTGAGCAAGGGCCCTCCCTCTGTGGCCCCGCCACACCTGGGCACCCCTCTGGTCTTCTCGTCCTCCACACTGAAATCACCGGGTGTAGGCTCTCAGCCCCATCAGTGTAAGGGTGTGGACTATGCTCCATTCACCTTGGGTCCACAGTGCCCAGCACGGAGTGCTCAATAACTGTCTCTTTGAACCGAACTTCCAAGCCTCTCATTTTACAGATGAGGAAACTGAGGCCCAGAGAGGGCAGGTGGCTCACCCCAGGCCTCTTGGCCCATCTGGGAGTAGATCAGAGTTACCCATACACGTGTCAGTGGGCTCAAGACTGTAAAAGAATACCTGTCCTTTTGCCTGCGGGCCTTTTCCTCTTTCTCCGCGTTAGCTGAGTCCGCGTGGCTGTTGGGAGAGCAGGGGACACAGTCAGAATGAGGGATCTCTCGGTTGTGCCTCACCCTCTGTCCAGAGAATCCTGACCTTCTCTGGGCCTTCCTTCTTCTCCAGTCAAATGGGACTACATCTCCTCGTCTGGTGCCCCCACCCCCGGCCGTGAGGACCACGAAACAAGCTGTTGGGTGTGTGCTGGTCACATATAAAGGACCATCATCCTAATTATGAACCAAAGGAAGCGGGCCCACCCAGCATGGAGAGCAGGCAAGTCCACGGCCCCTCACCTTGCTACCAAGTAATTACTGAGGAGCGGTCAGACTGGCCCATACCAAGAACTTAAAACTACATTCCACTGAGAAACATCCGCCCAAACTGTTGCTGTGTTTATGTTTCATTTTCAGAAGAAAGAGTTGTTATAAAACGAGTGGGGGGAAAAAACTCTGAGCATGACTTGGAAAAACAAGCAAGAGTTTATCAGACATTTTTAAAAGAAAATGGGGGATTTTACACTGTGGACTCAGCTTCTGGGGGGATGTCAGACCACAGCTCCCTTCCTGGGGAGAGCTGGGCCAAGGCACCCCAGGGTTGGTCGTCCATCTGCAGATGGGAGCCAGAACTCAGCCCAGCTCTGCTCTCAGCTACACCCCAAGAGGCAGAGGGAAGACTCAGCTTGTCTTTGCAAAATGAGCAGCCTCTTCCATCTGTCCATCTGTTTATTCACTCAACAAACAATTACTGAGCCTTGACTGTGTTCCAGATACTTTGACCAGCACTGAGGGAGAGATTTAAAAATGGATCAGGGTCTCTCTCTGCAACCCACAGGCAAATTATCTAAAGGAGAGAAAACAACAGACAAGAGAGGTCCAAACAAAGCATCATGGGAATTAAGAGAGAGCTTTCAGCTGAAAGATCAAGGAGGGTTGCCTGGAGGAAGAGGCACTGAAAGGTGGATGGAATGGGGCCAGTTCGAGAGTTTGGGATGAGGGGACTGCACACACGGAGGCAGGAAGGAGAGTGCCAGATGTGGTGAAGAAAGGACGGGTGCCCCGTGAGACTGGCATCGGGATGTGTGTCGCGGGGGGGCATTGGGCTAAATGGCACAAGCTGGCCACTCTGTTTTACACAGGCAGTGGGTCAGCTTCTCATTTTCCCTTCAAATGGGTTGAAAATGTCCCTTGCGATCACCTTCCCTCCCTCTTTCCTCCTCTGTTCTAAGTACTTCTGCAACTTAGGGGAAAACACTGTTTGGATGTAAGCTAAGGTGGACCCAGACGTTTCCAGGAACAAAGCAGAGAGCCAAGCTTGTGAAATCAACAGCTGTGCTGATGCCTGTCGGCAGGCTCTGTGCCCAAGACGGCAGGGCCGGCTCCAGGAGCAGCCTGCACAGCAACACGCGGGCTTTGTCCCCGCTGCCTGCACCGCTACGCATGGCTACGTGTGCAAGGGGCTCATTGAGTCATTAGTGTAGTCACGTGCCACGTAACAACGGTTCGCTCAACAACAGACCGCATATACGATGGTGGTCCCATAAGATTAGTACCATATAGCCTCGGTGTGTAGTCGGCTGTACCGTCTAGGTTTGCGTAAGTACACTCTGTCATCTTCACACAATGAAGAAATCACCTAACGATGCGCTTCTCAGAACGTATCCCGTCATTAAGCGATGTATGACTGTATTGATAAAAGGCTTGTGCAACGGGAAAAAATTTTTTAGATTACCTAAACATCTATCAATACAAAAAGGGATGAAACAATTTAAATTTCCATCGGTAGGAGAATGGTTAAAGAGAAAAGCATAACACTGTGCAACTGGTATAAAGAATGAAACAGGGCCGGCCCCAGTGGCCTAGTAGTTAAGTTCGGCACACTCGGCTTCGGCAGCCTGGTTCAGTTCCCTCACACCACTCGTCTGTCAGTGACCATGCCGTGGTGGAGGTTCACATACAAAAAGAGGAAGATTGGCAGCAGATGTTAGCTCAGGGCGAATCTTCCTCAGCAGAAAAAAGAAAAAAGAATGAAGCAGAGCGATCTTACCCATCTATACCAGGCCCGCCCCTATGCCTGAGGGGCCTGGGTCAAGAAAGCAAATGGAGGCTCTGGTCATCGGCCCACCATCTTTTCTGCCCACCTACCCTCTTGGTAACTGAGGGGCCTCGCCTGTGTGGACACCCTGGCCTGTACATCCAAGCTCTGTCCACAACCCCCAGCAAGCAGCCACTCCTTGGCTAGCCCCGTCAGAAAGCGACCCAGGACAGGGGCCCCAGTGACCAGGTCTAAGTGTGGCATTGATTTATACTGACACGGAAAGTTGTCCAAGAATAAAATAATTAAGTGAAAAGAACATGCTACAGACCCACGTATGTAGAATGATTCCATGTTTTAAATTCCCTACATAAATGCCTAGAAGATTGTCTGCACCCCCGCTGCTAATGGTAGTTGCCGATGGAGGGCTGGGTAGAGAAGGGGAGGGAGGGGCCTTGCACGTTTTACTTTGCACAGTTCTGCACTATGAACATCATACAACAAGCATGTATGACCTTTATAATCTAAAAAAAAAGTTTAAATAATACTTTTTAAATAAGTTAGTACTTTTTTGAGCCAAAGTAGGTATTTCTTATGTTTTTCTTGTGCCCAAAAGAAACAAAACAAATTTTTTAAAAACCCCAATCCGGGACCATTCCTGGACAGTCAGGGAGGTTGCTGGGGTCGTGACCCCCAGGTCGAGTGAACATTCCCAGGACACACGTGCTCTCTCCCCTGTCCAGAGGTCCTCCCAGCTGCTTCCTCGGCAGATCCTTCACACAAGGGCTCCCAATCCTGCCTGCTCATCCGGGGGCTTCTAAAAATGGGTTCCCGGGCCCTGGCCCCGACCGGCTGAATTAGAACCTCCAGGTGCCCAGGAACCTGCATTTGTAACTCCCCAGGTGATTCTGATGACCACCAAGGTCCAGATCTTACTGCCCTCGAAATCCTGGGTGGTAAGTAGCCCCGGTATGTTCAGCCCCATGTGGTAGACGAGAACACCGAGGCCAAGGACAGTTAGCCCCGTCTCAGGCCAGGGTATGCAGTCTGTTGGTTCCTTTGCTGGAGCTTGTTCTCCTCCCCCAGCTGAATTCATAGGTGTTGGAAGACCAAAGAGGGCCCTCGGTCAGTGGCCCCAATTTGCAGGCTCTCGGATTCCAGTGGTCCCGCTAAGCCAGGTGATTAGCTAATTCATTCATCAACTATATTTCGGGGACCTCCTCTGTGCAGGCACTGTTCTGGGTGCTGGGGTATCCAGAGCTGCAAACCGGACTGACAAGGTCCTAGCTCCCTTGCAGCTCAAATTCTACTGGGAGATAAGGATGATGAACAGATATCTGGAGAAGACAGCATCCGAGAGTGCCAAGTGCCACGAGGAAGACAAGGCAGGGCGGTGAGGCGGGGAGTGACAGGTGGTCAGGAAAGTCCTCTTTGGGGAGGTGACATTGGAGCCGAGCCCTAAAGGATGACCCAGCTGTGCACAGCATTCACAGCAGCACTGGTAAAGTGGGGACGGACAGGTGAGCAGCAAGGGGTCGTGTAGAGCCTCGGAAGGCGTGGTGAAGAGGATGATTCTACTGGAACGCATTTGGGGCTCTGAGCCCAGCGAGGGTTGGGGGGGCGCCATGCCTCTGCTTCCCCCACATCAGCAGTTCTCAACGCGGGATGACAGTGCTTCTCAAACGTGCATGCATGTCAGCATCCCCCGGAGAGCTTGCTAACACACGAACTCTGGGTCCCGCCTCCAGGTCTGGTTCCCATTGGTAGGGCCCCAGACGCTGCATTTCTAATAAGCTCCCAGGGGAGGCTGACGCTGCTGGACTGGGAACTACCTTAAGAACCACTGCTGTGCTGTAATGGCCTGTTGACCTGCTCTCCTCTGCGAGGCTGGAGGCCTCCTGGAGGGAGACACGACACCATGTTCACCATCGTGCTCCCTGTGCTTGGTGCATTAGTAACAGCTCAATAAATGCTTATGACTTAGTGAATGAATGAGGGTGTGGATCAACAGCAACATGAAATAATATCTGTAAAGCCCTTACAACTTAGCAAGCACTATGTAAATGTGTTAGTCGGGGTTCTCCAGAGAAACAGAACCAATAGAATATGTGTATATATAGAGAGAGAGAGTGTATATATATATATATATGTATAAATAGAGAGAGAGTGATTGATTGATTATAAGGAGTTGGCTCACGAGATTATGGAGGCTGGCAAGTCACAAAATCTGCAGGGTGAGTTAGCAGGTTGAAGACTCAAGAGAGCTGATAGTGTAGTTCTGGTCTGAAGGCCAACAGGCTGGACACCTAGGAAGAGCTGATGTTTCAGTTTGAGTCCAAAGGTAAGAAAAAGCCAGTGTCTCAGTTCACAGGCAGTCAGTCAGGAAAGATTCTCTCTTATTCAGGGGAGAGTCAGCCTCTTTGTTCTATTCAGGCCTTCAACTGATTGGACGAGGCCCACCCACATTGGGGAGGACAATCTGCTTTACTCAGTCTACAGATTTAAATGTTCATCTCATCCAAAAACACCCTAACAGGTGCCCAGAATGATGTTTGACCAAATATCTGGGCACCCTGTGGCCCAGTCAAGTTGACATATAAAATTACCCATCACAGTATACATGTTTGTTTAAAATACACACAAAGGATTCCCATCTCTGATGAGGGTTTCATGGAGGTAGGGAGAGTAAGGGATGTGCTGGCCAGCAGAGGGGTCCTCATTTTCCTGGCCCCCATGAGTCCAGGCCTGCCAGGCACGTGAGTGACAGGGAACCACAAGCTCCTCCAGCCAGCCCAGGAAGACCTGCAGGTGCAGTCTCCCCTCAGGCAGGTCCCAGCTGGACTGGCCTCCACACCCCACCCCCAGCCAGTGCAGCCCCGGGGCCCTCATCCCAGCACTCAGGTTTGCTGCCATCAGCGCTTCCGCAGCCCCGTCTTGAACACGTTAGCCACTGCACTCCCTCTGGCTGGAGGAGATTACATTTTCCATGGAAAGAGAGAGAAAAAGCCTCGCTAAAGGAATACTCTCTCCTTTGTTCCCTTCAGCTCTCTGCTCCTCAAGTGGAACCCCTCCCTGATGCCCCTATCTGATTTCAGGAAAGGAAAATGAAGCCAGGAGAAAAATGGAACAAGGGGCTTGGAGTGTGTCTGAGTGGAGGAGGGGTGCCAGGGGAGGAGCAGGTGAGGAAGGGAATGGGCTGAGAGAGGAGGGGCAAGAGGCCCCTAGGGGACAGGCCCAGCTGGCTCTGGAGAGGGCGGCCCTCTCCCCATGCCAGGCACTGCCCAGCCCCCAGAGCTGGGCTTTCTGAACTTCCCGGTCCTTCACGATGGTGGAAAGAGCACTGGACCTGGAGTCCTAGCTCTGAAACTGACCAATGTCTCCCTGCAGTCTTGTCACATCCACATCCTGAGCCTCAGATACTAACTGCCCTTCTGGCCTCAAAGCAGTCCTGGTGATCAAAATCAAATGCAGTTCAGTTGCATCAAAAGTGATTCATTAAAATGAAACGAATAATTAGTGATAATTGGATTTCCTGGGATGTGAAGGCAAGGTCTTGCAGAAAGGGGCAAAGAGGTTGGCCAGGGAAGAGATTAACCCACATGTTGCCTTTCCTAGGCAGGCAGTGCTGGCCTCTGGGCTCAGGACCTCCTCCAGGGGCAGGCCCACCAGGTGAAGGTTTCCTCTTTCCTTCGCAGAGCATCTGAGGGCCTTTCTGTGCCCATGGCCTCCACTCGCCCCATGTGCTGGGGGGCTAAGCTGCTCACACCTGCCTCCCCAGACACAGCCAGTAAAAGGCCGAGCTGGGCCTAGAGCCTCAGCCCCTGCTTCCAGGCTTTCTGCCCTCCGTGGCTTGCGGGGAGCACTGCCCTGGGATTCAGGACACGGTGCACCAGCCCAGCTCTGCCACTGTCTGCTCTGAGACCTCCGACACAGCTCTTCCCTGCTCCGGGCCTCCAGTGCCTCACTGGTATGTGATGAGCCTGGCCCGAGGAATCTCCACATTTCCCCCCAGCTCTGATAGTCTGCAAGGCCAGTCACCAGGTAACCAGAAACATCTGGAGTACAGGACTCCCTGTCCAAGTGGCTGTTCTAAGTGGGATGCACACAGAACAAAAGGATTTCTGTTCCCACAAGGCTGGGCCATGGGACAGTTTTATACGCTTAGGTAAACAACCAGAGAGAAATAATGTACATGGTGTCAGCGAGTCTGCCCACCACTCACGCAGTGGGTATTTTTCCCCAATGGAGCAGGAGCTGGGGCACATGAATCTGTACCTCTCTCCTTGGTCCTGGATGCCATGTTCTTCTTATAGCATGGTAATATATAGAATTTCTAAGGGTAATTTTAACTAGGTGCCTTTTTTTTTTTTTGCCTTACACATTCTAGTGGGGATGTTTTAAGAACCTAAAAACTCAACTCAAACAGACTTATACAGTAAAAAGTAGTTATTTCTTATATAGTTGAAAAGTCCAGTAGCAGTGCAGGCTTCAGGTGTAGTTTGATCCAGGGCTTCACATTATTATCAGGACTTCGG
Organism: Diceros bicornis minor; assembly: GCF_020826845.1. Lineage (NCBI taxonomy): Eukaryota > Metazoa > Chordata > Mammalia > Perissodactyla > Rhinocerotidae > Diceros > Diceros bicornis. Next base: position 62,249,764 of record NC_080744.1, on the reverse strand, counting down.
CTCCTTCTCTTGATGCTTCTCTCATTCCTCCCTCTGTCAATGCATCAGTTCATACTCCTTATCATCACGAGGTGGCTGCCAGCAGTTCCAGGCCCTGCATCTACACGCTATGTCATCCAGAGAAAAGGGACCACTTTGGTCCCTGAGTCCCAAGAAGAAGTCCTGAGATTCACTCTGATTGGGGAGACTGAAGTCATTTGCCTGCCCTAACTCAATCACTGCAGCCAGGGGATAAAACTGGCCTGGCCTGAGGTGTGTGCTCGGTTCCTAGAACTGGGACTGGAGCCAGAGTCCCAGGATCCCCGAACAGAAGTGAAGACTGTTGGCAAGAGGGAAATGGAAACCAGGGAGCAAGCAACATGGACTTTAAGTGGAAGCTGCGTCACTGCGTTGAACCTCTATACGTGGAAAATACTTGATCTCTCAGCAACCCTTTTCCAGGCACTGAATTTGGGGGCTCTCCTAGGCCTGAGGCGAAGCCAGAAGCTCCTGAAGCTGCTACTGCTGTAGGCTGCCGGACAGAAGGTCAGATCCGTCCGTGGGTCTCTACCAAGTGCCTTCAAGACCACCCTGCGCTAGTGCAGCAGGGCCAACGAGGACGTCTTGGCCCTCAAGGAATTATGACACTAAAACACCAGCCACAGCAGGTAGCTGGGATTCCACGCTGGTTTATGTGGGAAAGCCCGCTGTGATCAGCGAGGGCCTCTGGAGCAGGTGGGAGTTTGTGCTGGATCTTAAAGCGATGGCCTCCAGCGTGGGGTGTGCACACCACAGGGGGTGTGCAGGACAGTATTACCACGGGACAGAAATAACATGACTCAAGTCCTATTTGGGTTTATATTTTGTCTGAAAACACAGGATTACTGATATTTAATATACAGATTGACAGTTGTACACTGGTATAATTTACATATAAATGTACACATATTGGGAGTACGTTACCTTTTTTTCTGATAGAAGTGTGCAATTTAAAAGGATCGGAGACTAAAATTGCCTTGAAGGATGGAACCAAGGATAAGCAGAAGTCAGAATGAGTGCCACAGAGACTCGTTGGAGAGGGTGTGAGGTAGGGAGCGAGAGGCCACTTCTCTTAGCCTGTGTCCTGCTGGGAGCCAAGGAGCCCAGCACCCAGGGGGGGCCTGTCCTGCCTTCCTCAGGTGGCCGTCTCCACGGTGAGCCTCCTCCCTTGGCAAGGCCCTGCTTAGAGGGGTCCCACAGGGCTGTGGCTGAAGCCTGCTGCTGGTTCTCCCATCCACAGCGTCCCTGCTCCCTACGCCTCACAGGAAGAATGCCGGGTGCCCACAGCCGGTGAGTCACGGTACACGGCCCATGGAAAGGGCCCGATGCTCGCCACGACCTTTGGGGTTTGCCATGCCATCTGGTGCCCACGCCAGGGGTATAGGGTGTCCAGCCCGAAGAGGCCCTACAGCCCTGAGGCTGCAGATGGCTATATAAGGCTGAGGCTGCAGGAGGTGGTGGGGGCTGCCAGACCCCAGGAGCAATTTGGCTGGTCTGGGTGGTGACGCAAACGTTTTCCCTGCGCTTCACAGCGAGACTGAATCATATCCTCCAAACCTCAAGCCCGACAGGCACACGTAATGCCGAGACTCAAGAGTGGCAAAGAGGGCTGACCTAGGCACCCCCTTCATGACAAAGAAATATTTGGGACCACACAGAGAAAGCTGTCCCAGGAGAGCTAGTCCCAGCCCTGCCACAGACAAACTGTGGGGCCTGGGTCAGCTCCACTCTCAGGGCCTCAGTTTCTGCATCTGTAATATGGGGACAATAAGCCCTGTCCTGCTCCTCATGAAATGCCAAGGATCCCCCAAGAAATCGGGTCTGGGAGAATGGAGATGGGACACAGAGGCAGCCCTTGTTCTTTGAAAAAGACAAAGCCCGGGCTTATAGCAAATTTGGGGTCATGATGACTTGGGGGATTTACTGCCCGATTGTCACATGTTGCCCATGGTCAGGACGTGACTTCTAGGAAGCCACCAGTCTTTGTGCTTAGCTCACCTAGATACAGCCGCTTCTGTTTCTCCTCGCCTTTTGACGTCTGTGACTTCCCACAGTGCCCCTGGGAGATGGGCAGTGCAGGAATTGTTAACCCCATTTCACAGCCAAGAAAACAAAGGTCTGGAAAGTTCAATGGCTTCTCAAGGCCACACAGCAAGCTGGTGACAGAACCTGGATGAAGATCTAGCCCCTGGATTCTCAGTGCAAAGATCCCACCCTGTGTTGGGACCCCCACCAAGTAGGCCATTGGGGCCTCAGAATCCCACTCTGTAAAATGCAACAAGTGGTGAGGAGTCTGCCTCGTCAGGCTGCTGGGGTGTTTCCTAGAAGACACATGGGGATTGTCTAGAATATGGCCATGGCTTTCCTAATCTAGAACCTGCTGTGCCTGATTCTCCCAGAAGCACCCTGTGAAGTGCTCCTCAAAGGCACTCTTTCTAGAGAACACTTGCCCTCGCGCAGTGGTGTCCTGCAAAGAACATCCTTCTGGAAGACTTGGTCACACATCAGGTTGACCTTGAAAACCGGAGCAGCCAGAAAAGCAAGCTTGGAGCCCAAACCTCACTTACTGACCTCTCTGTCTCTCTCTCTCTTTTTTTTTTTTTTTTTTTTTTTTGCTGGAAAGAATGGAGCAGCCTTGACTACACGATCATTTACAGAATTAAGTAGCCAAAAATCACATCGTCTAGACAAATAGATTTTATGGGTCCAGTTAATTCCTGCTGGTCAAAAATAGATGTGCTTAATAAGTAGATATATTTAGAATCTGTCATTATCTGGTTCCCAGGGGTGAAATCTCAGCTCTTATTTCATAAACTCTTAATTTCAAACAGAGCTCTGTGAACTCCCACTCAGACCTCACCCTCTTTCCTGACAGTGTGGCGGTGGGGGGCAGGAATGGTGGAGGGTGGGGGAGGGGAAATTTGACCACAAGAAGCCACTGAAGTCCTGAACCTCCAGGCCCCTCCCCCTCAACCATCTTAAGTCAGGAAACCAACAATTGCTTCTTTGGGCTGCGTTGCAGGGCGTGGGAAGCCGCTGGGCCAGCAGAACTCCAGAAAGGTCTCCTTGCTCCCAATGTCTCACCTGTCCCTGTGCCCCAAGCTCCACCACCATCTATTCTCTGCCCCTCAGGGCCTGGCCTCAGAGCTGTGTGAGCTGCGGCACCTCCTGCCATCACAGCACAGCTGTCCCTGGGAGGCTTCCATTCTTGAGTCACTAGGGTCTGAGCAGAGGAGGCCGGTGCTGGCTGAGAGCAGGACAAGCACCCGGAGCCTCGAGGGTTCCAGATACGCCAGAGGCAGGTGGCGCCAACAGAGTGGGCAGGCAGGCACTGAAGGGACACATCGCCCACTTGCAAGGTGTCACTTCACACCAGCTCTGGGTTCCAGCTGCCTCCCTGGGCCACTCCCGGCCGCCCCCGAAGGTGCTGCCCTCTGGTGGGCCGGAGGTGAGGCCTGGAGGAGGCCTGGGAGCACTAAGGAGAGGACCTGGGGGCCAGCCAGTCTGAGGTGGGATTCTCTCCCGCTTCAAGGGAGGTGAGTCCCCCGTCCTTACCCCCAGGGCCATGGGCTTTGCACCCCGGGCCCTGCCAGGGCTTAGCCAGGCCAGGAAGGAGGGGCCCTCTTTACTCTCTATTGCATGCAAGCAAGATGTGTTCGTTTCCTGTGGCTGCATAGCAAATCACCACAAAGTAGATGGCTTCAAACACAGAAATTTATTCTCGCGGTTCTGGAGACCAGACGTCCGAAACCAAGGTGTCGGCAGGGCTGTGCTCCCTCTAAAGGATCTGGGAGAGAACCTTCCTTGCCTCACACAGCTTCCCATGGTCCCAGGCCTTCTTTGGCTTGTGGCAGCGTCTCTCCTAGCTCTGCCTCCATCTTCACGTGGTTTTCTCTTCTCTCTCGGTCTCTCCTTTGAGTGCTTCTTATAAGGACGCTTGTCATTGGATTTAGGGCCCACCTGGGTAATCCAGGCTGATGTCATCTCAAGATCCTTGATTACAACCGCGAAGACCCTTTTTCCACACGAGGGCACAAAGGCGTAGGCTCAAGGCAGAATCCCCAGCTGGGCGGCTAGCCCTGGCCACTCTTTAGCCCTGCTGGCTGCCTCACTCACCCTGAGCAAAGACTTAGTGGCTTAGGGGACAGCCATAACCCCTGAGCAACATGCCCCACATCTGGGTCGCCAGCTGAAGGGCTGTCAGATAAGATGAGGAATGAGGCCACCTGCAGGTAGTAACAGATGGCCAAAACTCGGGCTCCAAAATCATCATTCCTCTGCCTGAGTGACCACCATGACCCTCTCCCACCGTTAGACAAACTCATATTCATTCACTGAGACCCAGCTCAAGCCTCACTTCCTCCATGATGTCTGCTCTGCCCTCTTCTCCCAGGGGCTGCCTCCGCTCCATTTCTTCAAGACCCTTGTGGTCTTCATCTCTGTCTCTCCACATCCTGGAAAGGGCCTGTGTAGGCCACAGGCCCCACGACTTTATGCTGAAAGCCCAGCATCCCTCCCCCCGAAATACAAAAGCGACTCCTCCAGGATTCCCTCCCGCCCCCCCACCCCGTCTCCCCATCCTCACTGCCCTCCAGGTTCCAGTCTTTGCCAGGAAAGAGTACCTCCCTCAGCGTCTTTTCTTGTCTTCTCTTCCTTCCCAGGCTGGTTGTGGGCGCTCCATTGGAAACCAACGGCCACCAGAAGACAGGAGACGTGTACAAGTGTCCGGTGACCCAGGGGAACTGCACCAAGCTCAACCTGGGTAACTTGGGCTGCCGGTCTCTCCACAGTGAGGCCAACCGTTGTCCAGGGTGTGGCAGGCTCTAACACACGTCCATGTCCACAGTCACAGTGGCTCCTCACAGCTGCCCCATGAGATGACCCAGCTGGTGCCACGGCCCCCATTTTACAGATGAGGAAGCTGAAGTCAGAGAGAGAAAGCAACTTGCCCACGGTCACACAGCTTGTCAGGGGCCGGCCAGGATTCAAACCCAGGCCTGCAGTGTCCCAGGCCACCACTCTTTCTGACCTATCCACTGCCCCTCAACTCAAGGGTTTCTCTCCCAGCAGGAGAAAAACATTGCCTGTCTTCTTTCTGATTTGAAATAACAACAAAAGCTAACATTCATCTATCTTATATAGTGTTCCCCACATGCCAGGCGCTGGTTTAAGCCCTTTTACATATTTTGACTCATTTAATCCTCACAAAAACCGTATGAGATTTAACTACTTAACAAAGGAGGGAATGACGGCATGTGGAGGTGAGGGGACCTGCCCGGGGTCGCCCAGCGAACAAGCAGCAAGGCCGGGATTCCAGTCCAGACAGTCCACAGCCAGCCTTCACCACCACACACACTGCCTCTCTGAAAT